>NC_142567.1:4377500-4977500 GCF_041283825.1 Pyrus communis
AACCTATTGTCGGCCCTAACCGACGCCACAAGCCAATAATAAAAAAATAAATAAAAGTTTGTCTCGGTTTCTCCGTCGACTCTGAGTTCCTCCGTCGACCTGGCCAATACTGTTCCTGGCCACTACTCAGTTCCTCCTCCTCCATTTCGTGCTGCCCGCCGATCAAGAGGGATCATAGACAACATCAGTTCCTCCTCCTCTATAGCCACTTATGCAACCACGTCTCTAGAGATGCTGCCTTCCGCAATAGTGTCCTATTAAGAGGGATCATAGACAACATTAAGTTAAAGCAGCTTTGGCTTTCGTACTTAACAAGATTAAATGGGGAAAGTACTCCAAGTGTGATGAAAATCATGCTACCTCTGGCTCCATTACAAGATTTATGGTTGGAGGTTTGTTTCTCAACTCACCGGGTCTTATAATCTTGTAGTTTATACCGCACTTCCTGATATAAATCTTTGCCTGAAGCTTTGCTATTAAGGTGAGCCCAAAAATATTGAGGAAAGCTGGGTTAAGATATGCCCCACTGCCGCTCCATTGACCAATTTTGGGAGAGATGAAGGAAGAAGGAGAAGGGGAGAATAACCAGAGCAACATTGTGAAGGGATGGTCGCCGCTGTTGTAGTGAGGCTGAGGAGAAGAACGCATGGAGGTTTTGTTGGGGTTGATTTGTTGGGTTGCTGATGTTACTGCAGGAGGAGAGTGGGAGGTCTTTGAGTGGGCATCATGAGGGGAAGAAATTTATGGTGGTGGTGAGGTGATGAGTAATGGATGGAGAGAGGCGATGAGTGGAAAGAAGACAATAAAAATGAGAGAAAAGTTTGTGAGAGGTATAAAGTAATAGGAAATGAAAGATTTCACTTAAATTTTGAGAATTGCGGGAGTAACAGTGAAATTTCACAGAACCTGTACTCACATGCCCACACGTGAATGATTCACAATATATATATATATATATATATCACACATTCATAAAAATTATGAAATATTGCAACCACAATGCAAATCATAATTTCCACTAACGGAATTCCATAATCACCATGGAAATTGCACCACAATCACAATACAAATCATAGATGTATCTCTCACACACACACAAACACACACACACACACACACACACACACACACATACATATATATATATATACATATATATATATATATATCACATGAATGTCACTTATTCGCAGAAATTATGAAATTATGCAACCACAATGCATGTCATAATTCACGTAAATGCCTCATGATGCATCACACTAATGAAATGTTGCAATACCATTGCAATCATATTCCACATCATCAAAACATGAGAATATATACATTCACTCTCCTGCCAGTATGAGATTCATAATACATGCATATTTCTCATTAATGCCATATTAATCATAGAAATTATGAAATAATGCAATATCATTGCAAATCATAATTCACATCCATAAAACTCCATAACGTTCCAAATTGTAGAGCATGATCATTTGCTCTGATACCAAAGTGTCACATCCCGCCCCAGACCTCCATCACATCCCGGGCTCGACTCCACCGTAGCACGATATTGTCCTTTTGGGACCCCGACCATGCCCTCACAGTTTTGTTACTGAGAACTCATAAGAGAACTTCTGAGTGGGTCACCCATCCTGGGATTGCTCTCGCACGAACTTGCTTAAATTCGGAGTTCCGATGAACTTCGAAGCCATTGAGATCCCCAAAGGCCTCATGCTAAAGGAGGTGGGCATGTACATATAAGGCATAGAGGATCCACTCCCCTGGGCGATGTGGGATCTAACAATCCACCCCTCTTAGGGGCCCGACATCATTGTCGGCACACTTTCTGCTAGGGATTGGCTCTGATACCACTATGTAATGACTCGAAATTTCTAATTCAGAAGCCAAACACACAAGTAGGCCACAATAAAGTAATGGTTAATTATAATTCTAACTAACCATACTAAAAATAATAATCATTTTGTTTAATTTATGGATGCATCTAACATTCTAGTTAGACTGCCTACGTACCCTAAACGAAGGGATCAAGCCATTTGTAGTTCACCTTACGCTTCTAGAACAACATACTAAAATTTCATTTCGATCCAACGGTTGAATCTCCGCCAATCACAACATTCAAGTGGCGATAGACGTTTTAATTTACTAACTTGCAAATCCAATTCAGGAAGGTCCGTATGTTGGATTCCCGATCCATAAGTTCTTAAGGTCCTCAAATATTATGTACTATAATGTCTCAAAGTTTAGTGACGATCCAACGGTCGAATGATCGTCAATTACCAAAAATCGTACAGTGATACAATTATCCGAAAAATTTGAATATTCGAAACATCGTAACAAATTTCAACGAACGAACTTTGGATATGGGTTCAGGACATCAAGGATGTCTTGCTATCCAAAACCCATGAAAACAGATTCTCCTTCACGTACCGCCCCAAGTGGTGGTTTCCGGCGACCAGAAACCCACTTTTCGTCTAACTCCAAATTCTACAAAATTTTACAGGAAGATAGACCTCAACAAGAGGAACAATTTTTATACCTGCCACAAAATCCAAAAGTGGACGGAAGAAGGTCAATTTTACTGATAAAATCGGTGGTTGCCTAAAGCTTCTCGGTGTCGATTCGTCGCCCACGGTGCTCCAACGGGATCAAATCTGTCGGGATTTACTCTTGGGATGATGGGCTACAAAACCCAAGTGGTGGCATTGGTCATCGGTTTGCTGATTCACCTGAAAAATGAAAAGGGTGGCCGGAGCACCATTGGTTTTCATCGGTTTTTATGGCCTCACACCGCCACATACGGTGGTTAATCAAGGTGGTTCTTGGTTGGATTTTGTAGAGGGGAGTAAGAACTTCAAGATGGTGATGGTGGCATCGAAAAACTCCACCAGAGTTGGCCGGAATCGGCGTCAGAAAATGGGATGTCGTGAGGGTTAACTGGGTCGCAAACTAGGTTGGAGTTTCTGGGCTTCTTTGGGTCAGTTTCCTCCCCTGGAAACTTCCTAATTTTCTGACCAAATTTAGAGACTTACTACTAATAGTGAGTCCATGTGTCTAAAGTTCTCACCACTTCCGAGTCTTGTAACTTCTATGTTCTGACTCAGAATTAAGATCGATTTGAACCTACGCACTCATAGGGTCGTCCTCTATTCAAATATTTTAAAAATTACGATAAAATATGAGGATAAAATACGACCTCGTATAAGTATGCTAACGAAATAGGGCATTTTCATCTTTCCCCACTTAACGAAAAATTATATCACATAATTAATTCTTAATCTTGAAACGGGATTTCACATTTTTTTGCCATTCAAATTTTATAACCAAAAATCAATCTATTTTTTTTCCTCCACATAAACAATAAAATGAATATCCCCATCATTTTTAAAATACTAAGGGTGTTACAGGTGCAGTGTACGACTACATTGATTTTCACAGAGGGCGAGAGAGTTTGAGATAGGGAAGAGTGAATGATGAGAGAAAAAGTGATGAGAGGGAGGGAGAGCTAAAAGGGAAGAGATGAGAGTTGATGGAGGATAGCTCAGGAGAGGGCTCGAGGGTGTCCGAGAGATTGGGGGAGGGGAGGACACGAGGAAGAAAGGGAAGTGGGGTGTGGGCCCCACTAGCCACAAAAATTATAAAATAATAAAATATCCAACCCTAATATCTAGAATAGTGAAGTTACTAAAATACCCTTCTGCTTTGTAGTTCCATAAAACCCTCATCGTAGCTCCAAATTTGATTCTGCTTGCACCCACGTGTTCGTAACGACAAGTACTATAAGGATATGCCAAGGAAACAGATCTTACGTGACACGACAAGGTGATCAATAAAAGTCAATGTTTTTACCTCGAAGGGTATTTTTCGTAAATTCATGCTTTAGAATTATAAAAACTGTAATATTTGGGGACAGGTCGTTTCAGAAAAAGCTATCCCTTTAGATTTTGCCAAGTGTTGGCTACTAACTCGATTCCCTGAACCAGCTCTTGTGTGTTTCATTCATAGTAGTCTGTTTAATTGTGCTTCCTATATACTTAGCTTTGGGCATCTCCCCGATTTCCATCATTGCATTCTTATTCATTCCTGTGATTTGGTGCCTACCACAATCTAGATGCGTTAAGGTGAGTATATATGGTTCTTACGCAAATGGTCGTATTGGTTTTGCTGGGAATTTTCGTAATTTGGATGGACATGTACTTGGTTCTTTCTCCTCAAATACGAAGTTTGTTAGTTCAGTGGTTGCAAAAGTATTAGCTTTCATTGAGGCGGTTCATGTTGCTTGGATTTGAGATTAGAAGCATATTTGGATTGAAACTGATTCCACCTTGGTTGATTAGAACAATTGTTTATGGCTTCTTCGCCAAATGAGTATTTTTTGTACACACATTTATCGGGAGGGTGACAAGTTGCTGATGCCCGAGCTTCTTTTGGTGTGGTTAGTAGTGCTTATTATTGGTTGTCCATTGTTCCAGATTTTGCAATTGCCACCCATGCTCAAAACACTGAGTTTTGTCCTGTTTTTCATTTTTGTTGATGTTTCCTTGTTTTTCTTTTAGCGGGTTTTGTCTCCATCCCCCTACTTGTATTCTTTTGTTTTCAGTTTTCTTTATTTAATAAATTAAGAGATAGGGGACCATGGGTTGGGGGGGGGGGTTCGTTCTATCAGGGATTGGCCGTTGCTAATTACTCTGAGTGGAAAAGAAGTAGCGTACTTGTAATTGATGGCTAATCCTAGGGTCTTTTGTTATTTCTTCCCACATTGGGCGTGTTTAGAGAGTAAAGTTTTTATTTTTGTAGTCTGACGACCAAGCCTTATGCGTAACTTGACTCGCCTAATCCATTACCATCCTTAAAAAAATAAAATAAAAACTAAACGTCTACTCATACTTAAAAATAATATACAATTGTATTGAGATACATAAATGGTAAAATAGAATGCTATATAGATTGTATTAGAATATGTTGAAAACATGGTGAGCAAGCATATAATAAGTGTTCATCCAAGCATTCAACTAGTCGTTTATAATTTATTAAAAAATAAAATGCAAAATAAAAGTTACCTATTTTTTGTCTAAGTAAGAATTGCGACCCAAGTGGGTCTAGATGGTCTAGGCGGGGCGCCTAGGTAGGGTCTAAGCCCTTCCTTAGTTTTCAAACACTAAGAGATTTATCAGGGTTTTGACCAGCCGCTTAGCACCTAGGCAGGGCCTAGTTGGCGCTAGACGAGGATTTTTAGAATAATGGGATACATTTTTATGATATCAAAAGAAAAATAATTTATAAGAAGCTAGTCCCCTCAATTTCTTCATACTTTCCATATGTAGTTTGTATAGATGCCTCTAACATCATTCATCTACCGGTCTATCCAAAAATATGCTCTTGGTCATCAGGTTGAAGTGAAGTCCATCATGTTTTTCATTTGTGGATAAGATCCAACTTTATAGTTGACGATGAGCTTGGAGACATTCGCCATTGAATAATGTATTGTAATTAAGTTCTGCAGACTGATGATGATAGACAATTTGCTGTAAGGTGTTGGTACATCCGCGCGCATGCATGGTTTTCTTCTTTAGTTCGTGACTTTGTTTATAAGTTTAACAAGAAGAAAAGCCCATTACATTGATATTTCCTTCTCAGAAAATCGTTGTTGCTTTTCTTTTGCATTGAAAACAAAACAAGACAAATAATTTGTCGCATCATAAATTCTGCCAGCGAAACATCATCCTTCTATTAAATTAAAAAAAAAAAAAAAAGCTAAATTGGATTAATGATCCCCATGATGAAAGAGTAATCGAAAGATAGCTCCCATGGTGAAAAAATTCGGATTTAAACCCTCGTGGTGAACTCCGTTAGAATTTAAACTCAAAATTAACATTTATGTGAACTCTCCGTTAACCCAAAATTAACAATCCCACCCTTCCCCCAAAGATTTCATTGGATTTTAAAACCACGAAGTCCGATGTGTTCAATCTCAATTTGTCCTGCATTTTTCTCCCTGCGTCGTATTTGAATAGCGAGAACCTCAATCCTTTGATCAGAAAAGCAAAAGAAGAAAAATTGTGTGAGCGTTGAGATAGAGAGTGCAATCAAAGCAGCAACATTCTTACCATCAAATAAATGGCACCAAAAAAAATCCAAATCCATCTCCCATCCAAAAGAGAAACCCATTTTCATGTTTCTTCAATCTCCATAGACGCATCCAACAGAAGAAACCCATTTCCCTGTTAATGAATACCACTACGTATTTTGGATTTTCATCGCCAATTTTCTCCTCCTATTGTTTATAATTGTAATATTCATTTTCGTTTTGTTTTTTGCGAGCAGAAAATCACAATCCTTCTGTAATCTGACAACTGAAGGATCTTATTTGAAATCATTTTTTCTCAAATGGGCATATTTAGGGAATTCACTGCTTAATGGACAAAAGATCTTTGAATGGAATCGAAGCATGGATCAACGAATTTATAGCCTTGAATGAATGAGTTTTTTCCTCTTTTGGTTATAAAGGTTGAATGGGTTAACAGACAGATGAGGAGGATGTTAATTTTGGGTTTAAATCCTAACAGAGTTTACACAAAAGTTTAAATCTGAATTTTTTCACCTCGAGTTTTATCTTCCAATTACCCTATCACCACGGAGAACATTAATCCAATTTAGCCACTAAAAAATGGCTCTTTATCTTAAACCCTTTTAAATTCGGATCATCTGCTTGGTCCTTCTTTTTCTATAATAATATTCTAATACTCTCTCTCTCTCTCTTTCTCTCTCTCTCTCTACCAAACATTATTGTTAAGAACTTTGGGATCTTGACCACTACCCAGTCACCAAAGTTTCACCTCCTTCTTCTCTTAACAGGATCATGTACCTTCTGTCTGTTAATCCCTTGTGCAACTCCGTTAACTTTCAGTTTCCCTAGCTTCCAGCAAAGTGATATCAACACTAGACTAATCACCGAAGGAGATGCTGTCATCTACGACCAGTCCATCCGCCACACAGAATACCAACAAGATGACAACATTCGTGGGAGCTTCGGTCGAGCCACCTACCACCAGCCCTTCCTCCTTCGGGAATCCACCACTGGAAAACTCGCTGATTTCACAACACATTTCAGATTCGTCATTGATTCCCAAGACAAAATCCCCTATGCGGACGGCCTCACGTTCTTCCTAGCGCCAAACGGGTCCATATTCAACCGCACACTAGTAATGGGCGGCAGTCTTGACCTCCCCGTGGAGAACCTGCCGTGATACATGCCAAGGAGTTCGCAGTACCCATTTGTCGCAGTGGAGTTAATTTGATATCTTCACAAACAAGGAGGAAAGTATCGATGATACCGAATGGGAGCATGTGGGTATAAACATTATCTCGCTCAAGTCCAAAAAAACCACGCCTTGGAACGGCGGCATTTTGGATGGAAAACAAAATAGTGCTAAAATTAGTTACAATTCTATCTCAAAAAGTCTTCGCGTTACCTTCACTAGTTTGGTAAATGGCAGTCAAGTATTGATTTCTAATTATCACTAAATCAGTCTGACTCAGTACTTGCCCGATTTGGTCATTGCCGGATTCTCCGCCTCCACGGCAACCTCAGGTGTTGCTTTTACTTTGCATAAGATCGTCTCATGGGATTTTACCTCCACTTATCTAGATGATTATGAAACTAAGACAAACCCCACTTCTAATTATAATTTACTACTGTTCGTTGCACTGGGGTGCTGGCGGGGGTTTTGTGTTGGTTGGTGCGGTTGGTTTTGTTCGGTTCATCTTGTGGAAGAGCCGGAAAAGAGGAGAAAATATTGATGAAAGTCCTATGGCAAACATGTACTTGATTGACAATGATTTCGGAAAGCAAATTGGCCCGAGGAAGTTTTCCTATAACAAGTTGGCTCGTGCGACGAGTAACTTTGTGGAGAGAGAAGAGCTTGGAGAGGGTGTTGGTATTCAAAGTTTACTAACTCAATACCAAAATATGTGGGTGATAAGTTTACAAACTCTATCACACCTCTCACTTTCACTCTCAATAAAATTGGACAAAGAAATAGAGAAAGGAGGGAAGCAACAAGCTTTGGTAAAACACTTGGACTTTGATATATGAAAGAAGTAGCAAGCTTGGTGATAACAAACACTTTGAAATATTAGAAGAGTTTACAACTCTTAAAGCTTACAAGCTGATGAGAATGGAAATGGGATTTGGATGAGATGATTTAAGCTTAGCAAGATGGCATATTTATACAAAACAGAAATTGATAAACAATGCAACAACACATGCAATGAATGGGGTGTTTAACATCTTTACACCCTTTAAAACACATGCAAGAACTTTGGACAGTCTAGCACACATATGCAGCTATCTTTCCAGCTTGCAATCAACACTCTTTTGGCTAATACACAGCAGCACACTGCTGTCTTCCTGCTAGCACATCACATGGCAGCACACTTGCTGTCTTTCATCACCATTTCAGCTAGCACATGGAGGAAACTTTAGTCTTTGTAGTTGCAGCATGTGTGGATACAACCTGTAAAGAAACTAACAGCTAGAAGCAACCTTTTACAGCTTGTTTTGATTTGAATTTCCAACACACCCCCTCAAATCAAAACGCCTTCATGCCTAGCATTTCACGCAATAACCAGAATGATTCAACTGGTAGTGGCTTAGTGAAGATGTCAGCCGCTTGTTCCTTTGTGTGACAATAGACAAGCTCAATTGTCTTTTGCTTCACATGGTCCCTTAGAAAATGGAACCTGGTATCAATGTGCTTGCTCCTTCCATGTTGAACAGGATTCTTTGCAAGTTTGATTGCAGACACGTTATCCACATGAATCACAGTCGATTCCACTTGTGGATGACACACTGACTTCAACAGATTTCTTAACCAAATTGCCTCACACACGGTTGAGGCTACAGCAACATACTCGGCTTCACATGATGACAAAGCAACAATTGATTGCTTCTTTGAAGTCCATGAGAAAGCTGTTGATCCTAGAAAAAACACATAGCCAGTTGTGTTTTTCCTTTCATCTTGGTCACCTCCCCAATCACTATCTGAATAACCAAATAATTTTGCATCTTCACCAAAATTATAAAATAGACCATAGTTTAGAGTACCTCTTATGTACCTCAAAATTCTCTTGGCGGCCAGCCAATGAGACTCCCTTGGTGTTTCCATGTATCGACTCACGAGTCCAACACCATAAATTATATCAGGTCTTGTGATTGTAAGGTACCTTAGACTTCCAACCAAGCTTTTGTACACGGTTGAGTTTACAAACTCACCTTCTCCTTCCTTGGACAGCTTCAATCCAGTTGCAACTGGAGTGTTGACAATATTGCACTTGTCCATATTGAATTTCTCCAATATATCTCTCATGTACTTTTCAGGGCTAAAAGCTTGTTGGTTTGGGAGGTAAGATACAAAATTGTGCAAGGCTAGCTTAGCGTCTGGTTTGTTCTATCTACACCAAGGATGGGAACAATGTGTGCTTCATAGGGATATCAAATCCAGCAACGTTACGTTGGATACTAATTTAACAGCGAAACTTGGAGACTTTGGAGTTGTTGCTTTGGAGATAGCTTGCGGGAGACATCCCATCGATTTCTCTAAGTTTGGAAGTATTGAAACCAGTAAGGTGGACTGGCTGTGGGAGCTTTATGGAGAAAGGAAAGTCCTTGAAGCGGTTGATTGATCCGAAACTATGCCGAGATTTTGATGCGAAGCAAATGGAGTGCTTGATGATTGTTGGGTTGTGGTGTGCTTACCCAAATTACAATATGAGGCCATCGATACAGCAAGCGATTCAAGTGCTAAACTTTGAAGTTCCATTGCTGGTTCTCCCACCAATTATGCCAATGCCAATGGACCATATTTTGCGCCTTAGTTGATTGTTTCTCAATGTTGTCCTCTGATAACACTGCAGGTTTTGTTTATCTATTTTGCTCCTTAATTTAATGTGTCTAAATATTGCAAATATTAAAGTTCTGGACCTTAATTGTAAGAAAGCATGAATGGTGCTTCATATTCGCTTCAAAACTGGCGTTATAATTTGTCTAAATTATGTAATCTCAAGACTGCAATTCATTGTATAATTACTACCACATGCCAAAGCCAAAACTACAATGCTAATTGGGGTTCCGTCTAAAAATTCAGATTATATCAGGGGTTATATTTTATCGAGGTTGGTCTCTGAAATTGAACATTTCGATCAAAATGGTCCTTAAAATAGAAATCGGTCAATTTGCACGCTATGTCAAAATTCTTTTGCATTTACAAAAAAAGTTAATAGTTATGTATAAGGAAGAGAGGAGAAGGGGGGGGGGGTGGAGGTGAGGAGATGATTTCTGTGAAAAATGTTCATATTTCTTTTTGCCGACGGGTGAACTGGTTGGCCCTGTTAAGTTAAACATTTCTTTTCGAGTTTTGAGTATTTTTCACTTGTCAACTTAACAGGTAGTGTTTATGTAAGATCCCACATCGCTCAGGGGTGAGGATCCTGTAAGTCTTATATGTATATTCACATTTCTACCTAGCACAAGATCTTTTGGGAGCTCACTGGCTTCGGGTTCCGTAGGAACTATGAAGTTAAGTGAGTTCGCGCGAGAGCAATCTTATGATGAGTGACCCACTGGGAAGTTCTCGTGCGAGTTCCCAAAAATAAAACTATGAGAGCATGGTTAGGGCCCAAATCGGACAATATAGTGCTAAGGTGGAGCCGAGCTCGGGATGTGGTGGGGACCCGGATCGGGATGTGACAGTTTAGGTGGTCCGTTAGAAAATGGTTTTTATTTAACATTACTTGAACCCAAAAAAGCCAACCCGTTCCCAATTTTAGTGGTTAGTCATAAAATACTTGCAATTCCAAGTTGGTTTGGTTGGAAGAGTAATGTCCTTAAAAACCAACCCGTTACCAAGTTTAGTGTTTTTCTTTTAAGAATAAATATATTTTCTGGACAGTCCCGTTCTCCTGGACCCTATGGCCTATCCTTCACGTATGTGCATTCTTTGAATTCACAATACTAAGTGTGATAAGTGGTAATGCGTGGGCTTGGAGTTGTAATGTACCATATTCAAGTATTTGTGCTTAGAATAGTGGCAGTGTTCTTCTTGGTGTTGTGTTATACTAATCCGGGAAAGTGTTTCGCACTCAATGCAGTGATGCACTGAGGACATATGTGGACCGATTTTACGAACAAAGTAAAGTGTTATGCAACATCATACAGTCACACGTCCGCGGTCCTTCTGTTAGACAAATAAGGAATATGGTTGGAGTCCTTGTGTAATTGTATATAATATTATTATTGGAAGAATAAGTCGTCCTACAGCCGTCCTACCTTGTCCTACCTACACACTAGCCGTCTTACAGCCGTCAAGCCGTCCTACAGCCGTTCTACCTTGTCCTACCTACACACTAGGACAGCTACCTTGTCCTCTACAGCCGTCCTACCTTGTCCTACCTACACACTAGGACGGCTACCTTGTCCTACCTACACACTTGTATCATGTATATATATCCTTGTAATCTTGTAGAGAAAGATAATGAGAAAAAAAAAAAGCATTCTCTTCCATTTTTCCACATTCACGTATCAATAACAAATATATTTTTTAGCCTACATACCTTTTTCTACATGGTATACAGAGCAGGTTTATAACCCTAGCCCTAATTTTTTTTTCCGGTAGCTTTCTCTGCCGTTCCCATGGTTGACTCTTCTTCTTCCGATGGTGTTTTTTCCCTTCATCATTCCGACCACCCGAATCTTGTCCTTGTATCCAAGAAGTTGAATGGTGATAACTACACATCATGGGCCCGTGGCATGCAGTTTTCCTTGAGTACCAAGAATAAACTTGGTTTTATCACTGGCGATATCCAAGAACCTTCTTCCTCCGACGACCTTGATGCTCACGCGGCTTGGCGTCGTTGCAATGACATGATTCTCTCTTGGCTTCTGTATTCCTTGGAACCTGACCTTCAAGAATCTGTGCTTTTTTCCACCTCTGTCCAAGCTGTATGGAATGATCTTCGCGAACGCTTCTCTCAGAGTAATGCTCCACGCATCTTCCAACTCAACTGAGAACTTGCTACAATTTCTCAAGGTTCTTCTTCTATCTCCGCCTATTTTACTCGCCTGAAAGCTCTCTGGGATGAGCTTGCTTCTTATAATGATGGCTGCACATGCTCTTGCACTGCCAAGCATGACCGTCAACAACTCATGCAATTTTTAATGGGCCTCAACGAATCTTTTGCTGCTGTTCGTGACCAGATTCTTTTAATGAATCCCCTTCCCACTGTTCGTCAGGCCTGTTCCTCGGTGTCTCAAGCTGAAAAACAACACTCCCTGGGCGTCCTCCGCTCTGTCGATCAACCTGCTGCCATGGCTGTTCGTGGCCCGTCCCGTCCCTCCTCTGCTCGTCCTCCCCTCCACTGCACCTACTGCAATTTTGATTATCATACCCAAGACACCTGCCATAAACTTCATGGCTATCCCGTTGGCCATCCCCTCCATGGCCAACCGTGGCGACCACCGCGCCGTGCCACTGCTTCCAGTTCTTCCCGCAGCCATGCACCTTCCAGTCCTCCCCGGCAGCCACGATTTTCTGCTTCCCAGGCCCCATAATTTCACCCAGGCCCATCACGTGCAAGGCACCTAGGCCCCCGCCTCCTCTTCTACTCCAGCGACCCACCAAGTGCACGGGGCCCAGCCCACTTTGCATGACTTGCAGCTTGCTATGCCTGACCTCTCTGCCGAGCAGCACTCCCGTGTTCTAGCTGCTCTACGTGACACCACCACCCCTCCTCAGCCCAATGCCGTGCTCACTACTGATTTTGTCCAAGGTTTGTTACCTGTCACCTCTCGTCATGGTCAATGGATTCTTGACAGTGGTGCTACGAATCATATTACTTCTTCCGCTTCATGTTTGGTTAATCGTTCTCCTTCACATTTGCCGCCTGTTTCTTTGCCTAATGGTGCTTCCGCTCCCATTACTTTTACCGGCACTCTTCCTTTAAATTCATCAGTTACTTTGAAGGATGTTTTATGTGTCCCTAATTTCCGAGTGGACCTTTTATCGGTTGGTAAACTTACAGATGGATTATCGTGTTCCATAACCTTCTTTCCTTCTTGGTGTGTTTTGCAGGACTTGGTTTCGAAGGCGATGATTAGTGTGGGTAAGCGACGTGGCGATCTGTATTACCTTGTGGCCCTTACCTCTTCTCTCCCCACCCGTCAACCTCTCTGCAACATCATTACCATCCCCTCCTCCCTCTGGCATAGGCGTCTTGGTCACCCCTCCTCCACTCGTTTGCAAGCTTTAGCATCTAGCTCTCTTAATTGTACTTTTGATTCTAGTCATATTTGTGATGTTTGTCCGTTGGCAAAACAAACTCGTCAACCTTTTCTTTTGAGTTCAATTTCATCACCTTTCCCTTTTGCTTTAATTCATTGTGATATTTGGGGCCCGAATCGTCAATCTTCTCTTTCGGGTGCTCATTATTTCTTAACCATTGTGGATGATTTTTCTCGCTTTACGTGGGTCTTCCTCATGAAACATAAATCCGACACTCAACAATTAATTAAGGATTTTTTTGCTTATGTCACTACCCAATTCCGCACTACCATCCAATGCATTCGTACTGACAATGGTGGTGAATTTTTATCTCTTCGTAGTTTTTTCTCTGATCATGGGGTGCTTTTACAAACTTCTTGTGTTTATACCCCCCAACAAAATGGCGTTGTTGAAAGAAAACATCGTCATCTTCTTGAAACCGCTCGCGCCCTTCGTTTTCAATCCCATCTTCCTATCAAGTTTTGGGGGGAATGTGTTCTTACCGTTACTTATCTCATCAATCGTCTCCCTACCCGTCTTCTTCATCATAAATCCCCATTTGAGGTTTTCTTTTCGAAAACCCCATCTTATGACCACTTCCGCGTCTTTGGTTGTCTGGCATATGCCACCTCTGTCACTCCCACCACCAAATTTTCCTCTCGGTCTCATCGTTGCATTTTTCTCGGTTATCCTCATGGACAAAAGGCCTATACCCTTTACGATCTCGACAATCATCGCATTTTCACTAGTCGAGGCGTCATCTTTCACGAAACTACTTTCCCTTATGCCGTTTCTCACCCTCCTATCCCATCATCTTCACCTACCCTACCCATCCCACCCTCTCTGGACTTTACATATAACCCACCCTTTCCTGCCCCGACGCCTCACCCTCCTCCACCTTTCACCCTTTTACCCACGGACATCCCTACCCCCCCCCCCCCAAACCACTACCTACCAATCCTCCCCTTCCCCATACCTCTTCCCGTGCCCATAAACCTCCATCCTATTTAAAAGACTACGTTTGCTCGCAGGTGATTCTGCCATCCCACCCATCTTCGACTTCGCAACCCGGTTCTACACAAGGTACGCGATATCCACTTTGTAATTTTCTCTCTTATCACCGTTACTCTCCCAGGCATTTTTCTTACATTAACTCTGTCAGTCGGACTGTGGAGCCTTCCTCATTTGCCGAGGCTGCCACTGACCCCAATTGGCAACGTGCTATGACTGAGAAGCTTCAAGCTTTACATGCTAATGGTACTTGGACTTTAACTTCCTTGCCCTCTGGCAAAATTCCTATTAGTTGTAAGTGGGTGTACAAACTCAAGCACAATTCCGACGGCTCTATTGACCGCTACAAAGCTCGTTTAGTTGCTAAAGGCTTCACTTAGGCTGAAGGTATTGATTATCATGACACTTTTTCTCCTACTGCTAAGATGATTACGATGCGTTGTCTTCTTGCTCTTGCTGCTAGTCAGTCTTGGTCTCTTCATCAGCTTGATGTTAATAATGCTTTCTTACATGGTGACTTACATGAAGAAATCTATATGTCTCCTCCTCCTGGTCTTTGGCGACAGGGGGAGAATCTTGTGTGTCGTCTTCACAAGTCACTTTATGGTCTTAAACAGGCTTTTCGCCAATGGTTTGCCAAATTCACTAGTGCCATCATTTCTGCCGGTTTTCAACAATCCAAAGCTGACTATTCATTATTCACTAAAAAGTCTGGTATTTCTTTCACAGATTTGCTCATTTATGTGGATGATATTGTGATTACAGGCAATGATGCTAGTGCCATTAATTGTCTGAAGTCTTTTCTCCGTGATCATTTTCGGATAAAAGACCTTGGTGATTTAAAATATTTTTTGGGTATTGAGGTTTCTCGTTCTAAACAAGGGATTTATATTTCTCAACGCAAGTATGCATTAGAGATTCTCAAGGACTATGGTTTTTTGGGAGCACGACCCATTGCTTTTCCTATGGATGACACAAAATTATCTGATAAAGGAGAACTTCTCAAGGATCCTGAAAAGTATCGACGATTAGTAGGTCGGTTAATATATCTCACTATCACTCGGCCGAATATCACCTATTCTGTGCATGTTCTAAGCCGTTTTATGCACGAGCCAAGGATATCTCATATGGATGATGCGCTTCGTATTGTTCGTTATTTGAAGGCTACTCCAGGTCAAGGCTTATTATTTCGTTCTGACAACCAGACCAAGTTAACTGCGTTTTGTGATTCTGATTGGGCAGGTTGCCTTATCGCTCGTCGTTCGACTACTGGGTATTGTGTATTCTTGGGCGGTTCTTTGATTTCTTGGCGGACGAAACGACAGAAAACCGTTTCGCTCTCTTCAGCAGAGGCAGAATATAGGGCCATAGCAGGTGCTTGTTGCGAGATAGTTTGGCTTCGTTTTTTGTTGAAGGATTTGAACATTCCTTTGGATGGTCCTTCCATTTTATTTTGTGATAATCAAGCAGCGTTACATATAGCTGCCAATCCTGTTTTTCATGAACGAACTCGTCACATTGAGATGGATTGTCACTTTATACGAGATAAGATTGTAGATGGCACAATAGAGACCAAGCATGTGGGTACGGCACAACAGTTGGCAGACTTGTTTACCAAACCTCTTGGGAAAGAAAAGTTTTCGGGTATGTTACGCAAGTTGGGAGTTCTTGACATCCACTCTCCAACTTGAGAGGGAGTGTTAGACAAATAAGGAATATGGTTGGAGTCCTTGTGTAATTATATATAATATTATTATTGGAAGAATAAGCCGTCCTACAGCCGTCAAGCCGTCCTACAGCCGTCCTACCTTGTCCTACCTACACACTAGCCGTCTTACAACCGTCAAGCCGTCCTACAGCTGTCCTACCTTATCCTACCTACACACTAGGACGGCTACCTTGTCCTCTACAGCCGTCCTACCTTGTCTTACCTACACACTAGGACGGCTACCTTGTCCTACCTACACACTTGTATCATGTATATGTATCCTTGTAATCTTGTAGAGAAAGATAATGAGAAAAAAAGCATTCTCTTCCATTTTTCCACATTCACGTATCAATAACAAATATATTTTTTAGCCTAAATACCTTTTTCTACACCTTCCCTCCTGTCCTTAATTTACTCCTCCATTTCTGTTTTTAACTTTCCATCACAACTTGCACTCTCCCTTCTCCTTGCTGCTATCTCTATTACATGGTTGTTGGGTTCTCCGCTCCAACGGGACTCTGTTGCTCTGTTTAAGACCTTCTCGTGGAATTTTACTTCGACCATATTAGTTGATCCCTACGAGATCGACGTTTCAACAGACAACACAACATCAATGGTTCTAGTTCCATTGCGAAGCCTAATTACTAGTACTTCTACGCCAAAGTCAGGAAATGATCAAAGGATAGACTAGTAATTGGCTTGAGGATTGGTGGATGTGCTGTCTTGCTTGCTGGGTTGGGTTTGGTTTGGTTAGTCTTCTGGAAAAAAAGGGAAATTAACAACTGGAAGTGATGAAGATCCTACGATTCTTGACTTTATTGATGATGAAATCGAAACGGGCACTGATCTGAGGAAGTTTTCATATGGCGAATTGGCTCGACCGAGTAATTTTTATAGAGAAAACTTAATATAAGTCCCATTTTTTTAGCCAATAGTAGGAATAGTTCAATTTATTAAAATAAGTCCAATTCCTTAAATTTAATTATTTAATTATCAATAATTATCTATTCAATGGTAAAATTTATTATAAAAATCAAATTTCTTCCTAATTATCTCTTTGATTATTTCTTTTTTTCTAATTTTTAATTTCTTGTTCTTCCTCCTGCTTTAAACCCCATTTATAGATTTTATTTTTAATTTTTATAATCAACCTATATCACAGGTTAATTATTTTTATGTATCTATATGACATATTCTTTTTTATAATCAACGTGTCACAAATTCATGTGTCTTGCTTGTAGGTATATTATGTTTTTTCCTACCTTTTAGTTAGGTTTCATATCTCGCTTACAGGTATAATATATATTCATATATTTATTACTTGAGTTAAGGTACAATGTTTTGTAGATAATTTATGTTAGTATATTAGTTTTTTCTTTTTTGTAAGATATTAATTAGATTTTTTTTGGAGTTGAAAAATGCATAATATTAGAAGATTTTAATTGATTTTTAATATTTAAAAAAAATATAAAATGAGTATAAAAGAAATAAAAACATGTAATTAGATAATTAGGACTCACTCCTAAAAACCATCTATGTTTTTGGACCTAGATCTAAAAGCCCCATTTTTCTGAGGAAAAGAAGCTTGGAGAGGAAGGTTTTGGCGGGGTTTACACAGGATCTATACCAGACTTTGGAGTCATATGTATGTTGTTGTAAGAGGATATTGATGTGATTTTTACCACATACAAAAGTATGGATAAATATACTTAAAAATACTTACAAGATAATCGTATTATAAACAGCTTAACTAAGATCGTTCACCACAGGGATTACTAAAATAATTTATGTAAAATCAAATGTTAATTATTTACTTAAAACAAAGTTTTAAAAAATATTGATTTTGTGACTAAAAATATTTAAAAATGAATTTAAAATAAAAACAATTAAATAAATCAACTAGAAAACAATTTAAAGAAAATCAATTTAAAGAGATAGAGTTTCATAGTCACTTTAACAATCTTATGTAATTTTCTCAATCACTTATGAATTACCTATGCATATTTCGAATGTTAGGTTTTCCTAATATATGTCCTACTTGGAACTTTTAATATTGAACGTATATCTAATATGCAACTCATCCAGACGTGGTGTTCGTCCTAAGTGAATTTACAATTATTAACCACAAGAACCTATTGCCAATTTCAGGAAACAATCCGACTAAAATTACATCAAATTACTTTTCTAAATATCATAATAGTCGTGATAGTTTCAACACAATGATTAATAATTCAAAACATACATACATAATATCATAAGTAAATTAAAAAAAATAAAAAATAAAAAAACTACATTTACTAAGCCTTGTGGCTTCAGCCTAACAAAAAGCAATTAATTACAAATAATTATAAAATAAAAATATTATTAAAAACATGAGTGGAAAACACTTTAAAGTAAAACTTGCGCGGTACCTCCCCAACCGGATAACCACAGAGAAATGAGAGTGAGTGGGGACAGAGACCCTAACAAACAGTGGACGGCCCAGATCGTTTTTAAACAATCCAATGGTGGGAATTGATTCTGACTATGATTAAAATATTGTTGTAAATTGGGGCCCACATGCCTTTGTCTCCCCTGCTGGGCCATCATCCATGTGTTCCACCGAATTCCTCAATTCCTCAATTCCTCTCTTCAGTTTCTTCTCTATGTACATGTATACCCGTACCGAATGGTTTGGGATCGAGTTGGTATTACATTCCAAAAATTTCAGAAACATCAAGTTTAGAACATTTTTAATTTGAGATCAAAATTTTTTTTATTTATTTCAAAATTTTCGAGAATTTTTTCTATCCTAGAAGGAATGGTGTGAATTTCGTATCACAAAAATAAATAGCTCGATATCAGACTTTATTTTTATTTATGTTACAAACAGAAGAAAAATTGCCAACTCTCTCCTTTTTAATACAACTTGTTTGTAATCATGGTACGTCTTCAGAGGCTCATTAGTGTTTTTTTCACGACAGAAGTTTCCTCAAGTCTTTGAACAGTTGTCCATATTGACTCTGAGTCAACGAACTTTTGTCAAGTCTTCCTCCAAAATAATTGGTTGCCCAATAATTCCACGGCCACTGCATCTATTTCAGATGACAAACATTTGTTCAAGCTTATTACAAATCCTGAGTCTCCATCTCTCTCCCAAAATGCTTGCCACCATGATCAGTGCATCAACACTCCGATCGCAAAAGCTTCACTTCCTACTTGTTTTCTTCTTTCTCTTAACCCCTTCTGTAACTCCATTAAACTTCAGCTTCCCCAGCTTCAGTAGCGATGACTCCGCTAATATATCTATAGAGGGCGATGCTTATTTGGGAAGCCCCTACCTCCGCCTCACACGAGACGCCACAGACGTGGCAAAGAACGACAGCGTGGGCAGAGCCACCTACCGCCAACCGTTCCTCCTTCAGGAAAAGGCCACCGGCAAACTCGCCGATTTCACCACGAATTTCGACTTCGCCATTAACTCCAACAACGAATCCATCCCCGGTGACGGTCTCGCCTTCTTCATAGCTCCAAATGGCTCCGTCCTCAACTCCACACTAGGCAAGGGTGGCAGTCTCGGCCTGCCTTTCAACTCCACACCTTCAGATGACTTCGTCCTGAGGAATCAGTACCCTTTTGTGGCTGTGGAGTTTGACATATTCTACTATAATGTGCCGAGCCTGACAACCATCGACGACCCCCAGTACGAACACGTGGGGATTGATGTCAACTCTCTCAACTCTTCCATTTTTTACTATTGGAATGGAGGTATTGAGAAAGGACTTCGAAATAGTGCTACGATTACTTATAATTCCTCCTCGAAAAATCTTAGTGTTGCCTTCACTACTTTCGAAAACAGTGATCGCAACTATTCCCAATTAGTCAAAAAGATGAGATATTTTAATTACATTGTTGATCTGAAGCAGTACTTGCCCGATTGGGTCGTTGTTGGGTTTTCCGCTTCAACCGGTGCATCTATTGCCATCCATAAGATCATCTCGTGGAATTTCACTTCCACTTCACTTGTTGATCACCACGAGGCACCACCACCGCTGCAGGTTGCAGTTCCTGTATCAAGCCCCATGGCTAATTCTACCTATCCTCCCAAGACAGTAAATAAGCCTATTGGACTAGTAATTGGGTTGGGAATTGGAGGATGTGCTGTCGTCGTTACTGGGTTGGGTTTGGTTTGGTTCTTTTTGTGGAAGAGGAGGGAAACAGGAGAAAGTAGTGATGAAGATACCTTGGTTCATGAATTGGTTGACGAAGAATTTGAAAAAGGGGCTTGTCCCAGGAAGTTTTCATATAGGGAATTGGCTCGGGCGACAAATAATTTTGGGCAGGAAGAAAAGCTTGGAGAGGGAGGATTTGGTGGGGTTTATAAAGGCATAATACCAGACTTGAAGTCACCTGTTGCTGTTAAGAGGATATCGAAGGGTTCTAAACAAGGACCGAAGGAGTATGCCTCGGAAGTGAAGACAATTAGTCGACTTAGGCATCGCAATCTTGTTCAACTGATTGGTTGGTGCCACGAAAAAAAATTTCTACTTGTGTACGAGTTCATGCCCAAAGGCAGCTTAGACTCTCATTTGTTCAAAGAGCAAAGCTTGTTAACTTGGGAGGCAAGATACAAAATTGCTCAAGGCTTGGCCTCTGGGTTGTTGTACCTACACCAAGAATGGGAGCAATGTGTGCTGCATAGGGATATCAAGTCCAGCAATGTTATGTTGGATGCGAATTTCAACGCAAAACTTGGGGATTTTGGGTTAGCAAGGCTTGTGGACCACGGACAAGAGCCACAAACGACAGCATTGGCTGGAACCATGGGTTACATGGCTCCCGAATATGTTATCACGGGAAAGGCTAGCAAGGAATCTGATGTCTACAGCTTTGGAATTGTTGCTTTGGAGATTTGTTGCGGACGAAAACCTATCGACCCAAAGTTCGGAAGTAGTAAAGTCAATATGGTAGAGTGGGTTTGGGAGCTTTATGGAGAAGAGAAAGTCATTGAAGCAGCTGACCCGAAATTGTGTGGAGATTTTGATGAGAAACAAATGGAGTGCCTGATGATTGTTGGCTTGTGGTGTGCTCATCCGGACAACAATATGAGGCCTTCAATACAACAAGCCATTCAAGTGCTCAACTTTGAGGTTCCATTGCCGAATCTCCCATCAAATATGCCGGTGGCCACGTACTTTGCTCCTTCGAGATCGCTCTCAAAGTTGTCTGGTGGTGCTTCTAGTTCTCAAGGAGGGCAAACTGAATGTTCAGGCTATGCCTACAACACCAATTCCTCGGAGTTCACAGGATCTTCTTCTGCAACAAATTCTCATCCATCAGTCTCACTTGGGTAAGAAATAACTCTAATTTACTGACTGATAACCTGGATTCTAGTTTTTTTTTTTAGGGAAATTTTGTAATTTCACCTTTGTCTTGTTTTTGGAATCGTCAAAACATGCATAAACAGATTGAATATAATCTAATGTATTATGTGGTAATTGTCTTATTTGATTTTCTTTGATCAGGTCTAAATGTGATAATTCGATGAGAAATTACCATTGACATGATCGGATGGATGGCAAAGATGAAGATGGCGCCCTTCCCCTTCTCTGTGTTTGAGCATTTAAAACTAAACTGTTTATAGTTTGGATTTACTTCTGTTTCGACTGAAAGACTTTGTATTCATATATTGTGATTGTATTTGGGCTTGGGGTTAGTTTGGTATTGTTGTCATTTAAATTAAAAAAAATTACTGCTGTTATGCTGTGAGAAGTTGTTAAGTGTTTGGTAAACATTTTTTTTGTAAAAGTGCTTTTAATAAAATAAAAAAAAAGTGTTTGAGTGTTTGATAAACTTTTATATTAATTGCTTTGAATATGTTAAATGATTAAAAAATATATAGTATTTAATATGATATAATACTAATCAATGACAATAATGTACAGGTAAATATTGTAATTTTGTAAAACGTCTAGAGGTATACTTATCATTTAAAAAGTTCATCAAATGTGCATTAATTACTATGCTTTGTTTAAAAAATCTGTTTTTTAGAAGCATAGTAAATTCCCTGCTTCTGATTTTCTATACTTTTCTACTTTCATTAAGCAGGTTTTTTAAAAAGCACTTTTTTATTTTTTTTTTATTTTTTTTTATACCAAACACATTTAATGTTCTAGATTTTTAATAAGCTTTTTTTTTTTTTTAAAGCACCACAATCCCAAACCAAATCTTAGCCTACAATGGATCAGCAATAATGTGATTCAAATTCTCTTTTGGCGATAATTGAATCTAAGACCTCTCACTTATTTGTGAAGAGAAATATCATTAGACCGTAGTATTAAGTAGCTAGTTAATTTTGTTAGATCTCATTTAATAAAGTAGAAACGAAATGCCACTTAACAAGGTTGGCCCTTAGGGTAGTCAAAGTACG
The DNA here is from genome assembly GCF_041283825.1 of Pyrus communis. Classification (NCBI taxonomy): domain Eukaryota; kingdom Viridiplantae; phylum Streptophyta; class Magnoliopsida; order Rosales; family Rosaceae; genus Pyrus; species Pyrus communis. The sequence continues at coordinate 4,399,948 of NC_142567.1, forward strand.
CGCCACCTAGACCCCACTTTGGAGGAGTCCCCAATTTACACACATATATATATATATATATATATATATATATATATATATATTACAATTTAAATTCAATAAAAATATCAAAAAAAAAAAAAAAAAAAAAGAAATCATAGGCAATTGAAAAAGAATTGGTTGAAAAATCAGATTATGTAAACTCAATTATTACATTTGCGTGTAATGCGTGATGTGTAATTTTTTAATAATGTTTGTATATCTTTATTCTTTTAATATTAATTTTTAAAGATATTTAATGTAGAAATAAACTTTTTTATGTATTTAGCGAATTTTTTTTATACATGTCAATGTACAAAAAATCAGAGATCAGAGAATTCCACAACCTTACTTCGAAGGCTCGATTAGAGCTCCCAAATTCCCAAGATCGGCCCTGCCACTAAATATGTCATTAGCATTTTTCTCCATATAAGTGTGATGCATGCAACAACTCTAAACTCCTTGTATCTATACCAAACCGCGAAGTAGTTATAAGATTGTACACGGACTAGGAAATGAAGGAAGATGTAGAAAGACTATCTTCTTCCTCAATTAATTTAACACCAATTTTCTGGAACTGGCGTTGAAACTTCCAAGCATGCGTTGAACACGTCATGTACTTCATGAGATCATTACATTCTTCATCTATTGTAACATTGTAGTATGTAATGTTGCTTTAGCTTATGGAAAAGCTAATCAAGGCCCGAAATAGCTACAGAAAAAACATCTACCCTTCACTGTACAAGAGATGGAAACTAGAATTCTATCTTTGAAAAAGTAAAAGCAAAAAGTAAAAATGAAAGGATTAAGATTTTCTTAATTTCTCTTTTCATATCTTTTTATCCTCGTCTTTCACATTTTTTTTTTGTTTTTTGTCTTTCTTTTACAATAAAAAATTAATATAAGATGTTAACATAGCTTAACCGTAATTCTTCAAATAGAATAAGAAAAAAGAAGAAAAAAAAAAAGAAAAAAAAAAAAAAAAAAAAAAAAAAAGAGAAGAAAATCCTACGCCAAAATTGAAAGGTTATCAAACCCCCAATACTTTTAAATATTAATCACAACTTACTCTCTCCTTCCTAGCTACCACAATAAAAAAATGTTGAAGCTACTTGTCTCAAACAGCTTGCCTATAAGAAAAAATGGTTATTCCCTTCCAATTTTGTGAATCCAGATTTTTGCTGAATCATTTTTGTGAGGATTTCAAGAATTTATAAATTATATTCGTTCGTTCATCATATATTGTATAATTAAAAATTATTTTAAATATTTTTATTTAAAATTAAATACAAATAGTATATAATAAAAATTGTCTGCAATCATCTTTGCCACTTTTGCCGTGTCTATTTATGGTGACAAGACAGCTCTCTTCCCCCAAATATGGCTGTCACCACCACTAACTCCTCCAGCACTAGCTTACACTCTGAAGTCTTTTACTAATTAATTCCCCGCAACTAAAGTAGTTATGATGATCTGTAGCAGAGGGACCTTCAGACAAGGATTGGCGTAGGCCCACCCTGAATTTTTCTTTGCAACCCTCCCTCGTTTTTGTATTATATTTATGACATATTTAATAATCCGTAATTAAATTAAAAGGAATTGAATTGAAAAGGAATTGAATTGGGATGGAATCAGAATCAGATTCTTGTTGAAGTTGTTTACTAAAATTGTATGGAATCATAGTGCAAATGATGCATATTTTATATTATTGTTTATCAATTCATATGAATCGGAATAAAAAACAGCTTGATTACTAAACTACCCTTGTACAAAACAGATAGAAATTTTATTTAACTAATTAATAATACAATTCTTTTGTATATAAAAAACTAATACAGTTATTTATCCTAAAAAAACCTTTAATTAACATATAAGAAGCCTTTAATAATATAATTATTTTGTACATATGACACTAATACAATTATTTATCCTAAAAAAATATTTATTTACCATATAAAAATCCCCCACCGTATGCCAATTCTATGAACGCCTTCAATTAAAAACAACCGAATTAACGCAGCCCTCCTCCTCATCTCCTTGCCCTCTATAAATCCCCATCTCCTTCCTTTTAGATTTTTCCTCTTCTATTCTGATTATTCTTTCCTCTTCTTCTGATTCTTCTTCTTCTTCCAAATAACTAATTAATTCTAAATATTTATTTATTTATTATATTGGTCCTCTGTCTCTATTTCTCTCTTATGTCTGCTTCACTGGGTTTTGATTTGAATGGGTTCTGTGCTACTGGAGACAAGGGAAGGAGATTAAGGGGGTGTTGTGCCACTGGAGATAAGGGAAGGAGATAAGGAAGGCGCTGGATGCTGTGCAACCAGAGACGAGGGAAGGAGATAAGGAAGGCGCTGGGTGCTGTGCTACCGGAGACAAGGGAAGGAGATAAGGGGTCTTGTGCTACTGGAGAAGAGGAAAGGAGATAAGGGTATATTGGGTAGAAAAACATGATTCCAGGTTGAGACCTTCTTCCGGAATCCAAATACCACCTATTGGTTGGTAATCCAATTCCATGCAAATCAGGAAACTGATTCCCTATTTTTAGTGGGTCCCACGTACAATTTCATTCCCCTAGTGTTAGTAAACACATGAATCACTTGGAATGAATGCAATTCCCATTCCCCTCACATAAACACGCCCTTATTTCATTTAGAATCAGACTCACTCCAACCCTGTTCAAAAACCTAAAATTCCCTTATTCCCCCCCCCCCCCCAAAACACAACCCAATCCATGGCCTAAAACTAACCTAAAATCTAAAGCTCATCCTGGGGCCAAATACCGGCCCAAGTTTAGGCCACAAATTGGAGTGGACCTCACAAGGTGAGACTGAAATAGGGGCTGTGAAGCCCACACCCCAAACCCCAGTCGCCCAAGCATTGCACGCGCCAAACATCCTTGCCAGCCAAGCCCACCCACGTCGGGTTGTCCCCCCGAGTGTCAGCCATTTATGTAGCCCAATGGCTACTTTTTTCGATCCAATGATTGGATTTAAATGGTCGTTGGTTAATCCACGGTCCAAGTTCAAATTATTTTTTTTAGTTTTATATTTATATATTTATTGAATCCAATGGCATAGATCGAATATAATCAAATGTTACAGTAAAAAAAAAAAACAAAAAATCTAACGGTTAAAATTATTTAACTCAAAATTCACCCCAAAATTCTATAAATACCTATGTATTTGTTCAAACATCCACACGAAACTCACTTTTCTCCTACAATTCTTCCAATTTTTTTTTCTACCATTTCTTCTCATTTCCAAATTTTTCAAGATGGCAAAAGAGCATGTTAGAGGTCATAATTGGAAACAAAAACACTTTGAAAGTAGAAAGATTGAGGATTTTTAGGAAACAAAAACACTTTGAAAGTTGAAAGATTAGCCTAATTTCATTCTTTAATTTGAAAGTTGCTAAAATTTTAGCCCAGAAGGATTGGAGCAGAAAAGCTGTTTCTGGGCTGAAACTTATTTTTTACGGGTTTAATATTATTAGATTTTAGGCCAGGGTTCGAGATGGTCTAATTGGTCAATAGTACAACAAGCCAAACCTTTTATTTCTTATTTCAAATTTCAACTTCCAAGTCTTATTACAACCCACCATTATAACTAGAGCACTTTATTATGTATATCTGTTGACCCTAAAAATTACAAAGCCTACGTGGCGCGCAGACCGAGTAATTAATAAGCTAACTACGTCATTCGATTGAATGCGGAGCATGCCAACTCGTCGGCTGAGGAGTAAAATTTGTTGATGTTGCGTTGAGTGTGTTGCTGACTTCTTTATCTTGCGACTGCGGCCAAGGAAGGAACAAATCTCAGCCTTTGGATTCTTAAGCCTGAAGACAAGTTCTGCGAAGTTCACAAATCGTCGCCGCCGGATTCGGTCACATTGATTATATTCGTAAGAGTATAAGCACGTCAAATCGACACCAGACTATACGAACACAAGTATTCAAAGGTGATGTATATCTTGATGGTGAATGGGTTCGGGCGTCAGAATGCTGAACTTTGAAACTCACTTGTGAGTATCCAATCATAAAATCACTCGGCGTTCAGTACGCTGAATGTCGTAACTCGTAACTCGGGACTTGTGAGTATCCAATCATAAAATCATTCGGCGTCTAGTACGCCGAATGTCGTAACTCGTAACACCTTACTTCGCCGAGAAGGCTAATAAGATGACCTACGCCAATAAGGATTCGAAAACCCTTCTCGACCGAGACTTGGATAGGTAACCAGTCGGCCTCGACGCAGTACTGTTTATCCAAACTGAAAGTGCTCCTCGGTCGGCTGATTCTACGGCAACAGTGCTGTTTATCCAAACTGAAGGTGTTTGCCGGTTGCCTTCACAGTGCTGTTTATCCAAACTGAAGATATGTCAGCGGGAAAAAGAAAATAAAAAGTCTCAAGATGTTTAAGAGGTTTTACGCAGGGCAGTTGTGTGTTGAATTGAAGGTCCTTTAAATGATGCACTCTACTCTCTATTTATAGCAACAAATCCTCCTCGAGATCAAGTTGAAACTACATTCAGATTAGGACTTCTTGTTCTGATCCAACTTTATCTCGACCAATCCTACTTTTATTAGGACTTTGAACCCACCCCCCTTTCAGGCCGTATTCATTTTCGGCCGAGAATCCAAATTGCATTAAGACTCGACCATCTTCACTAAACGGCCTAGAGCTACCAGGCAGCCCATAATATATTTGGAAAAGCCTTGGGCCCAAACAATATCCATTTTCCATCAAGATGTGTTAAGGGCTATGCTCATTCAATGGTCTAGATTACTCGGGCCGATAGTGTAAAATCGGGTCCAAACATTGCCCTTTAGTTTCCTTGAGCTTCGGCTCGTAAGCCAAATGGTTGAGGAAATTAGACAGTCGAAGAACCTCTCATATCATCGAAAATGAAGTGATTCGGTTAAGCAGAGCACTCTCCCCACATGGTGTATGTACTTCATAGCCTCGGTTGTTGGCCGAGCTCGGCCTGGCCGATTGGAAGTCTTAATGGCCAAATGGAAAAACTAAACTCCTATTATTTAGCTTTCCCTTCTATAAAATAATCTCCATGAGTCAAGCATGACTCTCGAGGAAGCCTTCAGTGCACCTGAGGCCGGAGAGGAAACACAAGACTGACTAGAAATGATGTTGTCAGTCATGCATATCCCCCATCAAAGTTGGCTTCTTTCTCATAAAAAATTGAACTCCCATAGTTGAGCGAAGGGAAGGAAGACATGATTATGAAGATGCGAAAATCAGCCGAGCTATGTGGCCGATGACCATTGAAAAACGATTGCCGAATAAAAAATGTATTCAGCACTAAAATTCCATTCCTTCAGCCTAGCACACCATCTTGTTGCCCCCTTTATTTTCTCAAGTATTGGCTGAAAAACCGAATGGTTAAGAAAATAATTTATTCATTTTATATATATATATATATATATATATATTTTAGCAAACGAAAATAAAAGTGGCCGAACCATAAAGTGGAGGAGGCCAATGATGTTTTATTCCGAGCCGAGATCTTTTTACATCAAAATTCTCAAATTGATTTCGCTCTAAGCCAAATAAAGGATTTTCTCCAAATATTTGTAACTTGGCGAAATTTTTTTCATTTTCGGCCGCCGAATGTGTTGAACAATTATTATGCCCCCCAAGCATAATTTTGGCATTTAATTCAAACAACTTACCCGAATGAGATTTCTCTATATCGGCTTTCTCACCAATAATCATGTCAATTAGTGTGGTTTGTTCAACTGAAACCATGAATTGGTCTTGTTCGTCATTGGAACACTTTTCTGAAAAATTATTTTCTGAGTCAATTTTTGGCTCAGAAACTTGAACATTTTCTTCTAGGCCTACCACACTTGCAGCCTCGACCGAAAAAATAGGTGGCCTAGGTTTTTCTTCTTAGCCGACCATATTTTCAGTCTTAACCGAAAAAATAGGTGGCCTTTGTTCTTCGGCCAAAGTAACAATTTTCTTAGGGCAATGCTTGATTACGACAGGAGCAGAAAATTGGCCCCCGATCTTTTCAACCAACCATTCCTCAAATGGAATTGATTTGCAGTCGAAAACGTAAGGAAAATATTTTCCATCTAGCCAAGTATTAAATCGAGCCCTGTCTTCATTTACCCATTGCTCCTGCAGGCTAACAAGAGCTTTTATTCTCAACATGTAAGCGAATGACTTTTGCATCTCTATATGGCCACGAAGAATTTTTTCCACTTCCAAAGATCTTTTTCGTTCCTCATTGTGTTTTTTCAATTCCTCTAGAGCTCGTCCAATCGGCTACATGGAGCCGGATTGGAATCTTAATATATCATATGAACTTTGTAGTTTTAGCACTGTGTCCCACTGGGCGTGCCAAAATGTTGATCATAAAAATTACAAAGCCTACATGGCGTGCAGGCCAAGTAATTAATAAGCTAACTACATTTTTCGGTTGAATGCAGGGCGTGCCAACTCGTCAGTCGAGCTCAGTCGAGGAGTAAAATTTGTTGATATTGCGTTGAGCGTGTTGCTGACTTCTTTATCTTGCGATTGCGGCCGAGGAAGGAACAAATCTGGGCCTTTGGATTCTCGAGCCTGAAGACAAGGCTGCTAGTTCTACGAAGTTCATAAATCATCGACGCCGAATTCGGTCACAGTGATTATATTCGTAAAAGTATAAGCACGTCGAATCGACATCAGACTGTATGGACACAAGTATTCAAAGGTGATGTATGTCTTGATGGTGAATGTGGTTCGGCTGTCAAAATGCCGAACTCTGAAACTCACTTATGAGTATCCAATCATAAAATCACTCGGCGTCCAGTACGCCGAATGTCGTAACTCGTAACACCTTACTTCGCCGAGAAGGCTAATAAGATGACCTATGCCAATAAGGATTTGAAAACCCTTCTCGACCGAGACTTGGATAAGTAACCAGTCGACCTCGACGTAGTGCTGTTTATCCAAACTGAAGGTGCTCCTCGGTCGACTGATTCTACGGCAACAGTGCTGTTTATCCAAACTGAAGGTGTTCGCTGGTTGCCTCCACAGTGTTGTTTATCCAAACTTAAGATGTGTCAGCGGGAAAAAGAAAATAAAAAGTCTCAAGATGTTTGAGAGGTTTTGTGCAAGGCAGTTGTGTGTTGAATTGAAGGTCCTTTAAATGATGCACTCTATTATTTATTTATAGCAACAAATCCTCCTCGAGATCAAGTTGAAACTACATTCAGATTAAGACTTCTTGTTCTGATCCAACTTTATCTCAACCAATCCTACTTTTATTAAGACTTTGAACCCACCCCCCTTTCAGGCCGTATTCATTTCCGGCCGAGAATCCAAATTGCATTAAGACTCGGCCATCTTCACTAAACGGCCTAGGGCTACCAGGTAGCCCATAATATATTTGGAAAAGCCTTGGGCCCAAACAATATCCATTTTCCATCAAAATGTGTTAAGGGCTATGCTCATTCAACGGTTTAGATTACTCGGGCCGATAGTGTAAAATCGGGTCCAAACATTGCCCCCAGTTTCCTTGAGCTTAGGCTCGTAAGCCGAATGGTTGAGGAAATTACACAGTCGAAGAACCTCTCATATCGTCGAAAATGAAGTGATTTGGTTAAGTAGATCACTCTCCCCACGTGGTGTATCCATTTCATAGTCTCGGTTGTTGGCCGAGCTCGGCCTGGCCGAATGGAAGTCTTAATGGCCGAATGACCTGGCCGAATGGAAAAACTAAACTCCTATTATTTAGCTTTCCTTTCTATAAAATAATCTCCATGAGTCAAGCATGACTCTCGAGAAAGCCTTTAGTGCACCTGAGGCCAGAGAGGAAACACAAGACCAATTAGAAATGATGTTGTTGGTCATGCATATCCCCCATCAAAGTTGGCCTCTTTCTCATAAAAAACTGAACTCCCATGGCTGAGCGAAGGGAAGGAAGGCATGATTATGAAGATGTGAAAATCAACCGAGCCATGTGGCCGAGGACCACTGAAAAACGATCGCCGAATAAAAATGTATTCAGCACTAAAATTCCATTCCTTCAGCCCAGCGCATTCCATTCTTTCAGCCCAGCACACCATCTTGTTGCCCCCCTTATTTTCTCAAGTATCGGCTGAAAAACCGAATGGTTAAGAAAATAATTTATTCATTATATATATATATATATATATATATATATATTTTAGCAAATGAAAATAAAAGTGGCCGAACCATAAAGTGGAGGAGGCCAACAATGTTTTATTTCGAGCCGAGATCTTTTTACATCAAAATTCTCAAATTGATTTGGCTCTAAGCTGAATAAAGGATTTTCTCCAAATATTTGTAACTTGGCAAAAAATTTTTCATTTTCGGCCGCCGAATGTGTTGAACAATTATTATGCCCCCCATACATAATTTCGGCTTTTAATTCAAACAACTTAGCCGAATGGGATTTCTCTATATCGGCTTTCTCACCAACAATCATGTCATTTGGCCTGGTTTGTTCAACTGAAACCATGAATTGGTCTTGTTCATCATTGGAACACTTTTCTAACAAATTAATTCAACAATAAGATTTGTAAAATCTATCTTATTCTCTATAACTTTTTATTGTTTATCCTCTATCTTACCTATTTTTTAAGTGTTAGTGTTTAGAATTTTTTATTGATTTGGCACTATTAAATTTAATAGTATAGATGACAAGGTTATCATGTAACACGTAATATTGTGTATGCTTGGAAGTACTTTTAAAATGACTGAAAGCACTTTTGGTTAAAGTATTTAAAAAGTTTGGAAGAATCACCAATTATGTACTTCTTGTAAGAAGCACTTCAAGTTCTTTTTGGGATTCACTTGCATTTTAACTAAGGATTGGTTATATAAACACTTTCATTAAAGCTCCTTCAGTCATTTTCAAAACACTTTCAAACACACCATTGACAATGGATATGTTATTATGATGTTTTTTTTTAGGAGTTTTGTAATGTGTTATTAGCCTTTTTTTTTTCTTTTTTTCTTTTTAATATATTTGTGAAAGACATCTTCTATGTCATATCCTAATCTGCATGGTAAGATATTGTCCGCTTTGGGCCATGCCCTCACAGATTTGTTCTTGGGCTTCCACCCAAAACGTGTCTCACTATAGGGAGGTGGGCATGTACATATAAGACACATCACCTCCTCTCTCCCGGGCGATGTGGGATCTTACAATCCACCCCTTTAGGGGCCCGACGTCCTCGTCGGCACACTTCCAGGCGAGGAGTGGTTTTGACACCAAATTGTCACGTCCTAGTCTGCATAGTAAGATATTGTCCGCTTTAGATCACGCCCTCATAGATTTGTTCTTTGGCTTCCACCCAAAACGCATCTCACTATAGGGAGGTGGGCGGCACATGGCCGCCGGAGCCGCCACCTTGGGGCGGCGCGTGGCCTTACCCGCAATCCATTTGTATGTTATTCGATGTCCTAAACCCGTTTATGATATCTGTTTCCTGAAATTCAATCGTTTTAGTATAGTTTCATTAATTGTACTCTTTATGTGTTTAGGTGCAATTACTAGTGGTGATTCCGTTATTCCTACTTCATACGGCTCTACTACGACGAAGTATCTGTGAGTAGACCCCCTTCTAAAATGCATGTTTTATTAGTAGAAATGCATACATAAAAAGCATGATTTACTGAATACGTTTTGTGAATGTTTTATGAGAAATTGATTATCATGCTATACTGAGCTTATTTTGGAATACCATATTTTCTATCGAACCCATGTTCTTGTGGGGTATCTGATGGATAACGATATACTACTTAGAACATGTCTTCACACACTTCTTTATAATATGGATGATGGATGACTTTATATTATGAAGATGATTTTGAGATATATGTACCTATGTTTGGAAAGATTATGTTCAATGTTTTTGTAGGTATCTAGTGGTTACTATTCCCCCAAGGGCGAGGATCTGGTGCTGGCATATGGGCCGAGAGAAATAATCCCTGGCCTTGAATCAAGGACATGGAGATTGGAAAAGGACCTGGAGAAATAATCTCTAGCTTCGGGTCAAGAGACATGGTGCTGGCAAGGGGTCGAGAGATATTATATTATTGATACCATCATTTAGCACACTATATACGAGATTTGCTTTATGAGATGTTTTATGGCATGCTAGGGTTTTCGGAAAACCTACCACTTATTATGCTATTAGTTTTCATAAAGCTTTGGGGGTTAGTATGTTGATAACTGTTTATATATATATATATATATATATATATATATATATATATATATCAACTTGGTCCACTCATGTTTGTTTTGCGCCCCCTCAGGACCTAGGTACAAGGAATATGACGTGAGCTACGAGGCATTGTACCGTTGACATCGATCTATCTTTTCGGCTCTGACTTCATTGTAATTCCACCTTCCGCTTATATTCTAATTAGAATATGCTCTGAACATGCTATGCATCATCTTTATGAATTCATTGTCGGTTGTTAAATATTATTTTGTTATACTAGTATTCGTATCAAATTTATATGCATTTTGTCACATGTTCTCAGCATTTGCATTCATAAATGGCTTGCGTCTCCTTCAGGTGTCGGCTAGCGCGTGACTATCCTGATATCCCACAGACATCAGGATCGGGGCGTGTCATCCTCATAAGAAATTTTGGCTCCACCATTGATGATAATCAATGGTTCATGAATTTAGGGGTAACGAATTTGAAAAGGGGGTTGCCCTAGGTTTCTGTATATTGATTTCGCTTGTGCCACGAGTAATTTTTTCGAGGAAAAGAAGCTTGGAGAGGGAGGGTTTGGTGGGGTTTATCAACGGGTTTATACCAGATTTGGAGTCATATTTAGTTGTCAAGAAAATATCGAGCGAGTCTTTTTTTGAAAGGGTAATATTTTATAACCAGGGGCAGAAAGCCAAAACATACAATAGTCCAAGGGCAAGCTCAAAGTGATGGTCTCTGGAAAACCTTAAATCACTTGACAAAAATTCGAGTGAAGGAAAAGAGACCGAGCAAGCCAACAAAGACTACATTAAAACATTTAAGTAGTTACAGACTCCGAAATTAAAATATCAGCAAGCCACAGTGGGCCTACATCATTCCAAAAAACCAAGTCTTGTTCATGAAGGCCATGTCGCGCAATCTAATGTGCAACTCCATTCGCATGTCTAGAGATGGCTCGAGGGATCAGACATTGGTCTTAAGATAGTTGTCAAGAAACATCCACAAAGTTTCCATCAGGCACCAAGCATGGTTCATCCTGAGTAACAAGTTTGATAGTGATTGTGAATCCGATTCAACAATAAGGGGAAACCACCCTGCATCAATGGCAAGATCTAGCCCCGTTTTTAATGTGAACAATTCCATAGCCAAAACCGACATGAAACTGGGACTAGGCATAGAGTATGTATGCATCGGAAGTAAAGATCATTAGTCGACTTAGGCATCGCAACCTTTCAACTGATTGGTTGGTACCACGAAAGAAAATCCTTGCTTGTCTATGAGCTCATGCCTAATGGGAGCTTAGATTCTCATTTCTATACAAAATTGCTCAAGGTTTAGTATCCGGGCTGTTCTATCTGAAAGAACTTAAACTAGGGTTTTAAACATTGATTGCATAAGCTCAACTCAGTTAAATGACGAGTGAGGCATGTGGAATTATCAGAGAGATGTGTCATAAGCCCACTTCCAACAACCCCCATATTATCCTCAACTTGGTAATTACCACCTGCCCAATCTGTCAGATAAAGATAGAGTCTAAAAGGATATAGGATTGTTTTGTTTCTCTATCTGAGGAAGAGTTCTTAAGTCATCCAAGGTGTGGTTTTGGCTTGGTGAGCGGGAAGCATGGAATTCAAATTGCTCATGTGTGGATCGCTGACTTGGAGAACTATTTGGCTTGGATTGCTGAGTTGGATGACATGTAGGATCATTATGTTTATCACTATCTACACGAAGAATGGGAGCAACGTGTGCTGCATAAAGATTTCAACAATCACAAATGACGATTTTGGCTAGAACCATGGGCTACATGGCTCCAGATTATCTCGTCACGGGAAAGGCTAGCAAGGAATCAGATGTATGTAGCTTCGGAGTTGTTGCTTTGTAGATTTCTTGTGAGAGAAAACCCATCGATCCAAAGTTCGGTATTAGTAAGGTGAATATGGTGGAGTGGGTTTGAGAGCTTTATGTAGAAGAGAAAGTCATTGAAGCAGCTGACCAAAAACTGTGTGGAGATTTTGATGAGAAACAAACGGAGTGCCTGATGATTGTTTGTTTAAGGTGTGCTCATCCAGATTACAATATGAGGCCTTCAATGCAACAAGCAATTCTAGTGCTGAACTTTGATGTTCCATTGCCGAATCTCCCACCAAAGATGCCGGTGGCCACCTATTTCGCTCCTCCGAGATCGCTCTCAAACTTGTCTTGTGATTCTTCTGGTTCTGAAGGAGGTCAAACTTGAAGACGTCACCTTGCTCTTTCCCTGTTCTTCACCAATTAGTACCGAGTTTTCACTTAAAGATTTTCTGTTCATATTTATGATTTATTTGTGAATAGTTTAAATTTGAAGTTCAATTGATTTTTCTTGTATGTTTTCCTTTAAGAATAAATTTGTATATGTTACATATGTTTTGAAGAGTCCCATTCTCATGGACCCTATGGTCTATGATTATTGTGGTCACTTAATTACCATTCAATCTTAATCCAACGGAAGAGGAAAAAGAACATTTATTCTTCTCCACTGTTAGATTAAGTTCAAACAGTAAGGGACCATACTTTTCCTTGATCATAGGGTCAGAAGAACGGGAGTGATTTTTTTTTTTTTTTTTTTTTAACAAACGATATTATCTACAATAAGGATGGGGGAATGAGCTTAGTCTCATAATTGGCTAACAATATTATGGTTCAAACTCGCCTTTGGTGAAAATTGAACCTAAAACCTCTCAGTTACAAATAAAGAAGAAAACTACTAGACTATAGTATTAAGTGGCAACGGGAGTGATTTTTTGGATAGTGCAAAATTGATTCAATCAGCCGGTTTCCCTCTTTCGGCACGTACAAAAACATCTGTCGTGTTCTTCATGAATCATGATTCTATCTCTATCCCTCACATATGAGCATTCTTTAAATTCCCTATACTAAATGTGATAAGTGGTAATGTGTGTGCTTAGAGTTGTAATGCACCATATTCAAGTGTTTGTGCTGAGAATAGTGGTAGCATTCTTCTTGGTATGGAGTTGTACTAATCCGCAGATCCAATCTAAAAGAGCAATTTATATTTTATTTTTTTAACAAACAATATTATCTACGTTAAGGGAAAATAACAATTTATAGAATTGATTGATGTGAAATTGTGTTCGCACTCAATGCAGTGATGCACTAAAGAAAAATCACACATACGTGGACCGATTTTATGAAGAAAGAAAAGTATCATGCAACATCACACGGTGACAGGTCCATGGTCCTTCCCTCTTTTCCTTAATCTACTCCTCCATTCCAGTTTTTAACTTTCCATTACAACTTGATCTCTCCTTCTCCTTGCTGCTATCTCTATTACATGGTTGGGTTCTCCGCTTCAACAGGGAACTCTGTTGCTCTGTTTAAGACCTCATGGAATTTTAATTGCACTTCATTAGTTGATCCCCATGAGATCGACATTTCAACGGACAACAAAACGTCAGTGGTTCTAGTTCCACTGCCAAGTCTAATTGCTAGCACTTGTAAGCGTAAGTCAGGAAATGATCAAGGGATAGACTAGTAATTGGATTGAGGATTGGTCGATGTGCTGTATTGCTTGGTGGGTTGGCTTGGGTTTGGTTCGTCTTGTGGAAAAAAAGGGAAACAACTGGAAGTGATGAGGATCCTATGATTCATGAGTTTATTGATGATGAATTCAAAAAGGGGGACTGGCCTGAGGAGGTATGAAAGGTTTTCATACAGCGAATTGGGCTCCACCAGAGTAATTTTTTCGAGGAAAAGACGCTTGAAGATGGAGGGTTTGGCGGGGTTAACAAAGGATTTATACCAGAATTGGAGCCATATATATATACGTTGTTGTAAGAGGATATCAAGGGGTTCCGCGCAAGGACGAAGGATTATGCATGAGAAGCAAAAATTATCAGTCGACTTTGGCTTTGGAATCTTGTGCAACTGATTCGTTGGTGCCACGAAAGAAATTCGTACTTCTTATGATTTGTTGTTCCAATGGCAGCTTAGATTCTCATCTGTGCAAGGAACAGAGCTTGTTAACTTGGGGAGCAAGAAAGAAAATTGCTCAAGGCTTGGCCTTCATCATATGCAACTAGCAATTCAACTCTAGGTTCCATTGCCGAATCTCCCATCAAATTATATGCCGGTGTTGACGTGCCTACAGACGAGGAGGAATGGGAGTTTGAATCTGACGATAGTGATGATATTTATTCTAATTCAGACAAGGATTAATGAAAAATTGTGATGTAAATGTAATAATATGAATGGTATTTATTTTGTATACAAACGAAAGTTTCATTTAAAATTTGTAACAAAATTAATTTTAAAAAATTATTTAATTATTTAAACCAAAAAGTAAATTAAATTTACAGATTTGTACCACGATGTTTTATAAATCTTTGTCGTGCAAATATTTTAAAATTCGAGCCACCTACCACCAGCCCTTCCTCCTTCGGGAATCCACCACTGGAAAACTAGCTGATTTCACCACACATTTCAGATTCGTCATTGATTCCCAAAACAAAACCCCCTATGCAGACGGCCTCATGTTCTTCCTAGCGCCAAACGGGTCCATATTCAACCGCACGCTAGTAATGGGCGGCAGTCTGGCCTCCCCGTGAAGAACCTGCCGGGAGACATGCCAAGGAGTTCACGGTACCCATTTGGCGCAGTGGAGTTTGATATCTACACAGACAAGGACGAAAGCATGGATGATCCTGAAGGGGATCATGTGGGTATAGACATTAACTCGCTCAAGTCCCAAAAAATATTCAAGCCTTGGAACGGTGGAATTTTGGAAGGAAGAAAAAAATAGTGCTGAAATTATGGTTACAATTCTACCTCAAAAAGTCTTAGCGTTACCTTCACTAGTTTGGTAAATGGCAGTCAAGTATTGATTTCTATTTATCACAAAGTCAATCTGACTCAGTACTTGCCCGATCTGGTCATTGCCGGATTCTCGCCTCCATGGCAACCTCAGGTGTTGCTTTTGCTTTTCATAAGATCTTCTCATGGGATTTTAACTCCACTTATCTACATGATTATGAAACTAATACAAACGCAACTTCTAATAGTATACTAATGTTCGTTGCACTGGGTGCTGGTGGGGGTTTTGTGTTGGTTGGTGCGTTTGGTTTTGTTTGGTTCATCTTGAGGAAGAGGTGGAAAAGAGGAGAAAACATTGATGAACGTACTATGGCAAACATGGACTCGATTGACAATGATTTCGAAAAGCAAACTGGCCCGAGGAAGTTTTCCTATAACAAGTTGGCTCGTGCGACAAGTAACTTTGCGGAGGGAGAAAAGCTTGGAGAGGGAGGATTTGGTGGGGTTTATAAAGGCTTCATAAAAGACTTGAAGTCATATGTGCGGCTAAGAGGCTATCTAAGCGGTCTAGACAAGGGCTGAAGGAGTACGCATCAGAAGTAACCGTCATAAGTCGATTTAAGCATCGGAACCTAGTGCAACTCATTGGTTGGTGCCACGAAAAAAAGAGAGCTTCTACTTGTTTACGAGTTCATGCCAAACGGCAGTTTAGATTTCCATCTTTTCAGGGCTAAAGCCTTGTTGGTTTGGGAGGTAAGATACAAAATTGTGCAAGGTTTAGCGTGTGGTTTGTTCTATCTACACCAAGGATGGGAACAATGTGTGCTTAATAGGGATATCAAATCCAGCAATGTTATGTTGGATGTTAATTTCACAGCGAAACTTGGAGACTTTGGATTAGCTCGACTTGTGGACCACGGAAAGCAATCGAAAACAACTACTCTAGCAGGAACTAAGGGCTACGTGGCTCCGGAATATGTATCCACAGGCAAGGCTAGCAAGGAATTTGATGTTTATAGCTTTGGAGTTGTTGCTTTGGAGGTAGCTTGCGGGAGACAACCCATCGATTTCTCTAAGTTTGAAAGTATTGAAACCAGTATGGTGGAGTGGGTGTGGGAGCTTTATGGAGAAGGGAAAGTCCTTGAAGCAGCTGATCCGAAACTATGCGGAGATTTTGATGCGAAGCAAATGGAGTGCTTGATGATTGTTGGGTTGTGGTGTGCTCACCCAAATTACAATATGAGACCATCGATACAGCAAGCGATTCAAGTGCTTAACTTTGAAGTTCCATTGCCCATTCTCCCATCAATAATGCCCATGCCAATGGCACCATATTTTGCACCTTAGTTGAATGTCTCTCATGTTGTCCCGTGATAGTACTCCTGGTTTGGTTTATCTATTTTGCTCCTCAATTTAATATGTCTCAATATTGCAAAAATTCGAGCTCTGGGCCTTAATTGTGAAAAGCCATAGAATGGTGGTTCATATTAGCTTCAAAACTGGCGTTGTAATTTGTGTAAACTATGTAATCTCATGATTGCAATTCATTGTATATTTACTACCACATGCCAAAGCCAAAACTACAATGGTATTTGGCTTTCCGTCTAAATATTCAGATTATATGAGGGTTATATTTTGTCAAGTTTGGTCCCTCAAGTTGGACCTTTCAATAAAAAAAGATTCATGAAATAGAAAATCTGTCCATTTGGTCTTTAAAATGGATCTCGCAAATCAATTTGGTTCTTTTGTTAACCTGTTATCAATTTGATTCTTCTGTTAACCTGTAATCAATTTGGTTCATGAGGTTTCCCGTTCAATATTCTTGAGAAAATGGCAAAATGATAATTTTACAAAGGGAAGTGTTATTAGCACTTCAAAATTTTCATTTTACACTCCTTATAAATGTATTTTTCTTTTATAATATAGAAAGTTTGGAGTGCAGAATAAGATTTTTAAAATGTTAATAACAATTCCCTTTACAAATTTCAATGATTAAAATAAAAAAACGATGACATATTAATCAAATATTGACAATACTATTGAAGTACTGATTAAATATAAATAATATATTGACAAAATCTGGAAAAATGATCGGTTAGCAATTAGGAAATGTAGTTTCATGTTTTCAAGGTAACGGGCTGAAATAAAAAACTCAAGAAAATCAAAAGGCCTTTTTTAAGAAGTTTCCAAGATGTTGTTTTATCATTTCAGAGTAACGGGCTTAACGCGTTGAAACTTGCAAGCCAACTTCGCACGACATGAAATAGTTGATGACCCCAACTGCTGGTTTCGGAACACTTTCACTCACTACGTACAGTCGGTCAACCAGGTCTTCAAGTCCTTTCCCATGAAACTTCTCTATATATTTCCAACTGGAAATTTCAATCTGCAATCATCTGCTTCTCTATTTTAGACGACAGTTTCTCCAGCACGCTCACTTGTCTCGTGGTGAATCGGTGACAAGAGAGCATCTCTCGTCTCATCAGCGCCAGTGTTTTTCTTTCCCACCAAAACAAAAAATGGTTGCCCATGATTTGGCTATCATCGCACTTCTCTCACCGAAGCTTGATCATCACTTCCTTGTTATTCTCCTCCTGCTGTTAATCCCTTGTGCAGCTCCCTTATCTTTCGAATTTCCCACTTTCCGACAAAGTGATCACACCTACAGTACGGAAGAGTTGAAAAAATTAGTTACCGAGGGAGATGCTGTTATCGGCAACCAATCCATTTGCCTCACTGAAGGCAGCCTGGGTGGGGAAACAAATAAAGCTAATGGAAGTGTTGGCCGTGCTACCTACAGAGAATCCTTCCTGCTCCGGGACAATAATACAGGAAAACTTGCTGATTTCAACACAAGTTTCACGTTCATGATTGATACGAAAAACAGTGCCACCCCCTCCTATGTCGAGGGGCTGGCCTTCTTCTTAGCGCCAAATGGATCCTTACTCAACCGAGCACTTGGAGTAGGTAGCAGTATGGGCCTCCCTGTCAACAGCTCCGTGGAAAATGTTACTGAGCCAAGAAATGAGTACCCGTTTGTGGCAGTGGAGTTTGATACCCACAGGCCAACTGTGGAGGATCCAGATGGCGGTCGTGTGGGGATTGACATCAACTCTGTCAAGTCTAATATTACCAGGCCTTGGAATAGTGGAATTCTGGAAGGAAAACTTAGTCGTGCTTGGATTAGTTATAATTCAAACTCGAAAAACCTTAGTGTTTCCTTCACCAATTATGCCAATGATACCCACGAGCAAGTAGTTGATTCTCTCAGTTACATGGTTGATCTGAATAAATGCTTGCCGGATTGGATCATCGTTGGCTTTTCTGCTTCAACAGGTGCTTCTTCTGCTCTGCACATCATCTCGTGGAATTTCACTTCTACTCTGGTTGATGATGAATCTCTAACTCTTTCGGGGGAACAAAAAAAGCAAGAATCTCCAGTTCCGACGCCAGGCCATAGTTCTAAAGCCAAGTCAAGAAAACGCAAGAAATCTCTGGCGGTGATTATCGGTAGTACTACTGGTAGTGGTGGATTCATCTTGATCTGTGTCGTGGGTTTGGGTGTGTTCAACTCGTGCAAGAAAAGGATAGTCAGAGAAAGGACTGATACAAACCTTATGAGTCCTTATGACTTGGTTGACCAGTTACAGAAGGTGATTGGCGGCCCCAGGCAGATTTCGTACAGCGAATTGGCTTCTGCGACAGGACATTTTAGTGAGAGAGAAAAGCTTGGAGAGGGAAACTTTGGGGTGGTTTACAAGGGCTACCTAAAAGACTTGGACTCCTACGCTGCTGTTAAGAAGATATCATTAGGACCTGAAATGGGGATCAAGGAAGTTGTATCAGAAGTGAGGATCATCAGTCGACTTAGGCATCGGAATCTGATGCAACTCATCGGTTGGTGCCACGAAAAAAGACAACTCCTACTGGCTTTCGAGTTCATGCCCAACGGTAGGTTAGATGCTCATTTGTTTGAAGAAGAAAGCTCGTTAGTTTGGGAGGTACGATACAAAATTGCTCAAGGCTTAGCCTCCGGGTTGCTCTATCTACAACAAGAATTGGAACATTTTGTGCTGCATAGGGATGTCAAATCCAGGAACGTTATGTTGGATTCAAATTTCAACCCTAAACTAGGGGGGTTTGGGTTAGCAAAGCTTCTGGACCACGAAGAAGGAATAGACACTTTTATTGCCGGAACCTATGGCTACATGGCTCCTGAATTCATTGTAGACGGTAAATATTCCAAGAAAACAGATGTCTACAGCTTCGGAGTTGTTGCTTTGGAAATAGCCTGCGGGAGAAAACCCATTGATCGCCATGCAGAAAGGAGTAAAATCGATATGGTGGAATGGGTTTGGGAGCTTTATGAAGAAGGGAAAGTCACAGAAGCAGCTGACCCAAAATTGTGTAGGAATTTTGATGAGAAGCAGATGGAGTGCTTGATGATTGTCGGATTGTGGTGTGCTCATCCGTGTGACAGTTCAAGACCTTCAATTCAAGAAGCAATTCGGGCGCTTAACTTTGAACTTTCATTGCCAATTCTCCCATCAAACAAGCCAATTTTTCCATCATCTCCTTCAATGTCACTCTCGAGGTTGACTAGCACTAATGCTTCTGAATCTCACCTGTACACAATCTTTCTCGCAGTCTGCTTTGTATTGAGGCTGCGCACCGCCATGATGAATAGAAAAAAGAGAGGAGATGAAGCGAGAGAGAATGGAGGATGGATTAGGGAGCCATCGAATGATAAGCTTCAGCTATCTTTCCGATGTTCCACCACCATCGAATGATAAGCTTCAGCTATCTTTTTTATATCGTTTCAATTGCTACGCTAGGAATTCTCCGATTATATATGAGTGTATGATACTAGTGAAAATTTGATTTGATCAAACAAGTTTTAGCTTGGGGCTGCCTAGAGTACTAATCCCATGATCATTTGGTAAGCAAAATTTACAAGTACTGTGTTTTCAGACAACTGCATTTATAGACAACAACAGCATCAAGTAGCAGTGTAGCTTTCTAACATGCACCGGTGTTTGAACGGCTTGATTGAGACCGTCAAAATCTAGACACGCAAATTCAGCCGTCCAATGTACCCATATACCGGTACATTGTAGAATTTTCGAGCAGTTATTTTACAAAAACACACAAGAATAATCCACACAAACTTGCACAATATCTTTTGCAGATAACAATACAGAAGAACCGAAATCCGAAATCCGAAAACCAAAAACCTGCACTCAGGATTCAAGAGGACTAATCTGATGAGCGAGTTCTCCTCTTTGTTTCTTGCGCAAGACGAACACATTGGCCTCTTCGTACGCATAATTCGGGTGCAAATCCTCATGAGGAACTTTCTCGATCGAAAAAACTCTCTCACACATTTCCCAGAACAGTTGGTGTGCTTCCGGGGACCTCACTTGGTACCCAAGCAAAACAACCCCGTCGTCCTTAACAAGCGCCTCCATGGTGGACACGAGCGGGCCCACAGTCTCCTCGATGTAGACAACGTCGGTCGCCACCACGACGTCGTACGGCGGACTCAGGGACTTGGCCTGATCGGCCGCCTTGTTCCAGTGCACGATGGCGTGCTTGATCGTTTTCCCCAGGACCGGCTTGTTGCGCTTGAGGTTGTGCTTCAGTGCGGGCATGACCGCGGGAATATCGGTGAGGACGAGGTCGGTCAGGCCGAGGAGGTACAGGCCCATGCCGGCAGCCCCGCATCCGGCGCCGAGCTCGACGGCGCGCTTGCCGTGGAAGTCGAGGAGGGCGGAGTAGGGGTTGTTGGGGTTGGGTGGGGCCCAGCGCTCGGCGAACTTGACGAGGACTAAGGAGCAGGGCCAGACGGAGGTGCCGACGTGGAAGGAGCCGTTGTCTTGTTGGAGGGAAAGGAGGGCGTCGCGCACCGGCAGCTCGATCACTGGTGAGTCGGTGAACTTCATGCCTCTTTTTTTTTCTTTTTTCTTTTTTACTCCCTACTCCCTCCTAAACCGAGGCTTTTTCTTTGTTTTGTGCTTTTGTTTGTTGCCTTTTGTATTTTTACATAGGATAGGATATTTGGATTTGAACACGGGATCTCGAGTGTAAAGTAAAATTTCTCATAAATAAAGCAAGAAACCACTTACCACAAAATCATTTTTTTTTTATTATTTATTAGAAAATCTTATTTGAACTCATATAAAGAGGTTATATGAGCAAAAAAAAATTTCGAGTCAAATAAAATTTTCCTTGTATATTATAAATTGTGGACAACTTTGCACTTATAAACATCGAACGGGTTACTATCATATCAATATTTAACACGTTTAATAATTGTGCCATGTTTAGGTTTGGAAAAATCGTCCAACTAATAATTGTGTTGTACTTAAGTTAGCCCTAATCATGCTCGTGTGGACACTTACTCAACATGCATACACGAATTGCCACTGCTAGATCCTCCACATATAAATGTGAGGTCTAACACACTATCAAGATCGATCTTGATAGTGCGTTAAGTAATTTAAAATGAAAGAAAAACAAGGTTTGTTAGATAAAATTAAAATGAAAAGGTGAATAATCAATTGGCTAGACAATTACTGATTAAACCCTTTTTAACATTGATAATTCTTGAAAGAGAACTTCAAAATTAAAATGAGAACTGAACGTTTTCGATCATCAAATTATGCACTTTTCAGTAAGGACATTCTTACCATAGAAACATTTCTAAATGGGGTATTATCATATTTGATTAAATTACACCAATTCACTTACCAAAGTGATGGAACTTAAAAGAAGTTATTGAACAAGATATACAATGTCCTACAAAGAACTAATCCTGTAAGTGTTGGCTGAACTCTTAGTATGACCTTCAGAGCCAGCACTACTATCACTAGGTACAACATTGAGAATAATACTGGAGAAGGTAAAATATATGGCCACCGGCATCTCTGATGGGAGAATGGGCAACGGAACTTCGAAGTTAAGCACTTGAATCGCTTGTTGTATTGAAGGTCTAAAATTATAATCAGCATGCGCACACCATAACCCAACAATCATCAGGCACTCTATTTGTTTCTCATCGAAATCTCCACACAATTTCGGGTCAGCTGCTTTCCCTTCTCTAAAAAGGTCCCAATTACCCACTCAACCATTTCGATTATGCTACTTTCTAAACTTGGATCAATGGGTTTTCTCCCGCGAACTATTTCCCAAGCAACAACTTCGAACATGTAGACGTCTGATTGCCTGGTAGCCTTTTCTGTCATAACATACTCCACAGCCATGTAGCCCCCTGGTTCCAGCCACAATTGTTGTTTGTGGCTTTTTTTCGTGATCCACAAGTCAAGCTAATCCAAAACCCCCAAGTTTCGCATAACATTGCTAGATTTGATATCCCTGTACATGTAGGACACATTTATCCCACACTTGATGTAAATAGCGCAACCCGCAGGCCAAGCCTTTGAGCAATTTAATATCTTGCCTCCCAGCTGGTTAACAACTTTCAGCTTTGGATAGATGAGAATCTTAGATGCCGTTGGGCATGAACTCGTAAACAAGTAGGAGCTCTCTATTTTGGTGGCACCAACCAATGAGCTGCACTAGATTTTGGTGCCTTTTGACGTCTGATGACCCTTACTTCTTATGTATACGCCTTTAGACCTTGTTTAGATCCCTCTGATGCCCTTTTAACAGCGACACGTGACTCCATGTCTTCTATAAATCCTCGATAAACCCCACCAAATCCTCCCTCACCAAGCCTTTCCACCTCATCAAATTAAGTTACTTATTGCGCAAGCCAACTCTTTGTAAGAAAACTTCTTAGGGCCTGTCCTTTTCTCTAATTCCTTGTCAACCAAGTCATGAATTATAGGATGTTCATCACTACGTTCTCCCGTTGCCCTTTTCTTCCATAAGATGTACCAAACGAAAACTATCCTTGAAGCTAATATAATACAGTACACACCTCAACCGCTAGTCCTATACTGTCATTTGCTGATTGGGGATCAGAACTGTGGTGTGATGTGTCAAGTAGTGAAGAATTAAAACTCCACGAGTTGATCTTGTGTAGAACAAACTGATCAGCATAGATCAGCGGCAGCAGAAACCCAATAATCACCTAATCTGGAAGGTATTGATCCAGTTCAACTATCTCATGTAGATAATTCATTAATTACTTGGATACCGTCGACATAACTAGTGATAGCACGCTAAGATTTATTTAATGAAAAACGTGAAATGTGTCGGGAAATCAACAAGAGTTTTCCTGTTGCACTTCCGCAGAGAAGGAAGGGTTCTCTGCGAATTGTTCGTGGTATGTGGCACAACCGACCAACCGTCGGTATAAGCATCTCGCTCAAGAGATATAATTATGTTGACGCCAATAGGAAAGTTGGAGAAATTATAGGTTAACAGACGGGCAGAATGCGTTAACGCAAAGATGACAAGGAGGAATGGAAGCTACACATCACCCTCCCCCTCTCTTCGCCTTCGGCTTTATGTCATCCCTAATCCTCTTTCCTTCCAATGCCTTCTACCTCGTCTCCACTCGCCCCCTCTTCATCACCGAAGTTGACGTCGTTTTGCTCGGCCTCTTCTACTCCCGCCACGATCGTGTACTGTCTGGTGGCTTTCAATTGGCAAATGTGATTCGGAAAACATATTTTCTAAAGCTGATATCAAAAACGATTTACTAAAACCTTCACAGCTTTGCCCCAAAGATGGTTGAGAGGAGTTTCTTTTTTTTTTTTTTTTTTTTTAAATACAATGAAAACCAAAGATCTTTCATTAAGAAACGAAAAATAAATATCATTGGTAGCTTCTCTTTAGTATATATTGAAGAAGCAAGCAGCCACGTTTCTATTCATAGGAAGAGTGGGTTACCTTAGCTACTTAGCTTGAGTGTGGGATGTATTATTTTGGTTGGTGTGTGGCGTTTGATTAGGTTTATCTGGTGGAAGCTGAAGAAAAGAGGATGTGATGAAGATCAATCTTATAGTTAATAACGACTTCCTAACAAGTTTACACAATAAGAACCCGCTAATAACGACTATTTAACTAGTTTACACGAGGGTGACACACGAGTAACCCGTTTCGACACATTAAGAAAAAAAGTTATTTTGATGATTTTAATTTTTTAAACTACTAAAAACTTACTATAACGTAACAACCCGTCCCGAAATTTACAGAACGAAAGGGCATTTTTGTAATTTCACTAAGTTTGGGGATATTTTTCTTTTAAAATTGTTTTTGGATCTTAATGGGTGTGCCAAGGGGCCCACCCTTAATTTTTGTCCCCTGGGCTCAACGCCTCTATCTCCCTTACCTCCCCCAAGTTCTTTCTCTCACAGTTCACTCCCTTTCTCTTTCGTACCAACTTCCCTCAGATCTCCCCCACCTCCCTCATTCCTCTTCTCCTTTTGCAACTGGGACTGTAACACCATGAAAGCCGGTGCAAAATCAAGGGGAACTCCAACTAATCTCCACCATTTTCGAGTAGGTAAGCCTCGAAGCCCCTTTCTCTTTGTCTCAAATGGATGTTGCTACGCTTTCTAAGATTATATACTCGTTTTTAGTGAAGGTTTGACTTGAATCACGTCGGGGACACCTCCCTAACTTTCCGACGAGATTGTCGTGAATTCCAGGCCACTACCCGGCCGTTTCCTAGCCATGAAATAGGTACAACACCCTTCCTCTCCTCCGTAGCTTCATTTTGGCCTCCAGCTTAATGTGTAATTGTGGAGTTTTGGGTTGACCGGAGATTGGAAGCTCCGGTGTTCTTCTTTGTTGAAAATGGCCAACCTGACCTAAAATTGATCGACCCGACCCGATAGCTCCACCCATTTGAGTAACCGGCCCAATTTGTTGGGCCATGGAACCTAGCCTATTTGGGCAGCCCAACCCCATAACCATTTAACCCAAAAACCTAGATGAAAACACGAGCCCTCGGCCCACTGAACAAAACCCAAGGTATGACCTAGATCCAAAACACGGGCCCAAGCCCGGTTTACCCAACCCGACCTAGAAACCTTTTAAACCTAAACCCAAGCTTTGGCCCAAACCCATATTTGAACCCAAGCCCAAATGCTAACCCTAACCCAAGTCCAAAACCCTAAACCCTAAATGGATCCAACCCGTTTGACCGACCTGTTGACCATTGACTTCCAGTCAACGTTCACCGTTAACTTTGACAATTGATCGTTGACCCGTCAAAGTTAATTTTTGTTGACTTTTTTCGGGTTTCGGTCGGGACCCCTCCTAGGCTAATTTCGACGTCCTAGATCCGTTTCCGACGTCCATTTTCCCAAATTCAATCATTATGATAGTGTTTTATTAATTGGTACCTTTATATGCTTAGGTGCAATTGTGAATGGCATTTCCGTCCTCTCTTGTTTGCACGACTCTTCACCAACGGTGTAAGGTGAGTGGACCCCTTCCAAAATGCATATTTTTACTATTAGAAATGCATACATGAAAAACATGATTTAATGGTAACGTGTAACATCCCACATCAACTAACGGAGAGATGGTGATGTGCCTTATATGTACATGCCTACCTCCATATAGCACAAGGCTTTTTGGGAACTTACTGGCTTCAGATTCCATCGAAACTCCGAAGTTAAGCGAGTTTGGGCGAAAGCAATCCCAGGATGGGTGACCCACTGGGAAGTTGCTCGTGAGTTCCCAGAAACAAAACCGTGAGGGCGTGGCGATGGAATCCGAAGCCGGTGAGTTCCCAAAAGGTCTCGTGCTATATAGAGGCGAGCATGTACATATAAGGCACATCACCCTTTCTCTGTTGATCAATGTGGGATGTTACAATCCACCCCCTTTAGGGGCTCCACGTCCTCGTCGACACACACGTACCAAACAGCAGAGTGGCTCTAATACCATTCTATCACATCTCAATTTCGGCTCCGTCGTAGCACGATATTGTCCGCTTTGGGCCCCGGCCATGCCCTCACAGTTTTGTTTCTGGGAACTCACGAGCAACTTCTCAATGGGTCACCCATCCTGGGATTGATCTCGCCCAAACTCGCTTAACTTTGGAGTTCCGATGGAATCCGAAGCCCATGAGTTCCCAAAAGACCTCGTGCTATATGGAGGTGGGCATGTACATATAAAGCACATTGTGACATCCCACATTGCCCAGGGGAGTGATCCTTATATGTATATTCTCATCCCTACCTAGCACGAGGCCTTTTGGGAGCTCAATGGCTTCGGGTTTCGTTGGAACTCCAAAGTTAAGCGAGTAGTGCGCGAGAGCATTCCCAGGATGGGTGACCCATCGGGAAGTTCTCGTGTGAGTTCCTAGAAACAAAACCGTGGGGGTGTGGTCGGGGCCCAAAGCGGACAATATCGTGTTACGGTGGTGGAACGGGCCCGGGAAGTGATCCGCCCCGGGGCGGGATGTGACAATTTGGTATCAAAGCCTAACCCTGGCTGTGGTGTGCCGACGAAGACGTCGAGCCCCTAAGGGGGGTGGATTATGACATCCCACATCGCCCATGGGAGTGATCCTTATATGTATATTCTCATCCCTACCTAGCACGAGGCCTTTTGGGAGCTCAATGGCTTCGGGTTCCATTGGAACTCCGAAGTTAAGCGAGTAGCGCGCGAGAGCATTCCCAGGATGGGTGACCTATCGGGAAGTTCTCGTGTGAGTTCCCAGAAACAAAACCGTGGGGGCGTGGTCGGGGCCCAAAGCGGACAATATCGTGCTACGGTGGTGGAGCGGGCCCGGGAAGTGATCCGCCCCAGGGCGGGATGTGACACACATCACCCCCTCTCTGTTGGTCGATGTGGGATGTTACATAACGTTTTATGAGTAAATTGGATTTACGCTTATGATATTCATGCTTTATCGATTTTACGTTCTTCGTAGTATATATGATTGATGACTATATACTATGAATAGGTTTTACAATATGATGTTTTAGCTATTGAACTCCAATTAAGATATATATTAGAAACATTAAGTAAATGTCTTTGTGTTCTTACTTAATGGTTATACATATGTTCTGCTTACGGGCATATGATACTTATGTGCTTACGGGTGGGAGATATTTATATTGGTTACGGCCAGGTGTGTGGTTAGTGCCTACAGGAAAGAGATATTTATATTGGCTACAACCGGGCGTGTGGTTGGTGCCTACAGGTGGGAGATATTTATATTGGCTTCGGCCAGGTGTAGGTTGGTCGATCGGAAGATACTTATATTGGCTTCGGTTAGGAGATATAGTGCCTACAGGCAAATGATCTACGACGCGTGATGTAGAACCTTCAGATGAAAAGAAGTGTTCTTTATGCCTTTGGGCGAATGAAATATTATATATAAGTATATGCCTTATATATATATATATATATACCACTACTAAACACACTATATATGATATATGTTTTACGAAGATTTTATGGCATGCTAGGGTTTTCAGAAAACCTATTACATGTTATACTATTAAGCTTTCATAAAACTTTAGGGGTTAATACGTTAAAGATTAACTGTTTTTCGTATTACTTATATATCAACTTGGTATGCTCATGTTTTGTTTTGCGCCGTCTTAGGACTTAGAATCGAGGTGTACAATCCCGACATCAAGGCACTTCCGCATCGGCAATCTTCGAGTCCTCTTGCTATAAGACCTATCCTTTTGTTCATTCAATTTTATATTGTTTCTTTTTAGTGTCTCGGATTAGTTGTATGCTCTGAACACGTTCCATAAATGCATATTCATCATAATTAAATTTACAAGTTTTATTTATGTCAGTTAATTGTTCTTAGTTCTCATGCATCCTAATATGGCTTTGTCACCTTCAGGTGTCGACCAACACGTACTTATCTTGGTGTTTGGTGAATATCATGGTCGGCGTGTCAATAAAGTACAAGAGCCATAGTGTATATGTATATATTGTATATTAAATACGTATTATTGTATTATTGTTCTATATAAATTTAAAAAATTCAAGTTTTATTTATTTATATATTTTTAAAGTATACTAAAGGCAAAGAGTGTGATTAAAAAAAATTATAAAACACATTAAAAAAAATTATCAAGTAATTTAAAAATACCAAACACATTAAAAAATTATAATAATTAATTTACTAGTGCGAAAAATGTGAAGAAATATGCAAACGCTCGTGATCACATCCTTTGCACTTTGAAGATGAGTACATCGTCATTTGAATTTTTAAAACCATTCAAACCATCATAAAACGCAACTCCCTTCATTTTGCATATCTTTGAACATTTGATATTTTGTAATAATGTACTAATGCTTTTTCTCTAACAAGTGCGATATGCATATACTAATTTAGTATTATGTTTTCCATCTTTTTGGATGAAATTATGTTTTTCATTTTCATTATTTATTGGTTTAAAATATATTTCTTTAATGGGTAACGGGTTGGATCATATTACCTGATAATATTAACGGGTTGATTTCGGGTTGGGTCATATTACACGTTTACTTTAATAGGTGTTACACGACATGACCTGTTAAGATATTGGGTATGTCATGAAAATGACACAAACATTAAAAACATGATACGAATGACAGGTCTAACGACGACGGTGCCATACGATTATTGAAATCTACTCTTTTATTTAATTATTAAGTCGTTCAAATTTACTTCATAAAAAATAGGGTGATTTAGATTTTGGCCCTTACAATTCATGATTCATAGATAATAACTCATTTACATATAAACATCCAATAAAAGCCCAAATTTAAAATATGTAGCCACATCGGAATACTATTGACCTACTAATACAATTTATTTACACGCATGCCACTTTCCCAAATCCCTAACTTTATTCCAAATTAAAAGTTGTAGAAAAATTGAAATAAAATATATCAACTGTTGTATTGCATTAATTGTATCCATATCATACCAAAAATTTACCTTTTTTGTGATATATATTTTGCATTAATTGGGTAGTAAATTAATTTGTTCCAATTATTATAAAAAAAATTATAATAGATCCATATTATATATTTTGAATCAAATAACACTTCTCTAACTTGTAGGTAAATTATTTTTCATGTATTGTTACATATATTAGGCACATTTTATTGTTGTATAAATGTAGGTATGACATAATATTTTTCAATATAATACATCAAATTATATTTCTTCTTGTAATGGGTAAATTATTCTCCATGTATTAGTGAAAAAAAGAAATTATATTACACAAGGGAGAAAAACTTGTGTGGGGCTTTTCTTGCCACTGGATTTACTTGTGTGGGGCTTTACTTGCCACTGGATTTTGTTGAGTGGCACTACAATCCAATCAAAACTCGCAACGTGGCAAGTCCTAAATATTATCTTTTATCATTCTTTTATATTTAAAATTCTCATAATTATTTTTCCTACTAATTAATATACATCATGAGATTAATTTGATGTATATTTTTCTTCTCCCCTCCCTCTTTTTCTTCCCAAATTTTCCCTTTTGGTACTTTTACGTTTCGCCGTAGAAGTCTTCAGTTTCTTCTCTCTCTCCCACTTCTACCATCATGTTAAAGATGGATAATCAACCAAAATAGTTGTACTTCAACCAAAATAAAGTGAAGGATAACCAATAAATTGTGAAAAGATCAACTCGATTGTATGGAGTGAGTCTGCAAGATTGTATTTAGAGTTTGCTACAAAATATTCTAATCCTTTATAGGAAAAACATAAACACGCAAATTACAACTCAAAGATATATAAAACAGGATGAGTTGTTGGGCAATGAAATTGTGCTTATAATTGAAAAAAAAAATTAATAAACAGCTTTTGTAAATAAAAAAAAAAGAAAAGAAAAAAAACGAAAAAAAAGAAGTATAGGTTTGGAGAAGATGACTTTGTTTTTGCCCCATATTCTTATGAAGAAAGGAAATAAAGAGGGGGAAGAAGATTGCACACGGCAGAGAAAACTGGGGAAGAAAAATAAGCGAGAATGAGAAGAGGAAAAAAAAAATGAAAAAAAAGGAACAAACAAATTTTGTTAAACATCAAGCCTGTGTTAGAATATATATATCACAATTTTATTTCATTATAGATCGAGAAGATGGTTTAATTTTTTTTTCCCATTATTCTTATGAAGGAAGGAAATGCACAGAGTGGGGAAGAAGCCGGCACTGTCAGAGAGAAAATTTGAGAAGAAAAAGGGAAGACAGAGGAGATCAGAGGAAAATTGAAATCTTAAATTAATCTTATATCAATTAATAGGAAATATAATTATGAAAGTTTTAAATATTAAAGAAAAATAATAAAAGATAATATTTAAGACTTGCCACGTTGCGAGTTTTGATTGGATTGTAGCGCCACTCAACAAAATCCAGTGGCAAGTAAAGCCCCACACAAGTTTTTCTCTACACAAGGGGTATAATTTTTTGTAGGTAAATTATTGGAAATAATTTGTAGATAGGTAAATTAATTTGTTCCAATTATATATAAAATATATATATACACCTAGATTATATATATATATATATTTTTTTTTTTTTTTTTTTTTTTTTTTGAGAAAACCTAGATTATATATTTTGAATCAAATAACATTTTTGTATACATGGTAGGTAAATTATTTTGCACGTATTATTACATATATTAGCCTATTAGGGACGTTTTTTTGGTAAAAATATATAAAGTAATATGTATATGATTGTTTGTAGGTAAAAGATAAAATCAAAAGCATGATCCAATTCCTAAGTTTATGCAAGATTTTGTCTCTCTCTCACACACACACACACACACACACACACACACACATATACACATTTTGAATCAAATAACATTTTTGTACATGGTAGGTAAATTACTTTTTTTTTTTTAATGTATTATTACATATATTAGGTTTTTTTTTTTTAAATAAATAAATAAATATATATATATATATATATATATGAACTCATAAAGTCAGATACATAGAATTAAGCCAACAATTCTCATATTTGATATTAATATGCAATGAATTTTTTAACATTAATGTCATATTTTTCTTTTTGCAAAATCATTAATTCTCTCCTTACAATCTGCATAAAATTAATTGTGGACATCAAATATGCAATAGGGGTATTTTAGGCATCTAAAAATGTAAAATATGTAAAGTAATATGTAATTAATGAATTCACTTAGGTGGATCCTAGTCATTGGGTTCTTTTTGAGTAAACAAATTATTTCGGGTTTTATATGGAAAAAAACTTGAATTTGAAGGGTTAAAGTCATATTTTCAATAAAAATAAAAAATAAAACATAAGTTGTTCAAATTTAACGCTTATTAGAAACTTCTAAATCTAAACGTAAAGTGTGGCTTTATTTCTACACATCATTCAGTCATACGGGTGTTTTAGATGTCAAATTTGATCCCCACTGTGACTCGCCCGCTTATTCTTTATAGCAGTTGTACACCACACAAAAGAAAAACCGCAATAAATTTACATGAAAATCAAGACCATGTCAACAAGCTCTCTCTTGAACCTGTACGCATTGATATAATTAATTTGAAGATGACAACAATTAATTGAGAGAAAACAAGGTGAAAATGAATTTGTAGGGACAGTACGTTGAATATTCAGACACGGTCTGACAGATCCTACTAATTAACATTGATGCTGTTTTCAACTTAATCAAATGTGTGATAATAAAAATTTTAACTTCATGAGGTTTTCGAAAGAACAATGATTGGCTGCTCCTCCTCAATTTACTTAGTGGTTTAATCACATAACTTTATGTTTATGTTCAGAATTGTTCATATAATAAATGATTTTGTAAAGCTCATCTCTACAAAAAAAAAAAAAAAATTAATTAAAACTAAGATTGTTTAGTCAATCAATTGTTGCAAATAGATAAATAGTTCGTAATTATTTTACCTAATCCGTCCATCTGTTTTTAAACAGTTCAATAATAAACAATCTCATATATAATTAATTTTTTTTATAGAAATGATCTGTAACGGTTCCAAAGTAATTGCTTCAACACAGTAAATGTACCAAGAAAACAAGTCTAACCAAAACGTCAATTCCTCATTTCCAATAGGCTCTGATCAAGTCCTCCTCCAAACAGAATTATCTTCATTTGAATCGGTAAAATAAGGACTGCTGATTAAAGCACTTTAAAAAATTGAACTGATCTTCACTCAAGAGACATAGTTCCGATGAAAGCACTTTCAGAATTATCTTAGATGTTCACAATTTGATCCGCAAAGCTCACCCAAAAACAAAATTTGTTAGAAATGGTTGTCTCACCAAAGCAGCTCCAATTCCTTTTTCTTCTGTCGTTTCAATTATTTTCTTGTGTATTTCCATTATCTTTCAACTTCTCCACCTTTCCAAATGGCATCAAAAACCTATCTCTCGAGGGAGATGCTTACATCGACGGCAAATATCTTCGACTTACCAAAAGCGCTGTTGACGACGTAAAGGACCAAAGTGTTGGTCGAGCCACCTACAGCCAACCCTTCCTCCTCCGAGACAAGGTCACGGGAAAGCTTGCCGATTTCACAACAAACTTCACATTTGTCATCGATTCCAGAGGCAAGACACCCTATGCGGACGGACTCGCCTTCTTTTTGGCGCCAAATGGATCCTTACTCAACAAGACAATAGGCAGAGGCGGCAGTCTAGGACTCCCCGTGGACACTTCTCCCCAAGTGTCAAAAATTCAGTACCCTTTTTGGGCGGTGGAGCTTGATATCTACCGGAATAATGTGACATCTGTGGAAGATCCTGCCGGAGATCATGTCGGAGTAGACATCAACTCTGTGAAGTCTAAGATGACCGAATCATGGAATGGTAGTATTACAAACGGACGAGTCAATAGTGTTGGGATTAGTTATGATTCTGCATCAAAGCATGTTGGTATTGTTTTCACAAGTTATGTGAAAGATGTTCAAGTGATGAAGTATATGGATTGCAGGGTTGATTTGAATGAAATCATCCAGGGTTGGGTCGTTGTTGGGTTCTCCGCTGCAACAGGTTCTCTGACTGCTGTGGACAAGATCCAATCATGGAGTTTTAATTCGTTTCAACTGCGTGAAGAGAATGAAACGAAGAACATGCCAGTGGTTCCTGAGCCGAGCCCCATTGTTGATCCCAAGTCAGGAAATGGGGTCAACGTAGGACTAATTGTTGGTTTGGGTGCTGGTGGGATTGCTTTCTTGGTTGGTGGGTTGGGTTTGGTTTGGTTTTTGATTTGGAAGAAGAGGGGAGGTAGTTCAAAAGATGGAATGGTTAATGACTGGATCGATGAGGAGTTCCAAAAGGGAACAGGCCCCAAGAAGTTTTCGTACGGAACATTGGCTAGATCAACAAGTAATTTTGATGAAAGAGAGAAGCTTGGAGAGGGAGGGTTTGGTGGAGTTTATCGAGGCTTCATAAAAGACTTGAACGCGTACGTTGCTGTTAAGAGGGTATCAAGCAGGTCTAGACAGGGGATGAAGGAGTATGCAGCAGAAGTAAGGATCATCAGCCGGCTAAGGCATCGGAATCTGGTGCAACTCATTGGTTGGTGCCATGAAAAAGGAGAACTCTTACTTGTGTATGAGTTCATGTCCAACGGCAGCTTGGATTCCCATTTGTTCAAAGGGAAATCCTTGTTAGCTTGGGAGGCAAGAAACAAAATTGTTCAAGGCTTGGCATCCGGGTTGTTGTATCTGCACGAAGAATGGGAACAATGTGTGCTGCACAGGGATATCAAATCCAGCAATATCATGTTGGACTCAAATTTAAACGCAAAACTTGGGGATTTCGGGTTAGCTCGGCTTGTTGACCATGGAAAACAATCACAAACAACAGTTCTGGCCGGAACTATGGGCTACATGGCTCCTGAATGTCTTACCACGGGAAAGGCTAGCAAGGAAACAGATGTCTACAGCTTTGGAGTTGTTGCGTTGGAGATAGCTTGTGGGCGAAAACCCATTGATCCCAATTTGGAAAGTAGTGAAACGAATATGGCGGGGTGGGTTTGGGAGCTTTATGGACAAGGGAAAGTCATTGAAGCAGCTGACCCTAAATTGTGTGGAGAGTTTGATGAGAAACAAATGGAGTGTTTGTTGGGTGTTGGGTTGTGGTGTGTTCATCCGGATTACACGATCAGGCCTTCGATACAACAAACCATTCAAGTGCTTAATTTTGAAGTTCCATTACCTATTCTCCCGTCGAAGATGCCGGTGGCTAGCTACTCTTCACCTCCGGTAACATTGTCAATTTTGTCTGCTGATACTACAGATTTGGAAAGGGGTGAAACTGATTCTTCAGGCTATCGTTACAACACCAAATCCTCACAGTTCACCCAATCTTCTGCATCAAATTCTTCTTTATCAGCACAGTTTAGTACACAAAATAAATTTTAATTAATAATCCTGTTCTACGTATATACAAATATTTTTTAGTTTTTTGTATTTGATTATATTGTATATGCACTGGAACTAGATAAACTAGAAGAAGTAGAGAGCGGACTAGCTCGAGTCTATTGTCCAAGCTGACTATTTTTGAAATAAATAAAAAAATAGAACAATAAGATTAGCAGAAAATCCAACTTTCAATTCTGAATTCTGAATGCTAATTGCTAACCAGTTCCATGTTTCAAGCACTTCAATGAGTTTATTCATCTTCCATATTGTACAAATTTTCTATCCAAAATGCATTTGCCCGGACTTTTCGTTAACTTTGGCCCCATCAACAGTGGCATAGTTAGGATTTTCAAATAATAGGGTCATAATATCAACCAAAAAGCTTCATTGGGTCATTTCGTCGAGCACCTAGTAGGCACTTGCGAATTCCTGCCAACATATGCTAAAATTTTATTTCAACATATGTCGACGACTACTATTACTTGTACAGGCTTGTCGATGGTGAATATAGGATACTGTGGAGTAATGTTGAAGATTTTCAAGGCTTTTCAACTAAAACATTTCATACAAGAAGAGAGAAAAGAAAGACAAATATGATAGAAGAAAATAGAAGTAGGATGAGGACGTCGTAATTTAGTTTGCCTTAGTTGTTTGTTGCGGTCAAATACAATATACAAGCAAATATACATAGAGTTTTTAAAGTTATTGGGGTCAAGGACAACCAATGATCCCATGCTGACTCTGCCACCCATCAACTAGTGGCAGATCCAGAAATATTCTTCATAGGATATGATGTAGAAGCTCTCAAATATATTTTTTTGTACAAACAATACTGGAGGGGATAGGTTCAAACATTGAAACTCGCGTGCAAAGTTGAATCCAATTAAACCCTAAACTTCTTGTAACTAAAAGAAGTTTTGGAGTATTAGTTAGTATTAGTTAAGTAAACTTAATTAAAGGGAACAACTGTAGTCTTTTTCATTAGCATCATTATTTTTGTTTAAGATGAAAGAAGCTCTCAAATAAGGATTAAGCTTTCAAATTAATGTTTGAGTTGCTAATTAAAAGCGGCAATGTTGATGCCTTCAAACTAATGGTTGTCCTTGCATCAACCTCCTCTTTGGTGCGTTGAATCGAACCAATTGCAGACTTTCTCCAAGTTGAAAGAAAAGATCAATTCAACTGAGCAATTAAATGGGAGAAGAAGAGGGTGATGGAGTAGGCGCGACAGCCTGCTCTGGCCCATGTATGCGTCCGGCACTGCCGTCAACCACACAAACAAAACAAAGCAATAAATATCAGAACTTGTCATCTTCAAGATATTGTGGTAGGGATGATAATTTTAATTGTTAAACTCAATAACTGTTTGAATGGAACGGATTTGGATATGAAAACTTGGGTATATTTTCAATATGGAGAAAAACCGTAAATATTATTTAGTTATGGTTTTGGATATGGTTAAATAGTATTATATAATATATATATATATATGTATGTTTGTATATATATGTGTGTGTGTGTATCCATTATTCATATGTGTGTACATTCATTATTTATCGAATTCATTACCTTGAGAATACAAAAGTTGCATTTTATGGGAAAATTCAAAAGTTTTGAATTAAAATCAATGAAAATTCAATGGTGCTGAAGATATTATAGATCAGCCAACATCATCAATGTTTTAAATTCAATACTTTAATTTTTATACTCTACAAAATCAGTTCATTGAATCATTTTACACATCAAATGTGTAACAACGAAATTAACATATCCTAACTTATAATGCGTCAACTGAACGAATATATTTTTGTTTGACAAAGATGGATATAACCGTTAGCTGAAAAGGAATCTGTTACCCGGTGGGTATGGTTATAGATAATCTCTGATGGTTAATTTGTGGTTATGGATATGATTGATTTTCATGGTTATGGAGATGGATATAACATTTTCGTCATCAAACTGAATCGTTGCTATCCCTAAATTGCGGTCTCCTCTCCTATTCATGTTTTTGTTTTAAAGTGGTTTGGACATATGAAACGAAAACCTACAATTGCTTTGGTTAGAAAATATAATTAGGAAATAGAGACTCATGGCAAAATGGCTAAAGAAAAACCTACAAAGAATGGGAGAGAGATTCTAAGAAAAGACATGAAGTACTTGGAGCTAACAAAACGTGGGGCAAAACTTAGTGCCGTAGCAAGCGTTTTAAGATTCATACAGCATGTTACACTTAGTGAGATAAGACTTTATTGTTGTTGTTATAACAAAGGATAGGAAAATCTACATTAAATTTATCTAAATTATGAGGGAGGGGAAGGTTTGAACTTAGGACATAATAGGTTAAAGAGGAACACTCTATCCATCACGGCAACCCACCTTAGCAATATGAGAAAATCTTATTAATATGAAACAAGAGAAATGGCACGTAGTCAAGCGGACATAAACTTTACCCTTCAAAACAATCTCCTCTCTCAGCCCATCTGATAACTAGAGTTTTCTCGAACCTTGATTCACCCCTTTTTTTTATTGATATATCGTGTTTTATTCTTCGAGGTCGTACACACATACACAAAGATTGCTAGCTTGCAATTGTCATACAAACTTTTAATCTGGCTCAAACACCTCTGAACTTTCAATTGGTGCAGATGTTCCCCCGACTGTTAGTTTTGTCCATTTTTTCCGTGAAATTGAAGGTTATTTTTGTCCGAATATGCTGCAGATGTTATTTTTGCAATTGTCATATGAACTTTTAAATTTTTGATGTGGCTTTATGTGCTTACTGTATTTATATATGCCAATGGCACGGATGAGTCGAACAAAAACCAGAACTACTGTTATTATCAAATATATATACAGAATATGTATGAACAGCCATTCTGCACAACAAAAATGGATCCTCGATCAGTTAAGGATCAGCTCGAAAAAGGTTTTGTTGGCTTGCTCGGCCTCTTTTTCCTCCCCTGGAATTTTTTCCACATGGTTTCTTCCAGGTTAGGTTTTTTCAGAGGCCATTCTTTGAGCTTGTCCGTCATTTTATTGTTCTGAGTTTGCGTGGTGATGTTTTTACTCGAGTTTTATAATATGATCCTCTTTGAAGAAAAAAAAAAAAAAGTGGCTGATTGAAACCTCTTTGAATTTCAAAGATTACTTAAAATCCTAATTGTATACTCTAAATTTATTTAAAATCATTAAAATCATTCAAAATTTCAATTGAATACACTTTCTTAAACTTGACGAACCGTCTTTTGAAAAATAAAAAACCTTTTTAACTCAAACCCAATCGTCAGCCCATCCTAGCTCCAAAAAAATGTTTTGGGCTGAAAAAAAAATTAAAATATACGTTTATTAATAGAGGCCCATCCCAGAAAAATAAAGAGAGAGTCTTGGCGTAGTCTCTTTCGCGCACGCCTCATTCACTTCCCAGCGACTTCACGTCAACCTTTCTTCTTACACGTTTTTAGTTTTCACCGCTTCTCGCTTCTCACTTCTCACTTCTCTGACCCTTTCAGCTCCCGGCGCAGCGCTCAACAGCCAGAAAGAGACCGCCGACTGCACCCAGCCAGCAGGCAGCTGCACGGAGCCACTTTCGCTTGTGCGACAGACAAACGCTGCAGTTGACCCAGGTATCTATCTTTTCTTAATTCTTTATTTTTCTTCTTTCTAAGGTCAGAATCAGGCCTTGATGCCTTAATCTGAAGATTTTGGTATTGTAATTAGATTCAATTTGGAAAATTAAATTAGAAATTGGGGGTTTTAGTGTTAAATCGAATGTTAGGGTTAGGAATTGGGAGCATATATTTCGTAATGTTACAGTACTTAATGTTTAAAACAATGTTTCATCGCATACTTAATGTTTTCATCGCGTTTTTTTTGTTTTCATCGCGTTTTTTTTGTTTAAAACAATGTTCCCAAAAAGGGATTGTTTGCTAGGATGAGTGCGAGAAGAAATGGTGGAAATTTCAAGGGAAAAGATGTCTTGGAAGTCAGCAGCCCCAAGATTGAACAGTTGACTCATGGTGTTGCAGACGTTAGCCTGGGCTCGGCCCAGGATGATGGAGAGTGGGAGGTAATT
Source organism: Pyrus communis (assembly GCF_041283825.1). Lineage (NCBI taxonomy): Eukaryota > Viridiplantae > Streptophyta > Magnoliopsida > Rosales > Rosaceae > Pyrus > Pyrus communis. Next base: position 4,438,367 of record NC_142567.1, read on the forward strand.
ACCAGGAAGTCAAAGAACAGAGCTGGAAGCAGTGCTGCAAAACAATGGGGTCCTCAGAATTCTAATTCTAAGGCTTGGGCACAGGTTGATACTCAGAAGCCAGGTATGCGGAGTGGTGGTGGGTCAGGAAGGGGTGCCGGCAACTTCTGGCCTTCACAAACTTCTGATATGAGAAAACCAGCAGCAAGAGGAAATGTAAGGCAGCAGTCTTCTGCCAGGGGTTCTGAAAACAGCTATGTGGCCCCACAACATGTGATTCCCCCTCCGCTGGACCACGGATGGAACTGGCAATCTAGAGCTGGTGTTACTCAACCCAAGGGTTCAGAAGATGTCCACAGAAAAGATGACAAGGACAGCGATGCGGCTGCTGCTGCCGCTGCCATTGATGATGATGATGACAATTCTGATGCTGTGGGTGATACCGACGATGAGCTATTCAGCGATGAGTTTGACTCGGATTCAAGTGAAAAGAGCCATGAAACTCGAAAAAATAGCAGATGGTTCAAGAAATTCTTTGAGATTTTGGATAGTTTAACTGTTGATGAGATTAATGATCCTGCTAGGCAGTGGCACTGTCCTGCATGTCAAGGGGGTCCTGGTTCCATTGACTGGTACCGAGGCCTGCAGCCCCTGATGACACATGCCAAAACAAAAGGATCAAAAAGGGTAATGCTCCATAGAGAGCTTGCAGAGCTTTTGGATGAAGAGTTGAGGAGGAAGGGAACTACAGTTATACCAGCTGGTGAAGCTTTTGGTAAATGGAAAGGTTTAAAAGATGAGGAAAAGGATCATGAAATTGTCTGGCCTCCTATGATTGTCATCATGAACACTAAACTTGAGCAGGATGACAATGACAAGGTATTGATTATGTTTTTCAAATTTGTATCTCAAGTATAGGTCTGTTTACATTGTCATGATTGTTTCTAAAGCCAAGGTTTCCCTGCCTTGGTATCATTCCAGTCCTCATTTTATGTTGCTTTGAATTTCAGTGGGTTGGCATGGGAAATCAGGAGCTTCTTGACTATTTCAGCCCTTATGCTGCTGCGAGAGCTCGACACTCATATGGTCCACAAGGACACCGTGGGATGAGCATTTTGATCTTTGAGGCCTCTGCAAGGGGTTATTTAGAGGCGGAGCGTCTGCACAAGCATTTTATAGAGCAAGGAACTGACAGAGATGCATGGGACCGTCGTCGTGTCTTATTTCAGTCTGGTGGGAAGCGACAGCTCTATGGGTACATGGCAGTGAAAGAAGACTTGGACATTTTTAACCAGCATTCTCAAGGTGTGTCCCTCACTCTTCCCCTTGCCCTCTGTGTGTTTGTGATGGTCATTTTGGGTACAAAGTGACGAGTTTTCACTCAAATACTTTAAGTTCACAAGCTAACTTTGATTCATTGAATTGTATTTTGCAATTAAGATCCCTGGAAATGTTATATATGGATGTCTTACATGCTCCCATTACTAATTAGGTAAATCTAGGCTGAAATTTGAGATGAGATCGTACCAGGAGATGGTCGTGAACCAAATCAGGCAAATGAGTGAGGATAACCAACAGCTTATGTGGTTTAAGAACAGGGTTGCTAAGGAACAGAGGCATGCAAAGGCTCTTGAGGAATCTCTTGGTATAGTGAGTGAAAAGCTCAGGAAGACGACGGAGGAAAATCGCATCGTAAGACAGAGGACCAAATTGCAGCACAAAGAGAACCAGGAAGAGGTAAGTTTCACTGTCAGATAATTATGCCCCAATATTATAGTAGAAACTTGTTTACACTTGCATCAAGGTTTGGCTTGATCTAAAGTTGGTATTTTCACTATGTTGTATGGTTTACGATCGTTTGTATTTTGTTTTTGTATTTGTTTTTCCTTATGGCTTCCGAATATTTGGTCTATTCACTTGCTCTTTTGTTTCGTTTTATTGGCTTGTTCATTTATTTGTTTGTTTCTCTTATTGGTGTGAAAAGATGTATCTGCAAGAACAATTTTTCAAAGACCAGATCAAGATAATTCATGAATCAAGGGATGCAAAGGAAGAAAATTTTGAGAGGCTGCAGCAGGAGGAACGTGACAAGGTGAAGCACTCATATCTCAACCCTTCAAATGCCGAGGAACAAAAATACAGGTAATTTGTGATAAAGAATATGCGTAGACCAGAGAAAGTTAGGCCCCCAGTTGAGGTTCAATACTTTTACCCATGTGGTGCTTCTGCTTTTGTTTGATGTATATTTCTTCCATACTCCTTATGGCTGTAGGTCGGAGGAAATTGAGAACTTCATCAAGTCTCAAGAAAAAGAGATGGAAGAATTTGTGGCAGAGCGGGACATGCTGATGAAAGCTCATGATGACGATAAAGCTGCAATGAAGCGGAGGCATTGGGAGGAAGAAGTGGAACTGGAGAAGGATTTTGATGCCAAATTAACCCAGCTCATGGAGAAGTATTCCCCGCATCTCCCTGAAGAAATTTCGAATTGACTTTGAAGGTTAGATGTTTGCAGTGCATTTAGTTGGAGGAGAGAGAGTGGCACATCAGCTATAAGTCACCGAAAGTTTAGGGTATTTTTCTCTCTTTTGTGGTCTGTTTAATCATAGATTCCACGAGTTATACCTAGAAGGAAAAGGCATAGAACCAAACGTTTTGAATGGTGCTATTTTAGAGATCTGAAGTTACTTAGCATCAGTTGGCCATGCCAGAAAATTGTGGTCGATGAATATTATCCTTGTTCAGTTATGGCGTGAAATTGCTGTTCACTTACAGAAGTTCTTTTGTCGGTTGCGTTGTGTTGCTTGTGCTGTGCAGAATCTATTTTGTATCTCACTTCGGTTTAAAATGCTGTTTTCAGCTACTAGGATTATGGTTTCGTGTTTTTCCCATGAATGGTGAGCTCGATATTAAATTTGTGCAGCATAACCAATTGTGTTGCTTCACCCAATTCTCACCCGCCGTATCGTTTTTATAAAAAAAAATATATGCTTCTTTTTGGAAATCTGAACATAATTTGCATGTGATGGTTTTTCTTTTGGATACAAGGACACTCTTATGTGGTGTTATTATTTTGTAAGTTAATAATATGGATGGATGATTTATTTGTCACACTTTTAGTTTATGTTAATGAAAAATTAGACTCGTGTGTTATTTTCATCTATGGAGTCGTTTCGGGGTTGAATGTGTACGACACAGACAAGGATTGTCGATGTGGATGCAACTCATTCCACCTCCTTATGGGGCGAGCCGATTTCAACATTAAAATTCTATCGTCAATTTCTTGGCAGTTGGATGCATCTCACGGTCAAAGTTATGAACGTGTTAAATACATGCATGCAATATGGTAGTCGTTCAATATTTAAACCCTATTATTATACTCAGGGCTGGTTCTAAGGGTAGGCGTTCGCCTATCCATCTCGGTGGCCCTAATTCTTTTATATATATGCTGTATATATAATACAAATTAATAAAAGTAAGTCAAATTTAGCAATGAGTTGTTGGTAGGTGAAAAGAGAGTGCAATGTTTCTTGTTGGAAACTTGACGGTTTTGTTTTACTTTGATTATTTTCTTCCAAATTTATACCATACAAAATAAAAGTTCCAACTTGAACCCAAACCAGCTTATTCAAAATATAATTAGGAAGGCCAAGTACGTCTAGGAATACGAAACCGGCCTTCCTTTTTCTCTCGCGAAATTTACAAAAATAACTAAAATTTAAGTCTCATATAGAATTATAGCCACCATTATAAATTTATGATAATTATAACAAAAAATTGATATAAAAGTATTAATATACTCCCATTCACAATCATGCCCATGCCCTCTTGCTCCTCTTGCTCCTCCTGCTCCATAGCTGTCACAACCTTACTCCCACCACCTCGCTGCATTGCTTCAAGTGGCTCTTCAAATCCGCCACCACCGAGAAGCTTCTCTTGTTGCACCGGTTGGAAAAGTACATTTTTCGGCAGTGGCTCCTCTTGAAATGATTCTTCACGCAAATCACTGCTTTGAACTGATTTGAATGACTTCCAGTTCCAGCTCTTTGAACGGCATGGACTCGACGAAGCTCTTCGGCGGAGTAGGAAAAGGTTGAATCGAATCGAGTCAAGAAAGGCAATTGAGTTGATTGACAAATGCCAATACCTATTCGTAAAAAACATATGTATGCAACGGTATTTTAGAACTTTTGCATGAACTTTTGGTTAAATTGATAAGAATTACTAAAAACCATTTCGTGGTACAAAATATTGTTTGTTTGGTGTGGTTAGGGTTAAGGTTTTATGCCGGAGTGCCTGAATTTTCTAAATAATAAAGTTTACTTCCTACCGTCGAGTTTTCGAAAAAAATAAAAATATGAAATAAAATAATGGTGGTGTTATTTGTTTACTTTGTTTTTATCTTTCACACGCCCTAATTAATTTTGTCCGTTGATCTTTTCCGATTCGTTCAATCCCACTACCGAAAATGAAAAATATTTTGTGAAAAGTTAAAAAAGTGTTTGAATAGTACCCCTCTTGTACTTAATGTTAATTATGCATAAAGGCAGTAGAAACTTTTGAAAATGACCAATGACATTGGAGCAAGACAACTGCTCATTTTCAAGTAAAAGTATTTTGATTTGAATTGGTAAACGAAGGGGCTGCTGAAAAAAAATTAAACTAGACAATTTCTGCTGTATTTAAAGATGATAACGGTTTAATCTGTACAAGCATTACAAACATATTATTAAAAATGGTGGTCGTCCTTCTTCTCAAACTTATCTTGTTTCAGCTACTCCCTTGTGCAACTCCATTATCCTTCAACTTCCCCTCCTTTACAAGTGACAACAACTTATCTAGAGATGGAAATGCTTATGTCGACGGCGAGTTCCTCCGCCTGACCCAAAGCGCTGCCGACATGCCACATGACAAAAGCGTCGGCCGAGCAACCTACTCTCAACCCTTCCTCCTCCGCGAAAACGCCACTGGAAAACTCGCTGATTTCACCACAAACTTCACATTTTCCATCAACTCCCAAGGCAAAACGCCCTACGCCGACGGACTCGCCTTCTTTTTGGCGTCAAACTGGTCCTCTATCGACAGACCACTGCCCGGAGGTGTCGCTCTAGGCCTCCCCTTCACATTTAATGAGTCGATGCAGTACCCTTTTGTGGCAGTGGAGTTTGATATCTACAAGAGTATAGGAGATCCCGACGGCGATCACGTTGGTATTGACATCAACTCTATCCAGTCTAAAATTACAAAGCTGTGGAATGGATCCATTTCAAATGGAGGGACCAATACTGCTCAGATTGGCTACGATTCTGGACCGAAAAATCTTAGTGTTGTTTACACTAGTTTTGAGAATGATGTCCAAGTGTGGAGGAATATAAGTTACATTGTTGATCTGACGGAGTACTTGCAAGGTAATATTGTCGTTGGGTTCTCTGCCGCAACGGGGAAGAGTTCAGCACTACATAGAATCAACACATGGAGTTTTAATTCAACCGAACTGCGCAATGAGAATGCGATCAACAACCCGCCGTCAGTGGTTCCTTTGCCGGAGCCAAACCCCATTGTTGAGTCCGACCCAGGAAACGGGGTCAATGTCGGACTTCTTGTTGGATTGGCTGTTGGTGGGTGTGTGGTTTTGGTTGGTGGGTTGATTTTGGTTTGGGGAATTTGTTGGAGGAAGGGCGAAACAGGGGAAAGCAGTGATGATGATAATCACATGGAGAACGATTCGATCGATGAGGAATTTGAGAAGGGGACGGGTCCGAAGAAGTTTTCGTACAAGACATTAGCTCAATCCACGGGTAATTTCAACGAGGGAGAGAAGCTTGGAGAGGGAGGATTTGGTGGGGTTTTTAGAGGGTTCATAAAAGACTTGAACTCGTTTGTTGCTGTTAAGAGGGTATCAAGTCGGTCTAAACAGGGGATGAAGGAGTACGCGGCGGAGGTAAGGATCATCAGTCGACTCAGGCATCGGAATCTAGTACAACTCATTGGTTGGTGCCACGAAAAAGGAGAGCTCCTACTTGTTTACGAATTCATGTCCGATGGAAGTTTAGATTCCCATTTGTTCAAACCGAAAACCTTGTTACCTTGGGAGGCAAGGTACAGAATTGCTCAAGGCTTGGCATCCGGGTTGTTGTATCTACACGAAGAATGGGAGCAATGCGTGCTGCATAGGGATATCAAATCCAGCAATATCATGTTGGACTCAAATTTCAACGCGAAACTTGGGGATTTCGGGTTAGCTCGACTTGTGGACCATGGAAAACAGTCACAGACCACAATTGTGGCGGGAACCAGGGGCTACATGGCTCTGGAATATATTGCCACAGGAAAGGCTAGCAAGGAATCAGACGTCTACAGCTTTGGAGTTGTTGCTTTGGAAATAGCCTGCGGGAGAAAACCCATCGATCTGAATTTACAAAGTAGTCAAACTGAAATAGTGGAGTGGGTGTGGAAGCTTTACGGAGAAGGGAAAGTTACTCAAGCAGCCGATCCAAAACTCTCTGGATATTTTGATGAGGAACAAATGGAGCGCCTGATGGTTGTTGGGCTGTGGTGTGCTCACCCGGATTTTAAATTCAGACCTTCAATACAACAAGCGATTCAAGTGCTTAATTTCGAAGTTCCATTGCCTATTCTTCCGCCAAAAATGCCGGTAGCAAGCTACTTATCTCTTCCGGCATCATTTTCAATCTCATCCTGTGATAATACTGATATGGAAAGAGGTCAGACAGAGTCTTCGGGTCGTGGTCACAACACAAACTCCTCACAATTCACCTCATCTCCTGCATCCAACCCTTCTCCATCAGCCACACTTTTGTACACAAGATAAATTTAAGAGTTCTTTAGATATAGACCCTTACAACTCTTATTTACTAGGCAAAATTTTGTTACCAACTTTGTTATACCAGAATACTAAATTTTGTTTGATTTACGAGTTTACAAATTTTTGTGTAATTTAGTGAATATCTTGAAGTAAATATGGTCGACGACATTGTTGTTACTTTAATAATAATAACTTACCATTGACAGATGTTTTTACCACACACGCAAACGGGTTAAAAACTTCTATATTACTTGCAAGAATGACAAGGTTGTTGTAGTATAAACGGTTCTCGCAAGGTCGTTCTCCACAGAGATTATTAAATAATTCAAAACAAGCCAAATTCCAATTAATTATTGTAAAGCAGAAAGTTGAGATGATTAGTTTTATAAACTACTTATATTAAAACGAATTTAATTAATAAAAATAAACTAATCTGCAATATTAAAGATAAAGGGGAAAGAAAACTGTTTTGGAAAAATCAAATTAAGAAAGCACTAGGGTTCCACCATCACTTAGCAATCCTATGTATTTTTACCAATTACCTATGATCTACACAAACCACTTGAAGGTTAGATTTTCCTAATTTATATTCTATTTGGAACCTCCAACTTACAATGTCTATCTAACATGCAACCCGTCCAGACGTTCAGATCAAATCTGAACATGAGAGACTCATTATGTTTTATGAAAACCCTTTGAAAAACCATGCAACGCTTAGGATGTGGTGTTCATCCTGAGTGAAATTACAATTATTAATCACAAGAAGCCAGCGTCAATTTCAAGGAACCTTCCGACCAAAATTGCATCTAATTACTTTTCTAAAGATCCTAATGGTGATCAAGCATTAAGACAATTAGATAGTTTTAATCATGGTGATTAGTAATTCAAAGTGCACATGCAATCAATCATAAGCAATTAAATAAAAATTACATATTCATGTTAAGGCTTAAGGCTTCACCTTAGCAAAACGAATTAGTTACACATATTCATAATTGAAATCATAGAAAATATTATTAAGAAAAGGATTGAAAACACCTTAAAGTAGAAAATCTCCAAGAACCCTAGCAATTACTCTCTGTCTCCAAAGTTGCATGAAATAAAGCCTCCCCCAAACTAGAACCGGCCAAAGCCTTTTTAATATCCCCTAAAGCCAGCGCACAAACCCTAACAACCAAGTATTTTATTCCCACTAAGAAACTAAATAATAATAAAATAAAATAGAAAACAAAACCCTAATTAAACTAGGAGAATCTGCCAAGTACTTGTCCAGCCACGTTTTAGCCTCAAATCTCCTCCAAATCCGGCCCATAATAGCTTATATTAAGGATTAGGACGTTCTGAACGCATCTCCAGAAGGCCATGAACCCATCCGAGGTCATCTTGGACTCCAAAAACGCAATTCAAGCCCAAAACGTCACTATTCCAGCATTGCGCATTGCTCCTTTATTTTATCGCCAGAAAATCATCGATTACGATCAAGCTAAGTGACTCACGAACGTCCTCCAACTGGAATTACTCCAAAATTCGTCTATTTGACCATGTTTTGCTCCAGAAGAAGTCGAAAGTCCTATATTAGAAATACAATTCAAAGTATCAAAATTCTTCCAAAATATTAACCAAAGTATACTAAGAATAGGGTAAAATATATAATATGAAATTGACTAATCAAAATACCCCCCAAACTTAGCTTTTTGCTTGTCCTTAAGCAAAATAAAACTAGAAAACAAAAATAAAAACCAACACACTAGAAACTTAACTAAAACTAATTGACAAAAATTTCCATCTTCAAAGTTGCAATCCATAGAACAAGTTAAAAATCAGAACATTTTTTCAAAAGTTTCAACCAATCCCACCACAGAGTCTAAGCCATTTAGAATCAATTAGAAAAGAATTCACAAACTTACTTTGGTATAAAGTGAATCAACATAGCTAAGGAGACTCGATTAAACATTTACCTCTCGTTTTTCTTTATTTCACACATACTAACTTTAAATATAACTATTTTTTTTTTCTTTCTTCTTTTCGGATTTTTTTTTTCATATATAATTTTTATTTTTATTTTTTTTTTTTTTAGTAACAGTAGTGATCGTGCAATGTCGATTCACTTAAGCTTCCGTTCCAACCCATGTAGTGAGCTTTAGGTCAATGACTCCCAAACCACTAGAGCTTTAGGGCACTAGGTGTAGAACACCCCTAAGGACTTGTTAACCCAAGCTGAAAAAGCTACGAAACCAACTAACCACCCTGCCCCATGCCAAAACTCTACTGTTTGACGCGAGAATCACTGCTGAATAGGCAGGACTGGCCCGGTTACTAGGCAAAGACTCTGGTGGAACAATTATTACTTTATTCATAACAATAACTACTATACCTTACTTAGAACAAAAATTAAAATACACTTAGACTAAAAGTAAGTGTTTCAATCTCACTCCCCACAAACCATGTTGATGTGAATGTGCAAAATTGTCAAAGTATAATTCATGAATTAATGTATAAGCAACGATAAATAGAAAAGATTCTAATGTGGGATTAACATTCACCATGTCCACTTGTCCTAATTATATGCTTTTTTAATACAAGTAATATTACTACTCTAAGGATATGAGAGAGAGTTTAAACCCAAATAGCAGTGGATTAAAGAGAAAGACCATTTCCACGAAGGCATTCAGAAACGTATATGTCAAAATGCACAACGAAAGAGCATCTAAAGTTTACCTTCGAAAGAAAAACTGAAGTTTACTGTTCGAATTGTGAAAGCCTTTCAATACTTGAACTATTTCGAAGTTTAATGTTATTCCAGACCCACAATTAAACAAAACCAAAACTAAAAGAGGATGGGAGGGAACATGAGTTTTAAGTAAAAATACCAAAATTTTGGATATTTGCTTCTTATCGTAAACATTAGATACTACTTTTCATAATCTGGTGTTTGGTTATGAAATCCAAAATCTCCTCCTTATTTGTTTCAAATTTGATTTGTTGCCTGCGGGTCTTGACTCGATGAATTTTCAGGCTGAAAATTTCTGCTCTGGGGACACAGATCATTTCGTTAGAGGGATGATCATCGTCAAAGGCTGTCCGAGTCATCGTCAAAGGCTGTCCAAGTCACGCCCACATTCATCGCCCTCCATTCAGAACTTGTGACCGAAAAAAAACGAAGAAGAAACAAAGGTGATGACTAGATCAGCAGGAAAAAAAAAAAAACCAAGTCTCAAATATGACTTTAAAGTTCCAACGACGATTTCCAAGTCTTTTCAATGCCATTTGGACAACAAAAATAAATATATCAGCTATCATCCATTCAGAAATTAGAACAAAGCAGAGTCCAAATATATAGACAAGAAAATTAGACCTTCAACATCGTCTCCCATGAGTCTCCATCACCATCGCGCTACTCTATACTCTTCAGTCTTGATACAACTATTTTAATTTCAAGTTGATAATGAAAATTCTGACAAGTAGAAACTATAAAATGAATGGCTATCAATGCAGCCCATTTGTAACATAACAAAAAATGCACGGACACTAAATAAATGGATAATGCTTGTGTTCTCTCATGGGGCAACCTACTTGTTTCCTATTTACAATTAACGTATCTTTATCGTGTAAATATCATAATAGGAACAATTCATTCTCTTTATGATTCTAAAGATTATATCTGGGATTATTCAATTTGGAGATCATTTAGTCATTCATAAATGTCAAACCAATCAACAGTTTTCGTAACAAGTAGCATCCTTTATATATTTATTTTATGCATATGAATGGCTAAACGATCTCCAAATTGAATAAGTTTTTGTATATATGGTCTCTAACTGATGACAAGACAATGAATAGTTCCTGTTATGATGCTTGTACAATAAAAATTTGTTAATCGTAAGTGGGGAGACAAAGTAGTTCGCCCATGAGGGGAACACAAATATTATCCTCAAATAAATTAGTACTTCTATTTTATCATGAAAAAGGGAGTTGAACGTCAAACATCATTAAACATTGAGAACTCAAAATTTTCAATAGGATGTCAAGTTTGCACTTTTTAATGAAGAACTTGAAGAAGAAGTTTACATGGAGCAGTCACAATGGTATATTAAAAAATGAAAGGAAGACAAAGTTTGTCGCAACTTCAGAAAGTACTGTATGGCTTAAAGCAAGAGCTAAGAGCCTAGAATAGCAAAATTGATCAATACTTCCGTCAAAGTGGATTTGTAAGAAGTCCAAGTGAGCCATCACTTTATCTCGAGAAAGAAGGTACACATGAATTTCTTGTTGCATGTCTTTATGTTGATGACTTAATTTATACAAGTACCAAACCAAGGATGGTAGAAGCATTCAAGAAGGGCATGATGAAAGAATATGAGATGACAGATTTGGGCACTATGATGAATTTTCTAAAAATTCAAGTCCAACAATTGGATGAAAGAACTTTATCAAGAAAAGTATGCAGAAAATCTCTTGAAAATGTTCAATATGTTGAATTGCAAGCCAATGGATGCTTCAATGTCAATTAATTCAAAGCTTTAAGTAATAATAACCAATTGTCAATATAGGGAGTAGTCCAGCTACTTATAAACACATATAAGGTCCCTCTTTTCATTAGTGTGAAATTTATTCTCAACACGCCCCCTCAAGTGTGGCAAATTTTTCAAGCCTAACACGTGGATACCATAACTTGGGTGACGTGGAGCAAGTGTGGCCATTGGGCTTCACACGTGAGACAACCTGCTTTGAACCATGAAGAAAATTGAGGTTCCACCATAAAATCAATAAACAGTATATGGAGTGGCCCAATACGATGTGGGATTTCTACCCTAAACACCCCTCTCACATGTAGCGAATTTTCAAGCCTAACACGTAGATAACACAATCGAGATATCATGGAGCACGAGTGGCCCATTTGTAAAATGAAAATTCTAACAAGTAGAAACTAAAATGAAATGGTTATCCAATACAGCCCATTTGTAACATGACAAAAAATGCACCGCCAATCTACTTGTTCTCCTATTTACGATTAACGTATCTTTATCGTTTGAACATCATAATCAGAACCATTCATTATTTTTATGATTATCTAAAGATTATATCTGGAATCATTCAATTTGGAGATATTTTAGTCATTCATATGTGTCAAACCAATCAACAGTTTTCGTAACAAGTATCTATTTATTTTATGCATATGAATGGCTAAACAATCTCCAAATTGAAAAAGTTTTTGTATATTTGATCTTTAAATGATGACAAGACAATGAATAGTTTCGATTATGATGTTCGTAGAGTAAAGATTCGGTAATCGTAAGTGGGGAGACAAGTAGGTTCATCCATGAGTGAAACACAAGCATTTTCCTTATATAAATTAATACTTCTCTTTTATCATGCAAAAAGGAGTTGAACTTCAAACATCATTAAACATTAAGAACTCAAGTTTTTCAATAGGATGTCAAGTTTGCATTTTTTTTTAATGGAGAACTTGAAGAAGAAGTTTCTACTTGTCAGAATTTTCATTGTCCTTCTTCTCATCAATGTGAGATTTATTCTTAATACGCCTCCTCATGTGTTACGAATTTTTCAAGCCTAACACGTGGATACCATAAGGTGATCACGTGGAACACGTGTGGCAGTTGGACTTCATATGTAGGACAACCTGTTCTGATACCACAAAGAAAGTTGAGGTTCTACCATAAAACGGATAAAACAGGCTTTCTGAAACGTATCTCATATATATAATAATCATTAGTGAATGTCCAATACCCTCCAAGCCCCATACCAGCTCCTCGTCTCTATGCCAATTGCCAGAGGAAAATCACCCCCAGGCCCCATGCCAGCTCCCCGTCCCTGTGCTAATAGTCAGAGGAAAACCATCTTCATGCCCTATGCCAACACCATAACCGTCACCCGGGACAGAATCTATACCTCGTCCCGTAGCTAAATAGGGACCATTAGGTAAATACAAAACCATTGAACAGACATTTATTTGAAAAGCAACTTCATAGTATAAAGTCATTCATCATCTATACTGTAAAGAGGTGTTATAAACGTGTTCTAAATAGTATATCGTCATCCATCAAATATTCTATAAAGAACACGAGTTATAGGAAAAATAGTAGTAATTCAATCTAGCCTCAGTATGCATGTTATCTCATAAAACGTTTCATGTATGCATTTCTACTATTAAAACATGTATTTTGAGATGGGGTCCACTCACCATATGTATTTGGTGCAAAGCCGTACCAAAAGGAATAACGGAATCGCCGCTATTAATTGCACCTATGCATATAAAGGGTACATTTATTCAAACTCTACTCAAACGACTTAATTTGGAAAAACGGACATCATATCAGGTTCAGAACATCGAAATTAGCCTAGGAAGGGTCCCAGATGAAAACCCAAAAAGTCAACGGTCATAGTCAATGGTCAGCATTGACCAGAAAGTCAACGGGTCTGGATCAAAGTCAACCGTTTGGTCAAACCGGGTTGGGCTGGTCTAGGATTAGGGTTTGGGTCCGGTTTGGGCCTTGGGTTTAGGGTTTAGGTAAATAGGTGGGCTGGGTTAGTGGATTTAGGAAATGGGTTTTGGGAAGTGGGCTTAGGGCCCTAACAGATACGGCCCAAGGGCCCTTTTTGGTTTTAAAAACAATTAAATTAAATATAAAGAAATTGGGCTTAACAGGCTTTAAGGCAAGCCCGAGCTTCTCACGGCCCCGAGGCTTGAAAGCCAAGGGTTTGGGCTTGGGTGTCACGGCCCTAATGTCTGATTCTCGACAGGGAGGTCGCCGGAGCTTCCCCAGTTCCGCTTAACGGCGAGACACCACCCTAGGGTCCGATCTGCACATGAAATTGAAGTGCAAAGTGAGGGAAAGAGGTTAGTTACCTTTGGTTCGCCATGGGAGGGCCGGATACGGCCGGAAATCTGGGTTGGGTGTGCCAGAGCTTCTCCTTAGGTTTTTGCCGTGCCTTGCAGCGGCAGGAGAGAGAGAAAAAGCTGATGATGGTGATGTTGAGGATAGTGGTGTTGTCCACCTCGAGCAGGTGGTGTGGTTGTGTGTGTGGAGGCCCTAAGAAGAGCTAAGAATTTAAATTTTATTTTTATTTTTTTTGTTTAAAAAATTATTGAGCTTCTATAATTTTAATGGCACAAACAAATTTAACAAATCAACAAGTGGAAAAGGTGGCATATTGTTTTAGCTTAACTATTTAGAGGGTCAAGATTCGAATTTTTATGTTATTGTGTAGAATTTTTATATTATTTTATGAAAGCTTATGCATTTAATAAAAATAAACTAAAAAAATGATGGAAACGAGGTTCAAACCCATCCCCTAGGCTGATGTAAAGAAGTATTAATACCACTGTTCTAAAATCTCCGCCTAACACCGCCTAAGCCCTGCCTAGGCACTAGGCGGTTGGCCACCGCCCCGATTAATGCTTAGGCGTTTGAAAATTAAGAAAGGGCGTATAGACCTACTGAGGCGCTCGCCTAGGCACCAGCCTACCCTGCCCAGACCCGCCTAGGTTGCAACTCACTTAGATCGAAAATAAATAACTTTCATTTTGCATTTTATTTTTTCAATAAATTGTAAAATACTTGTTGAATACTTAAAGGAACACACATTATATACTTGTTCCCTATGTTTTCATTACGTTCCAATAGCTCATAATATATATGTCATTCCATTTTGTAGTCTATGATGAAATCATATATATTTTAAGTATAAACAGATATTTGTTTACACGAAATATAATATATTTAATTAAATCCGCCTAATCCGTCCAGGCGCCTGATTAGACCCTGCCTAGCCACCTAGACGCTAGGCCCTAGCTCGACTAGCGCCTAGCATCTTTTAGAACCTTGATTAATACCACTTGTGCTAAGGGCTCAAGTTTGCAATATTCTACACATACAACTATATATATATGCATGCAAAATTGAAAAATCTGGGGCCCTTCCGATTTGAGGCCCTGTGCGGTGGCACCACTTGCACCCCCCTCACCGCCGGCTCAGCTCACTGGTGAAAGAGGGGAAGAGAGATAAGTGAGTTTTGAGAGGGAATGGAGTGATTGCAAAGAGAGAGTTGAAAGTGAGGTCTCGGGTGGGGGAAAGAAAGGGAGAAGTGGGGAGAGTTTGGGTGATGCCACGTGGCAGCTTGAGGGTGAAGAAAAATCCCACTTTTAGATCCGGATTGGGTAATGAATTAGGGACTAAATTGATAATTCCATTAAACTTTTCGGGAAATTACGAAATTATACATTTAATTGGGGGTGGGATGTAACACCTAGTTTGAGTCCCTCTTTCTGTAGATTATTGTAAATTATTCTATCATTTAAAAAAATGCTTAAATGTTAAAATAATGGTGCTTGTGTTTTAGTCATTAAGTCAATTTAGTTCATGTGTTTTCAATTTGGCCAATTTGGTCACTGTGCTTATCTCCAGTAGCTAATTAAGGACATTTGCATCTAATTTGTGTAAAAAAAAAAAAATTATAAATCATTATAAACTTATTTGTAAACTTAGAATTTATTTGATTTAAAATAGTTGAAATGAAATAAAATTAAAAATTAAAAGAAAAATTATTCTCTTCTCAACTCTCCGACCTCCTCCTTACCATTACCCCCACTCTTTTCTATGTCACAACCTTAATAATTTTTCAGATTGGAAGTTTTATTTCTTATATGTGTTATTTCTCATTGATTATTATTTTTCTGTAAAAAGAAAGGATAATTATTTATCATATAATTTTTCTTATGAATTTTTTTAAAAGAGATTGAATAAAATGTCCTTAATTGGCTAATATAGACAAACATGAGGACTAAATTAGCCAAATAGAAAATACGAGGACTAAATTGGCTATATAAATATAGAATATATAGGGAAACTTTGAATGCGGTCCTTAATTATGAATATTCTTTGATTGAAACCTTGTGGGTTTTTAATTTTTGATCGAGGTTCCTGAAATTAATATGATAATTTATTTCTATGTACGTTACTATATTTTTTAAATTAAAAATTAGAAATTTTAGTTGTTTATATAAATGAGATTTTAAATATAAAAAAAACCATAATTTGTGGGATTAAAAATATTAAAATATAAATATACTATTGGGCTTAATAACATTAATAAATTTCTTCGATTAAACTTGACATGGATACATTTTAAAATCAAAGAAAAAAGAATGTACCCATATAAGTTTTAAAATGGATTAGATTATATATATATATATATATATATATAAAGGGTACATTTTACATATAACAAATTGGTATATTTAAGAACGAGTACATTTTAAGATTAAAAAGTTTTACATGAATGTGTACATATAATTAGCATGGGTACATTTAACAAAATAAGAAGTACAAATAAAAAAAATATATGGGTACAAATACAAATAAACTTTAAAAAATATGGGCACAAAAAGAAATTAATATATGGGTACAAATTAAAACTTAAAAGAAAATTGGTACAAGTTAAAAAAGAATTACAAATTAAAAATAGGTACAAACTAAAACTAAAAATATATGATAAAAAATTTAGTCATAAATATAAATATACTAATTGTAATATTTTTAGAAATAAAAAAATATTTTATTATTGAAATAATTAATGATGTTATTAATACCCAAGAACCTTGATCAAAAATTGAAAAGTCACTAGTAAACAAAAAGCTAAAAAATTCAAAATCTATATGTACATCTAACAATTGAAAAGTCACTCTCAAATAAATAAAAAATCCCGACAATTCCAAGCACCATCGTCAATCCTTTTCAGACGTACTTTTCAAAAGAAAAGAAAAATTCATCAAAGACTCAGCTTTTTCCACACGACTTTGGTGGTATGCGCTCATCCTTTCCATCATCGTGTATTCTTCAACTTTCAACTAAAATCTTGGGAAATTTATCCACGAGAGTTCAAATTTTGGTAAATTTGAGCAATTTTTATGTTTTAGTTTTCATTTTTACTTTGTAAGCAAAAAATTGTTAATTTATTTGATAGTTTTCAGTTAGCGAAAAACTAAATTAAAAACTGAAAACAAAATAATTATTAAACCGTCTCTAAATAATATAAATGTGCCCTAGCGCCTGACTAGGATCTAGTTGATAGCACTAATAAATAGTTAAAATGAAAAAACCATCACATGATTTTCATAGGCTTTTCTTTTACCTCTTTGGTGCAATGTCCACATCTTTTAGATGACACGAATCACATACGATTATAGATATTGGCCTTTCTACACACGTCCATGCACATCAGCACATGTTAAAAAAAAAAAAAAAGGTATGATATACACACACACTTTTTTACTTCTCCCACACCTTTTTTATTTTCGGGCATCAGATCAGATGAATTGAAAAATATCAACGGACAGAAATTAACAAGGGATGTGTAAGAAGTAAAAAGGGAAATGTGGATAGTACACCCCTAAAAAATATATATAAATATATAAGCACATTTTACGAAAAGCAAGAAGGATAAATGCTTGCATTTTCCCTTGTGAGATGAACTCATTCCACAAAATCAGAGTCTTTCATTCTCTTTATCATCTTGTAAATATTATATCTACAAAAGATTATTCAATTTGAACATCGTTTAATCATTCATACGTGTCAAACCAATTGGCGGTTTTGGTAACATGTAACATCCTCATTCTATTTGTTTTTGCATATAAAAGACTAAACGATCTCCAAATTGAATAATTTTTTTGTATATATAATCTTTAGATAATGATAAACAGAATGAACAATTCCGATTATAATGTTTCGGACGATAAAAATTCATTAATCATAAGTGTCAATGGGGACAAGTAAGCTCCCCCATGAGAGAAACTGACACACCCCGACCGAGATCGGAGCGTGCTGGCCGTCACTCAAAGGTGACGTAGCCATGTGCACGTGCGGAAGCTAGTAAGTAGTAAAAAAGGCATGAATAATTAAAACAAAACTAGCATACAAGTACTAAAATAAGTGCTAGTTAGTGCGATACAAATTCAGAGCAGGTCTAAAACAGTCCAAATAAAACGACAACAGTAGTACGCCCGAAGGCGACCCTACAATGTGGAGTGTCTGTCAGAACGCCGAAAAGCTCCCAAGGGAAACCACCGCAACGGTTAAGCAACTAGAACCTGGAGGGGCGCAAAACAAAAGCGTGAGTGGGCAAAAACAAAGCTCTTTGAAAACCATTTCATAAAATACATTCTAACCCCTCACCGTAAAACCTGTATACTTCCCAGAAAATAACCATATGTACGTATGTATAGATATGTCCAACATGCCCAAGGGTATGCCAATCATGCTCAAGATATGCCATGTCAAAACCTCGTAATGAAATGTATGTGCTCAGGTATGAATCCTATCAATAACATAACATCTGGCAGCCGGAGTCACCTAACGTGACCTGTACGGCTGCATATAGAGCTCAGTCTCAAACTCAACAACTGAACCTGCCCACGAGTCGGAACCACTCTATGTGGTCTGTACGACAGGCCTGGGTGTAATACATATATACGCTCTAGTGCTACGATCACGTGAAGGCTGTGCGAATAATCGCGGGTCACCTACGAGTCGGAACCACCTAAAGTGGTCTGTACGACAGGCCTATGCACCTAGCTTGGATCCAAGCTGAGCGTATGGTGCGGGAGGTGAACAACACGTGAAGGACTGTACCCTACTCTGGGCGGAAGCACTAACACCGGGGGTGCAGGTTATGAGCTCTCTAAGCATCTTTAAACACTATGTAGTGCAATCGTTAATTAATGCTTACCTGGCACTTACCTATGCCTCCACAGCACCCACACATAAATATATATGACATATGCATATGTATATGTATGCCACAATTAATGAATGCAAAGATGTATAAACGATAAATAATAAAGTGCATGGCATAAGGCAAATAACCCTTTTTAATTCAATTTCTGGGAATATAAATGTATATAGGTATATACGGAAAACAAAAGCCCACTCACTGGTATGTAGAAGGGTCGTAGCCCCCCTGTCTCGCGTGTGCACGCTCGTCCTCTGGGTACGTGTCACCTAGATGCGAAACAACTATAAAAACGTTAACTTTAAAGCACATAACCCTTTTCTCGTAATAATTTCTCATACATTGCTCAAAATGGACAAATGAATATACCAACGTGCTCTACACAACCTCAGGATCACAACCATATTTTTAAAATAATTTTTGGACCCCGCACGCGCCCCCACGCGCCAGCACAGGCACGGACCTACGCGCCCCCCACGCGCGGCCACGTGCCAGGCACACTGACGGTGTCAACAGACGCCGTCAGGAATATTCCGTCAAACTGACGGAATATTCCGTTAAATCTAACCGGATCCGTTAACGGCGTTAGGAATATTCCGTCAGAATTGACGGAATATTCCGTCGCCTTCTTCATTCGATCGCCGGCGACGTCGCCGGCGCCGGAAACTGGGAAAACCTGCAACTTAGGTTTTCTCGCTCATTTTTCATCCTTTTTTCGTGATTCTTGGACCAAATGAAAGCCCTAGACTAGAAGAACATGTCCCAACAAGTTTTAAGGGCTAAAACTAAGAGATTATACCTGTGCAAAATCTTCAAAACCGGCCAACTTCGAACAGGACGATCCCGACGTCCAATTTTGTCCAACGAAGCACTCCGAGGCTCCCTGGGACCTCACCAACACATCTACAAGCTTCAAAAGCCCAAAAACTCAATGTACAATTCTTGCATGAACAGTACTCAATTCGGCCATTGATGAAACGACGTGAAAACGAAGTGTTTCTCACCTGAAAAGGGTATGGCTGAGCTCGTCTCAACCTCACAAGTCGAATGGTGTAGTTGGTTCCTTCGATCTGCTACGGTTTAATGGTCCTTGGTTTGTGTCCGTACGTTTACAGGGGAAGTGGAAGCTCGGGGGAGAGAAAGAGAGACACAGGAGAGAGAGGTAGAGGGAAAGGGAAGGGCAGAGGGTGTGCAGATGTGTGTGTGGCCCAACACATGCCACAACACACAAAACAACCCCACAACGTGACGAAAAACACACTAGGGGCAAAATTGTAATTCCACGCGTACGTGTTAATAATCCCGGGACGGGATGTCATAACCTTCCCACCTTAATAGAATTTCGTCCCGAAATTCAAAACAACCAGGTAACAGCCCCTAGTGGTCAAAGAACAAACGAGGATACAAATCCCTCATTCGATCTTCTGTCTCCCACGTAGCTTCCTCAACTGAATGGTTCCTCCACAAAACCTTCACTAAATTCACCGTCTTGTTCCTCAGAACCTTCTCTTTCCAATCGATGATCGTCACCGGTTCCTCGTCATACGTCAAATCTGGGTTAATCTCTAACGGTTGAGGAGGTATCACGTGAGATGGATCAGCAACATAGTGTCGGAGCATAGACACGTGAAAAACATTATGCACTCTAGCCAACTCCGGAGGCAACTCCAACCTGTAAGCTACCTCACCGACTCGTTCTGTGACCACGTATGGTCCAATGTACCGGGGGCTCAATTTCCCTTTCTTTCCGAACCGCACAACACCTCTCCACGGTGAAAGCTTCAGAAATACCCGATCTCCGACCTCATAAATTCTATCCGTAGCATGCCGATCCGCTAGACTCTTCTGCCTGTCCTGAGCTGCTTTCAAGTTAGACTTGATTACCTGAACATTCAGAGTAGTCTCCTCGACAATCTCCGGACCCACTAAAACTCTTTCTCCAACCTCTGACCAACACAACGGTGTGCGACAAGCTCTGCCATACAAGGCCTCAAATGGCGCCATGCCAATGCTCGAATGAAAGCTGTTGTTGTAAGCAAATTCCATCAAATCCAACCTGTGGTGCCAAGCGTCACCAAACTGCAACACCGAAGCTCGCAGCATATCCTCCAAGGTCTGAATAGTTCTCTCTGACTGTCCGTCTGTCTGTGGATGATACGCCGTGCTGTAAAGTAATCTCGTGCCCAAAGCTTCCTGGAAAGCTACCCAAAACTTCGACGTAAATCGTGGATCTCGATCCGAAACAATACTCACTGGGACACCGTGGTACTTCACAACCTTCGAAATGAACAACTCCGCTAAACGGCTCAGAGAATACTTCTCTCTCACAGGAATAAAATGAGCCGACTTAGTGAGTCGATCGACGATCACCTAAATGCCGTCAAAGCCATTATGTGTACGCGGGAGCTTGTACACAAAATCCATGGTGATATTTTCCCATTTCCACTCTGGAACGGGAAGCGGCTGCAACAACCCAAACGGCTTCTTCCTCTCTGCTTTAACTTGCTGACAAACAGCACATCTGCTCACATACTCGGCTATCTCCCTCTTCATACCCGGCCAATAGTAAAACGGTCGAATGGTATGATACATTTTAGTAGCTCCTGGATGCATGGCATAAGCCGAGATATGTGCTTCATCGAGAATTTCCTTCTTCAACTCCACACTATTAGGCACGAACATTCTACCTTCAAGCATCAACATGCCATCTGAATTACGAACTCTGAGGTCTCGCCTCTTTCCTTGATCTCGAGCTTGAATAAGTTCTTGAGTCTCCTGATCCGCTACTTGGGTTTCAAGCACCCGATCAACAAGTATCGGCCTAACTTGGAAATTAGCAAGTAATGCCACATCTCGATCTTCGGCTTCTAGCCTTACTCCCGTAGTACGCAAGTCCACCAAAAGAGGAGCACGACTAGCGTACAACGCATTAATACGGCCCTGTGACTTCCTGCTAAGTGCATCAGCCACTACGTTCGCACGACCAGGATGATAATCAATCGTGCAATCGTAATCGCTGAGCAATTCCAACCACCTCCGCTGGCGAAGATTAAGCTCCTTCTGAGTAAAAAGATATTGGAGGCTCTTGTGATCTGTAAAGATCCTACACTTCTCTCCGTAAAGATAGTGTCTCCACAACTTCAACGCAAAGATGATAGCAGCCAACTCCAAATCATGGGTAGGGTAATTCGACTCATGAGGTTTCAACTGCCGCGAGGCATAAGCAATCACCCTACCATGCTGCATCAATACACATCCCAGACCATTCAAAGAAGCATCGCTGTAAACCTCAAAATCACCACTATCGTCTGGGAGTGCCAAAACAGGTGCATGAGTGAGACAATGCTTCAACTGCTGGAAACTCTGCTCACACCTAACATCCCACTCAAATTTAATATCCTTCCTCGTTAACCTCGTCAACGGCAAGGCAATCACCGAGAAATCCTTAACGAATCTCCGATAATACCCTGCCAAACCAAGGAAACTTCTCACCTCGGTGACGGTTCGCGGTTGCTCCCAACTCTCTACCGCTGCAACCTTCTGAGGGTCAACTAAAATACCCTGAGCAGAAATGACGTGTCCCAAGAACGCAACTTGGTCTAACCAGAACTGGCACTTACTAAACTTAGCATATAACTGGTGTTCCCTCAACCTTTTCAACACCAAAGTAAGATGTCGAACATGCTCCGCTTTCGACTTAGAATACACCAGAATATCGTCGATGAAGACAATAACAAATCTATCCAAGTAAGGCTGGAATACTCGGTTCATCAAATCCATAAAGGCTGCTGGTGCATTCGTCAACCCAAATGGCATAACCAGAAACTCGTAATGACCATAACGAGTCCTGAACGCCGTCTTAGGGACGTCATCCCTACTGATCTTCAGCTGATAGTAACCAGACCTCAAGTCTATCTTAGAGAACGCACATGCACCTCTCAGCTGATCGAACAAATCATCGATACGAGGCAAGGGATAACGGTTTTTAATTGTCACCCGATTGAGTTGCCTGTAGTCGATGCACAGCCTCAAAGTTCCATCTTTCTTCCTCACAAACAACACTGGAGCGCCCCAAGGCGAAGTACTAGGCTGAATAAATCCCTTATCCACTAACTCTTGCAGCTGAACTTTCAATTCCCTCAACTCCGCGGGAGCCATACGATAAGGAGTTAAAGAAATAGGATTTGTACCTGGAATCAACTCAATGGTGAACTCTACGTCTCGATCTGGGGGTAACCCAGGTAAATCCTCGGGAAATACATCAGGGAAGTGTCTGACCACTCTCACATCCTCTACTCTGCTAGTAACAGTCTCATCCAGTACCACATGAGCCAGATATCCCTGACAACCCTTAGTTAACAACTTTTTCGCTCGAAGCGCCGAAATAACGCCATGTCTCACCCCACTCTGCTCACCCACGAAAGTAACCACAGGTAGTCCAGGTCGGTGAAACGTAACTACCTTCCCGTAACAGTCAATGTTGGCACGATAGAAGTGTAACCAATCCGTGCCCAGAATCACGTCAAAGTCCACAATATCTAACGGGATAAGATCGGCTGACAAAGCAACTCCCTCTACGATCACTGGACATCCTGGGTACACACAATCTACGACACAACTCTCTCCTCTAGGCATAACAAACTCTAAATCATACCCTAGAGGTGTGGGGCGAGGTTGCGTCGCTTGAGCAAACGTATGAGAAATTACGGAATGTGTAGCTCCACAATCAATTAAGACTCTAGCAAAACAACCAAGAATGTTCAACGTACCCATAATCAAGTCTGGGTTGTTCTGAGCGTCCTGCAGAGAAATATTGTGAAGACGCCCCTGTCCCTGCTGACGCCCACCGCGGCCTCGGCTCGCCTGAATGCCGCGTCCCTGAGCACCACGCCCCTGACTGGGCTGGCCTGACTGTCTCGAAGATCCTGCACTGCTAGTGGCAATCTCCCCCTGCTGATACTGTCCTCCCTGATACCACTGTGAACCACCCGCTGAGGCTGGAGGATACGGCATATAGCCGCCCGAATACTGGGGATAGCCACCCTGGGAATAGGGATCCTGAGGGTACTGATACTGGCCCGGAGCATAAGGGACAGCATCACCCTGATAGTGGTAAGCACCACCTCGACCCGTCTGGCCGTAACTACTAGGACCCTGGATCTGCTGGAGTGGTGCAGGCGGTGGCATAAAGGTCTGCTGTGGTTTCTGCTGCTGCTGACCCTGGGGACAATTCGCGGCTCTATGTCCCACCTGTCCACATGTGAAGCACCCGCTGCTACCACGTCTACACTCACCGAAATGTCGGTTGTTACACCTGCGGCAAATAGGGGCTCTGCCTCGCCCACCATCGCCCTGCCTCTGGCCTCTAGCGCCACCAGAGAATCTACCTCCACGACCCTGCCCAGTGGCACTGAAACCACCACTCGAAGAACTAGAACTAGCTCCACCTCTCTTGAAGTTCTGAGTCTGACGGGGCCCGAGCGATACCTGACCCTTGCCTTTGTCCTCTTTCTTCTGGTTGTCGTCCTTCTCTTCATCAGTATCGCTAGACATATTCTCGGAGTCCTCGATCCTCAACAGTATCTCATAGAAGTCCCGGTAAGTCTCACTGTGGACCGTAGACGCCATAGAACGCCACTTCTTCCTGGTGCCCAGACGGAAAAGACGGAGCATCTCCGCCGGATTACCAGCGACATCAGGGTGATAACGGGACAAGTCCGTAAACTTACGGTAGTACTCATTCGCTGACATCTTCCGCTGTTTCAGTTCGGAAAACTCCTGTTTCTTACGGTCGATGTACTCAGGGGGAACATACCTTCTCCTAAACAACCCCGTGAACACGTTCCAATCAATCCTCTGATCCGGAGTCAACCTACGAAGCTCCTGCTCCCACCAAGCTGCCGACTCCGTATCCAGAAACCAAGCGGTCGTCTCGACCCACCTCTCCATAGGCAAGTTCCCCTGATTATGTAGCACCCGGAAAGTCTTCTCTATGTGTTCTAGCCAGCGCTCTGCGCTCTCGGGTCCCTCACTGCCCTTAAACTTATCCAGCTTCAAGTTGTACATAGTCTCCAGAATAGTCCTCTGGGGAGGGCGCATCACTGCCTGAAGGGCTGTAGCAAAAGCTTCCCCCAACTGAGTAATATCGGGGAACATAGGCTCAGAAGAGCGACGGGGTTCCCGACGAGGCGGCATAGTTCTGACAGAAGACACCAAAATTATTAGAATACTCACAAGGACACAGGACTGCCAAACCTACGCTCTGATACCAAACTGACACACCCCGACCGAGATCGGAGCGTGCTGGCCGTCACTCAAAGGTGACGTAGCCATGTGCACGTGCGGAAGCTAGTAAGTAGTAAAAAAGGCATGAATAATTAAAACAAAACTAGCATACAAGTACTAAAATAAGTGCTAGTTAGTGCGATACAAATTCAGAGCAGGTCTAAAACAGTCCAAATAAAACGACAACAGTAGTACGCCCGAAGGCGACCCTACAATGTGGAGTGTCTGTCAGAACGCCGAAAAGCTCCCAAGGGAAACCACCGCAACGGTTAAGCAACTAGAACCTGGAGGGGCGCAAAACAAAAGCGTGAGTGGGCAAAAACAAAGCTCTTTGAAAACCATTTCATAAAATACATTCTAACCCCTCACCGTAAAACCTGTATACTTCCCAGAAAATAACCATATGTACGTATGTATAGATATGTCCAACATGCCCAAGGGTATGCCAATCATGCTCAAGATATGCCATGTCAAAACCTCGTAATGAAATGTATGTGCTCAGGTATGAATCCTATCAATAACATAACATCTGGCAGCCGGAGTCACCTAACGTGACCTGTACGGCTGCATATAGAGCTCAGTCTCAAACTCAACAACTGAACCTGCCCACGAGTCGGAACCACTCTATGTGGTCTGTACGACAGGCCTGGGTGTAATACATATATACGCTCTAGTGCTACGATCACGTGAAGGCTGTGCGAATAATCGCGGGTCACCTACGAGTCGGAACCACCTAAAGTGGTCTGTACGACAGGCCTATGCACCTAGCTTGGATCCAAGCTGAGCGTATGGTGCGGGAGGTGAACAACACGTGAAGGACTGTACCCTACTCTGGGCGGAAGCACTAACACCGGGGGTGCAGGTTATGAGCTCTCTAAGCATCTTTAAACACTATGTAGTGCAATCGTTAATTAATGCTTACCTGGCACTTACCTATGCCTCCACAGCACCCACACATAAATATATATGACATATGCATATGTATATGTATGCCACAATTAATGAATGCAAAGATGTATAAACGATAAATAATAAAGTGCATGGCATAAGGCAAATAACCCTTTTTAATTCAATTTCTGGGAATATAAATGTATATAGGTATATACGGAAAACAAAAGCCCACTCACTGGTATGTAGAAGGGTCGTAGCCCCCCTGTCTCGCGTGTGCACGCTCGTCCTCTGGGTACGTGTCACCTAGATGCGAAACAACTATAAAAACGTTAACTTTAAAGCACATAACCCTTTTCTCGTAATAATTTCTCATACATTGCTCAAAATGGACAAATGAATATACCAACGTGCTCTACACAACCTCAGGATCACAACCATATTTTTAAAATAATTTTTGGACCCCGCACGCGCCCCCACGCGCCAGCACAGGCACGGACCTACGCGCCCCCCACGCGCGGCCACGTGCCAGGCACACTGACGGTGTCAACAGACGCCGTCAGGAATATTCCGTCAAACTGACGGAATATTCCGTTAAATCTAACCGGATCCGTTAACGGCGTTAGGAATATTCCGTCAGAATTGACGGAATATTCCGTCGCCTTCTTCATTCGATCGCCGGCGACGTCGCCGGCGCCGGAAACTGGGAAAACCTGCAACTTAGGTTTTCTCGCTCATTTTTCATCCTTTTTTCGTGATTCTTGGACCAAATGAAAGCCCTAGACTAGAAGAACATGTCCCAACAAGTTTTAAGGGCTAAAACTAAGAGATTATACCTGTGCAAAATCTTCAAAACCGGCCAACTTCGAACAGGACGATCCCGACGTCCAATTTTGTCCAACGAAGCACTCCGAGGCTCCCTGGGACCTCACCAACACATCTACAAGCTTCAAAAGCCCAAAAACTCAATGTACAATTCTTGCATGAACAGTACTCAATTCGGCCATTGATGAAACGACGTGAAAACGAAGTGTTTCTCACCTGAAAAGGGTATGGCTGAGCTCGTCTCAACCTCACAAGTCGAATGGTGTAGTTGGTTCCTTCGATCTGCTACGGTTTAATGGTCCTTGGTTTGTGTCCGTACGTTTACAGGGGAAGTGGAAGCTCGGGGGAGAGAAAGAGAGACACAGGAGAGAGAGGTAGAGGGAAATGGAAGGGCAGAGAGTGTGCAGATGTGTGTGTGGCCCAACACATGCCACAACACACAAAACAACCCCACAACGTGACGAAAAACACACTAGGGGCAAAATTGTAATTCCACGCGTACGTGTTAATAATCCCGGGACGGGATGTCACAGAAACACAAGCATTATCCCTAAATAAATACTTCTCTTTTATCAAAAAGAGAGACCCGAACTTCAAACATCACTAAACATTACGAGGAGATGTAGCTCCTAATTAAGATAGTTAAAATGAATAGTTAAAATGAACAAACGTGACATGATTTTCAAGATGCTTCTCTCTTACCTCTTTGGTGCAATCTCCACACGTTTTTTAGATGACACAAATTACGGACAATTATGGATATACTCTTTCTCTATCTTTTTTGTAATCAATCTATTAGCCAATAGAGTTGCCAATTGGTTTGCTTAGTGTGTTAATCTAATGATGGTAGGTAATATCGTTTGATAAAAATAAAAAATAAAAAAAAGTAATATAGTTTGTTAAAACAAAAAATAAAAAAAAAACAAAAAGGGTAAAGTATAAAAAATTATCTCAATTATTGGTGTCACGATACTTTCATACCTCATCTTTTAAAATTGACAATGTCATACCTCATTTTTATAATTTAGTCCAATGTTATATCTTCCGTTACTTGACCGTTTATTTTTCAGTTAAATGCTGACGTGGCTTGATCCGGATCCCATTTTCTATTAAAAAATTAATAAATATTATTAAAAAACTAAAAAAAAATCATTTAATAATTTTTAAATATTAAAATAATAATAATATTAACATCCATGCCTTCTCAACGTCAATGCATTCGGACAACAAAACATAAACAAAAAATCAGCTGCCGTCCATTCGTTCCTTCAGTTTTCACATCAAACAATCCAAAACACATGTAGATAAATATATTATACACTCTTGAATTTAGATACTATTGTAGTTTCAACAAGACGTTGAATCCAAAAAAGTCCACTTGTAAAGTGTAAACAAAGCAAAATAAAATACGACAAAGTTCATTATTTTTGTAGTTTTGGCATGAACAGAACAGCTAGTCCAAAGGATATTTTCGACTCGAGTTCGGTGAAAACAATGACTGTGTGCTGTAAAAACACTCGTTTCTTGGTTTACAAGAAAAGATGATCGCTCTACTTATTAGTTGACAAGTAATGTGTAAAATGTCTCTACGTAAAGTTCGATACTACGGTTATCCCTTCCGCAAAGCTTCTACCCCTCCTCCTCCTCTTCCTTCTGACCTTCAATTACGACAGCTTCACCATTGGCAACACTGGTATATTTCTCGAGGGAGCAGCTTACACTAGTATATTAATGTTGTCCGTTGATGTTTTCCAATTCGTTCAATCAGACCGTAAAAAATTAAAAATAATGTGTGAAAAATAAAAGAGGTGTTTGGATAGCACCACTCTAACAATTTGCTGAGTGGCACTACAATCCAATCAAAATTTGTCATGTGGCAAGTCTTAAATATTATCTTTTATCATTATTTAATATTTATAATTTTTTTTCTACTAATTAATATCCACCATAAGATTAATTTAATGTTTTTTTTTCTTCTTTCTCTCCTTTTTATTCCTTCCCAAATTTTCCCTCCTGTACGTTAATGTTTTTCCATAGGAGTCTTCAGTTTCTTCTCTCTCTCACTTTTGTCATCATGTTAAGGATGGATAATCAAGTTGTCAAATGCAAATAGATTGCACCTTGTGAAAGTGAAGAATAACAAATAGACTGTGAAAAAGATCAACCTGATAATTTGGAGTTAGTCTGTAAGTTTGTATTTAGAGTTTGCAACAAAAAATTTCTAATCCTTACTGGAGAAACACAAATCACAACTCGGTGATATATAGAAGAGGATGAGCTCGGCATGACATGCTGGGCAATGAAATTTTGCTCATAGCGAAAAAAATGAATAAACAGCTTTTGTAAAAAAAAAAAATGAAGTATGTGTTTGGATTTTTCTTTTTTTTTTTTCATTTCATGATAGTTGGAGAAGATGAATTAGTTGTTTTTGCCCCATATTCTTATGAAGAAAGGAAACACAGAGGAGGAAGAAGACTGCATACGGCAGAGAAAATTGGAGAAGAAAAAATGAGAGGGAGGAGAAGAGGAAAAAAAATTGAAAAAAGGGACAAACAAATTGTGTAAAACATGAAGTCTGTGTTAGAATATATATATATATATATATATATATATATATATATATAACATATATTTTTCATTTCACGAAAGATGGAGAAGATGTTGTAATTTTGTTCCCATACTCTTATGAAGGAAGGAAAGGCACAGGGTTTGGGAGGAAGAGGGGTTGGAAAATTTGGTAAGGAAGGGGAGACAGAGGAGATCAAGGGAAAAATGAATCATTTTATGGTGTACATTAATTAGTAGAAAAATAATTATGAAAGTTTTTTTTTTTTAACAAATAATTGTGTGAGTCTTAAATATAAAAGAATGATAAAAGATGATATTTAAGACTTGTCAAGTGATGAGTTTTGACTGGATCGTAGTGCCACTCAGCAAAGTTTAGTGGCAAATAAAGCTCCACGCAAGTTTTTCTCCTAACGTATATTGTGTTTAATATTAATTATCTATATTATCTCAAAAAAAAAAAATTATTAAGTATGCATAATGGCACTAGAAACATTTGAAAATGGTCGATGACATTTCAGCAAAAGAAAACTTGCGCTACCGCTAAATTGGAGCAAGTCAAAGTATTTTGACTTGAATTGGTAAACAAAGGGGGCTGCTGAAAAAAAAATTAAACCATACAACTTGTGCTGTATTTTAAGATGATCCCAGTTTAATCTGTAAAAGCATTACAAACATGGTGGTTGTCCTTCTTCTCAAACTTCTCTTTTTTCAGCTACTCCCTTGTGCAACTCCGTTGTACTTCAACTTCCCCTCCTTCCCAAACGGCCTCACCACTTTATTTATCGAGGACTATGCTTTCGTCGACGGCGAGTCCCTCCGACTGACCAAAAGCACTGCCGGCGACCGACTGAACCAAAGCGTCGGCCGAGCCACCTACTCTCAACCCTTCCTCCTCCGCGAGAACGCCACCGGAAAACTCGCTGATTTCACCACAAACTTCACATTTTCCATCGACTCCGAAGGCAAAAAAGACTACGCCGACGGACTCGCCTTCTTTTTGGCGCCAAACGGGTCCTTACTCAACACCACAATAGGCCGTGGCGGCTCTCTAGGCCTCCCCGTCATAAACCCTCCAAATAAGGAGTCGACGAATCTGTACCCCTTTGTGGCAGTGGAGTTTGATATCTTCACGAATAACGTCGCTTCCGTCAAAGATCCTGTCGGCGATCATGTTGGTATTGACGTCAACTCTCTCAAGTCTAAAGTGACAAAGCCTTGGAATGGATCCATTACAACCGGAAGGGAAAATACTGCTTGGATTCGCTACGATTCTGGATCGAAAAATCTTAGTGTTGTTTACACTAGTTTTGAGAATGCTTCCCCTGTGCGGAGGAAGATTAGTTACATTGTTGACCTGAATGAGTACTTGCAGGGTTATGTTGTTGTTGGGTTCTCTGCCGCTACAGGGGATCTCACGTCTATACCTATGATCAAGACATGGAGTTTTAATTCTACAGAACTGCGCGATGAGCCGCTGCCAGTGGTTCCTGTGCCAGAGCCGAACCCCATTGTTGAGCCCGATCCGGGAAATGGGGTCAACGTCGGACTTGTTGTTGGGTTGGTTGTTGGTGGGTGTGTGCTTTTGGTTGGTGGGTTGGTTTTGGTTTGGTGCATTTGTTGGAGAAAGGGCAAAACAGGGGGAAGTAGTGATGATGAGGATCCTATGGTGAACGACTCGATCGATGAGGAATTCGAGAAGGGGACGGGCCCGAAGAAGTTTTCGTACAAGACATTGGCTCAATCCACGGGTAATTTCGATGAGGGAGAAAAGCTTGGAGAAGGAGGATTTGGTGGGGTTTATAGAGGGTTCATAAAGGACTTGGACTCGTATGTTGCTGTTAAGAGGGTGTCAAGTCGGTCTAGACAGGGGATGAAGGAGTACGCGGCAGAAGTAAGGATCATCAGTCGACTTAGGCATCGGAATCTGGTGCAACTAATCGGTTGGTGCCATGAAAAAGGAGAGCTCCTGCTTGTTTACGAGTTCATGTCCAACGGAAGCTTAGATTCCCATTTGTTCAAACCGAAAACCGTGTTACATTGGGAGGCAAGATACAGAATTGCTCAAGGCTTAGCATCCGGGTTGTTCTATCTACACGAAGAATGGGAGCAATGTGTGCTGCACAGGGATATTAAATCGAGCAATATCATGCTGGATTCGAATTTCAACGCCAAACTTGGGGATTTCGGATTAGCTCGACTTGTGGATCATGGAAAACAATCGCAAACCACGGTTCTGGCTGGAACCATGGGATACATGGCTCCGGAATGCGTTACCACAGGAAAGGCAAGCAAGGAAACAGATGTCTACAGCTTCGGAGTTGTAGCTTTGGAGATAGCTTGCGGGAGAAAACCCATTGATCCAAAGTTTGGAAGGACTCAAATTAACATGGTGGAGTGGGTTTGGGAACTTTATGGAGAAGGGAAAATCATTGAAGCAGCTGACCCTAAATTGTGTGGAGAGTTTGATGCGAAACAGATGGAGTGTTTGTTGATTGTTGGGCTGTGCTGTGCTCATCCGGATTACATGATGAGGCCTTCGATACTACAAACCATTCAAGTACTTAACTTCGAAGTTCCGTTGCCCATTCTCCCATCAAAGATGCCGGTGGCCAGCTACGTATCTCTTCCGGTATCATTTTCAATCTCGTCGAGTTACAATACTGATTTGGAAAGACGTCAGACAGAGTCTTCGGGTCATGGTTACAACACCAACTCCTCACAATTCACCTCATCTTCTGCATCCAATTCTTCTCCATCAGCCTCACTTTTGTATACAAGATGAATTTAATCTCGCTCTGTTATACAAATATATAAATTTGTGTGTAATACATATTTATTGTGAGCATCTTTAAGTAAATATGTTAGACGACATATATAGTTGTTACTTTGATGATAATGAACTTACCATCATGTCGTAATTATATGTTATACTCATAAATTTATAACGAGAGATTGCAAGAGGGAAAAGCAGTAAGTGAAAGAGTGGCTCTTTCAACCAGGGCATTCAGAAACGTACATGCCAAAATGCACAGAGAAAGAGCGTCAAAAGAAAAACCCAATACTCAAATATGACCACCAAGTTCAAACGACGACGTCCATGTCTTTTCAACGTCAATGCATTCGGTCAACAAAACATAAACAAAAAAGCAGCTGTCGTCCATTCGTTCCTTCACTGTTCGGCTGCCCGTCCATTCGTTCCTTCAGTTTTCACATCAAACAAACCAAAACACACGTAGATAAATATATTATACACTCTTGAATTTAGATACTATTGTAGTTTCAACAAGACAGGGAATCCAAAAAAGTCTACTTGTAAAGTGTAAACAATGCAAAATAAAATACAACAAAGTTCATTATTTTTGTAGTTTTGGAATGAAACAGAACCGTTGATCAGCTAGTCCAAGGATATTTTCAACTTGAGTTCGGCGAAAACAATGACTGTGCTGTAAAAACACTCGTTTCTTGGTTTACAAGAAAAGATGATCGCTCTACTTATTAGTTGACAAGTAATGTGCAAAATGTCTCTACATAAAGTTCGATACTATGGTTATCCCTTCCGCAAAGCTTCTACCCCTCCTCCTCCTCTTCCTTCTGTTTTTCCCTTCCGCATCTCCCTTGACCTTCAATTACGACAGCTTCACCATTGGAACCACTGGTATATTTCTCGAGGGAGCAGCTTACATAGATGAGCAACTCATCAAACTCACCAGAAGCGCCAGACAAAATAAAAATGTCGGCCGAGCCACCTACCATCAACCCTTCCTCCTCTGGGAAACCTCTACAGGAAAAATCGCTGATTTTAGCACACAGTTCACATTCATGATAGATTCAGGTCATGCCGACGGGATGGTATTTTTCATAGCTCCAAGTGGTTCCTTACTCAACATTCCAGCAGGAGGTGGTGGTCATCTTGGCCTACCCGTCGAGGAACAACCAGGAGACACCACAAGGACGCTGTATCCTTTTGTGGCCGTGGAGTTTGATATCTACAGGAATGAGCAGCCAGTAATCAGGGATCCGGTCGGTGATCATGTGGGCATTGACATCAACTCTCTCAAGTCTAACATTACCACTCCCTGGAATGGTGATATCAATGAAGGAAGACGAAACGATGCTTGGATTAGTTATAACTCCTGCTCAAAAAATCTGAGTGTTGCATTCACGAGTTTTCAAAATGGTACAAATGGTACTGAAGTGGAGGTGCTCAAATATCTTTCTTACATAATTGATTTGAAACAATACTTGCCAGATTGGGTAATTGTTGGGTTCTCTGCTGCAACCGGTCAAGATATTGCTGTTCATAAGATCGTTTCATGGAATTTCACTTCAACTGCTCTGGTTGACGACGATCCTACGCACAACAAACCAGAACCTATTGCACCATCCGGTGTTAAACCCGGGCCGGGAAAATCCAAAATGGGACTCCTGCTCGGGTTGGGTATTGCTGGGTCTCTAATCTTGTTTGCTGGGTTGGGTTTGGTTTGGTTCATGTATCGGAAGAAAAGCAAAGCAGTAGACGGACGTGATGAGGATCCCTTTCGTAATAAACTGATTGATAAAGAACTGGAAAATGTAACCGGCCCGAGGAAGTTTTCTTACCACGAGTTGGCTCAAGCGACCAGTAATTTTGAGGAGGGAAAGAAGCTGGGGGAGGGAGGATTTGGAGGTGTTTACAGAGGCTTCATAAAAGACTTAAACTTACAAGTTGCTGTTAAGAGGATATCCAGCGGATCTAAACAAGGGATGAAGGAGTACGCATCAGAAGTGCGGATCATTAGCAGACTTAGGCATCGGAATTTGGTGCAACTCATTGGGTGGTGCCATGAAAATAGAGAACTACTACTGGTTTATGAGTTCCTGCCAAACAGAAGTTTAGATTCCCATCTTTTTAAAGAAAATAGCTTGTTAAGTTGGCAGGTGAGATACAACATTGCCAAAGGGTTGGCCTCTGCGTTATTGTATCTACATGAAGAATGGGAACAATGTGTGCTTCACAGGGACATCAAGTCGAGCAATGTTATGCTGGATACAAACTTCAACGTGAAACTTGGGGACTTTGGGTTAGCTCGACTTGTAGACCATGGAGAACAGTCACTAACAACAATTGTGGCAGGAACCCGAGGCTACATGGCTCTAGAATATGTTACCACAGGAAGGTCTACCAAGGAATCAGATGTCTACAGCTTTGGAGTTGTTTCTTTGGAAATAGCTTGTGGGAGAAAACCCATCGATTTCAAATTAGAAAGTAGCCAAATCGAACTGGTGAAGTGGGTTTGGGGGCTCTACGAAGAAGGGAATGTTATTCAAGCAGCCGATCCAAAACTCTATGGTCATTTTGATGAGAAACAAATGGAGTGCTTGATGATTGTTGGGCTATGGTGTGCTCACCCGCAATATATATTCAGACCTTCAATTCAACAAGCGATTCAAGTGCTCAACTTCGAAGTTCCATTGCCCATTCTCCCATCAAAGATGCCGGTGGTGTCCTCTATTGCATT
The DNA here is from genome assembly GCF_041283825.1 of Pyrus communis. Lineage (NCBI taxonomy): Eukaryota > Viridiplantae > Streptophyta > Magnoliopsida > Rosales > Rosaceae > Pyrus > Pyrus communis. The sequence goes on from NC_142567.1 coordinate 4,472,984, forward strand.
GGTCAGTGACAGTGACACTATCACTTCTGAAAGAGGTCAAACTGAGTCTTCAGGAACGCCCCATAGCCTCACAATCACCCCATCTTCTACAGAAAATTTTGTGACACCATCAACAACATTTCAAAGTGCACAATAACCCTAGGATAAACATATATTTCAATGTAAAACCGCATTCATTATCCAATACACCAAAGTAATGCAGACGGTGCACTTCAAATCAATTCCCATTTCCAATTTCTGTAGAGACAGCAAGGTCGAATCTAACATTATTAGTAGCAACTGTGTTTTCAATTGTAAGTTGTCAACATGCACAATAAAAGAGTAGCAAAATTTGTACCTGGTGATGAATGAAGAACTGAACTGTATCTTTTGCATTCAAAGAGGTTGGTCGGCTCATGAACGTTCAATTGTTGATCTTTCATCTTTTTAATTAAAGCTTAGTCCATACCGAAATTAATCAAACAAAATTGATCAAGATTCAAGACCCACATTGAAAAAAATGATCAAACAACCAAATTAAAAACAAAATTGAAAAAAAAAGGGTAGAGATAATGAGTTTTGCCTAAAATACCAGAAATCGTGGTTAGGCACCAGTTTTAGAATCTAGAAGTTCCCCGAATAGAGAGTGATGATGACACGTCCTAACCCCGATATCCCCAAATATCAAGGTAGGCATGTGCTGGCCAACACCCGAGGGTGACGAAGCCACCTTAAACACTCATATAACTAAAAATACATAATTAGAACGAATTAAATCAAAACAGAATCGTGTTCAGAGCATACAACTAAACAAGAATTAATATGGGAAGGCACAAACCGAGGAATGGGAGCTACACAGAGGAGGCTCAAAGATGCCTAACTGGAAGTGCCTGATGTTGGGATCGTGTGCCTCAATTCTAACTCCTGAGGGAGTGCAAAACAGAAAAGGTGAGTAGACCAAAGTTTATAAGAATACCAATAATACGAAAACCATTCTATTTATGAACATATTAACCCCCTGTTTTGAAAACACATATAATACTACATATAGTAAGTTTTCTGAAAACTCTAGCATGCACTGAAAAACATTTGTAAAACATGTATGTGTAAAACAATGCTCGGAGATGGTAGTAAAACCGCCCAAAGGCAAATTCGTAAATCTCGTCAACACTGTACTCTTTAGGGGTATCATAGTCGCCCAAAGGCAGTACTTATCCATCACCAAAGGTGAAGTTGTACGACACTGGGTTACACTAGTGAAGAAACATGGTAGGCCCCATCACCCGAACGTGAAGCTGTACGACTCCGGGTTACGCTGGAAAAGAAACATATAACATCACACACAGACACTAGCCGTGGCTAGTGAAGCTATCTGACACTACTTTCGGCAATGAAGCTGGGGTATATCATAATATCTCATCTCACTCCTCATTAACTGTGTCATATGGCCATAGACATCTATACCCATGTTGTGTGGATGTGTTGTATGATAACTCGCCAGATAAGCACCGAAAACATACCTAAAATCTCATATCAAATCACTAGAGCTCAAAAGCTCAAACCTCGTCTCATACATCCAAGTCATTCATATCCATAAATCCATGGAATCTCATATTCGTAAACCCGCAAAATAAATCATATTCAAAATCCATAGAAATTCATATACGAAATTCTAATATTTCATAACCTTTAGTAAAACGTAAATTTGATAAATCATAAATATTTCGTAAAGGTAATTTAAAGAAATCATAAATTCTCCGTAAGACATACTATAAAACATGCTCAATCATGAAATATGAAATGCATGCTAGGCTAATATTTTATAAAAATATGTAAGTTAAGAAGGGGTCCACTCACAGTATTCCATAGCCTAAAAGCCGCTTGAACAAGCGAGAATGGTGTCACTTTCCATTGATGCACCTAAACACATATAGAGCCCATTTAGTAAAACTCTATTAAAACAGTCGAATTTGGAAAAACATACAGTAGATTTGGAAGAAAGATGTCAAAATTAGCCTAGGAGGGGTCCCGACCAAAACTCGAAAAATCAACCCAAAGTCGGTCAACGATCAACGTTGACCAGAAAGTTAATGGTCGAGTCTAGATTAGGGTTAGTGGGTTGAGCCCATTCAGATTCCAGATTAAGCTTAGTCTGGGATAATGGGCTGAGTAATAGGTTAATAGATTTGGGCTTAGTTTTGGATTGGGTCTAGTTATAAGGCCCAAAGGTTTGGGCCAATTCTTGATGATGGGTCAGGTTTGACCCAATTAAACTCGCTGGTCATTGGACCCAACGAAGAAGAAGGTCAGATTTTGGCCGAGAAATTTCCCGAATCCGTTTGGCTTTGATTCACTTCCAAATCTCACCATTTAAGCACCAAAATAAAGCTACGAGGATGGAGATTCGAGTCATACCACTTTGACTTACGGCCGTGGCTGGAAGTTGGCCAAAAGATGTCTACAACCTCATGGTCCCTCGCCGGAAACTGGGAAGAAGTCACCTCGATGTCTCTTTGCAATCTTGTCATCCAAAATTATATAAACGCAACCATTAACCATCATGAGGATGAAAGGAAGAAGTTTAGAATGCCCCGAGGCTTACCTACGCTGTGAACGGTGAGATTCGCTAGAGATGCTAGTGGTCACAATGCCGCTGCACAGTGAGGTGAAGGATGAGTTTTGGAAGCGTTTTCCTTCGTCTCTAGGTTTGTAGAACTCACAGAGATGGTGAGGTTGTGACGATGGTGTCGGTGGAGCTCGTTGGAGGAGATGGCGAGTGGTGATGGTCTCGATACGTGTGGATGAGCTCGGAGAATGAGAGATGTAGATGAGATGAAATGGAACTGAAGGTTCAAGAGATTGGGGAAGAAAGGCACGAAAAAAAAAGAAGGTGGTGTTGTTCATCTGAGCTGCGAAGGTAGGTGGTAGTGTGCTCAGAGAGAATGGCAAAAAGGACAAGGCTTCCCGGGGAAAAGATGGAGAGAAATGAGGGAAAATTAGAGAGAAAGAGTTCTAGAGAGGGAATTGGGGGATGACACATGGCAGAAAGAGAAGTGGGGTGTAGGCCCCACGTGACAGAAATTATTAGAGAAATAGAAATATCTAGAATAGTGAATTGACTATTTTGCCCCTCAACTTCGTAGTTCCATAAAACGTTCATCGTAGCTCCAAATCCAATTCCGCTTACACCCACACATTTGTAGCGACGAGTGCTACGAGGATACGCCAAAAAATGGGTCTTATGTGACACGACAAAGTAGTAAACCAAAGTCAACATTTTTCGCCTCCAAGGGCATTTTCGTACTTTCACACATTAAAATTATAAAAACCGTAATAATTGGGGACAGGTCATTACAGATGAGAATGACGCAACCTATAACAATTGAAAGAAGGAAAGATGAAGTTTTTGTTATTTACCTTGTTTTTCCATTGATTAATTCAATCTAATAACTAGAAATAAAAAGGGAATTCATTATCACTTGGCATAATTAAGGAGAAAGAAGAGCTCTTTCAGATTGTACGCCTAGAATCTCCCCTAGTGCTTGTTTCTTGCAATGCAAGCAACCTGCTTCACAAAACGGATGGACCGACATTGTATGTGAGGCCGTTGTTGGATGTCATGGCAGAGGACTTGGTGACATTATTGAATTAGCGATTACGGAGTTGTATGTCAACTACAAAGCCTCCACTACCACTCCTACGGTGGATAACATGACACATCACGAAACTTAAAGGATTACAAACGTAATTCCTTGAAGAACCAATAGCATGGAATTCACCAGTTTTGAGAATAATCTCAGAGGTTGTATTTGATTAAAGATTGAATTGATTGAAAGATGATTACAATAGGAGCCATCCAATGGCTTAAATAACCTGATTACCACACTTGTAGTAACTCAAAGGCCTTAGGAAATTGAATGAAAGCAAAACGACATTAATCGAACGACAAATGAAACAAAAAGTTCGATTTTAATTATAGAATTTAAAATGCAATTTTGGAAGTCTAAATGACCTAAGATGGCCTTAAACACAACAAGCTCATGGTTTTCTACGAGTCACGTACTGCTCATGATTTTCTTCAAAATCAATATATTATACCTCAATTCTACCACCACAATATTATTTGTTGCTTTCTTTTTCAGAATTTGAAACATTTTATTTTATCCATCTTTATTCGTCCTAATTGTTTAATATATTGTCCTACATCATAACGGCACACAGTAACCAATTTGGGTATTGTACAGATTCCCATTCTCCTGCATCGGGGTTCATCATTTCGCAGGAAACAAAAATAAGAACAAATACACCAAATCCATCAATTTTTTTTCCGACAAATGAATATTTAGACCCAAATGATTACATAAAGAGAAAAAGATGAGAGGTCGTGAAAAGTACTTATGGTATATTAATTTGGAAGAAAAGAGATTGAGATGCCAGGCTTGAACATCCATGGATTTTAATGGTGAAAGGGAAGAATGATGTGTTGAGCTGGAGAGAGAGAGAGAGAGAGAGAGAGAGATTCATAACAAGAAAAAGGAAGGGTGTTCCTGAAAGATTACTAAACTATATTGGGTGTCTATAAAAAATGCGTGAGAGTAAATTGAGTGTATATAAAAATAAGGGTTTTCAGAGACAACGTGGGCTCAATCAAGAACCATGTAGAGACTGCCCTTAAACATGGAGCGTGATTGACCTCATTTGATCCAAAAAAAGGTCATGAATGTCATGATAGCTTCCAATCAATTGAATCAAATCAGAGACAGTGTCAATGGCATATCCAATCGGAACATCACCTCCATGTCCTCAGAACCGTCCATCAAATCCTCTTTTATGCATTGTTATGATCATCACCATCAAGTTGTGCTCTCTAGGCGTTGACAAAAGCTTTTTCAGAACCACCGGATTGATGGAAAGTCTGATTAATTTCGTCCAACATCAAGTCTTAATCAGTCACCCAATGTGGTGGAGGGTGCTTTGGAGAATTAAACTGATATGTAATTTTCTCATTTGCTCACAAATGACCATTTTTGTCCAAACATTTTTGTTTTTTCTTTTAGTAAAATATGTCTAAACGTCCTTGATTTGTGATGTGTCCGATTTACTTATTCCGTACTTACTAAAACAATTAAAAAGTTTACGAGTAATTAACCAAAATTAGAATTTAGGGGCGAATCAATATTGGGGCACATAAATGAATGGAACTTACTCTCTTTTTTTCTCAAGTGTGCCTGAGTAATCGACAATCATTAGTAAATACAAACTTATATTGTGTTTGGATGAGGAAAATAAACTTGTAATTTGGTTAAAAGTTAGAATTTATGAGACATGCACCAATTTCTTGGTTTGAATTCATAAACATAGAAATCTAGAATTTCCATATGGAAAAAAAAAAAAAAAACTTGAAATTTGGGATTTTCAATTCTTAAGTTTAAATTTCATATAAATATATGTCATTTTCCAATTTCTATGATAGAAAGTTTAAAAATAACAAATTTTGTATTCAATTTCATTGTTTTTTTAGGTTAACGAAACAAAGAAACTTACAAATTCTATAAAATAAAATCATGTCATTTCAATTTTTGTCATTTTAAAATTTCTTAGCAATCTTAAATTTCTTCTCCCAAACATATTGTTAGGATATTTAAGGGTCCATGAGTTGTTGATAATTTTTAATATGTTTAGTCCAATCTAAGCTACAATTTTCTTGCCTTGATAACGGAAACGTAATGCCAGCGTTTTTCTCGGTATAAACCGTTAAGTCATTAAAAACAAAGCATCATCATTTAGAACTATGGTTTAGTGGTATTCGTTTTCACTTGTAAGTAAGAGGTTTTATGTTTGATTCTCATCAAAGACAAATTGAAACCAAATTATTATGGCTATTCTATTGTAAGACTTAGACAACTCTTCTAACCGTTAGTATAAATAATATCATATATATTTTGAAAAAAAAATGCATCAAACTAGTTGATTTGGACCCGTGAATACGAGTAAAGATGATCACCATAAGGTCCAAAACCACTTGTTGTACATTGACATTAATGGAACGTCATGTGACAAATGGTAAATTTCCTGCGGTAGAAAGTGATCAAAAGTAGAATTACTTGTGGGCGGTAAATATAGACTGATGGAATCCATGCTTTCACGCATTTGTCAATCAGTTTCTCCTTAGATTCCGAGTATACATACCATCAGCCATCGGCCATCGGCCATTGGAGAATCCTGATGCGTTTTCTAAACTGTGCATGTAAAAAGATTACTGACGTGAGTGACAAATTGACAATCCAATGGTACGAAGATATGAATCAAGTTTGCCTCAAACCTCCTTTTTGGGCCCCTTTCATGCGAAGATAGTAGAATTTGACAAAGAATATCCACTTTATAGATCTTAAGGCTTACTTTATTGTTTGTGATCAAGTTACACAAAATAATATGTCAAAATCCATTCACGATATAGGGAGTGTATATCCTAATGACAACCATAAATTTATTTTTATGTCGAATTTAGAGTAGTACAAACAACATTTAAGCGTTGACGGATTCACAAAATTAGAGTAGTATGAATTTATTTTATTTGTGTTACAATATAAATTTTTTATGCAACAACATTTGTACGGATTTGGACTAAGAAAAATGACGGATCAAGTACATTATAGACATATAGTTGAATATGAGATTAGACATTGTGAAACAACACTATAAAATAACACTAGAGCGTCATACAAACAATTTGTTGACGATATGCAGTAAAATTGTGCAAGAACCTGTTAAATGGTATTTTAGGGTACAAAATTAAATTATGATAGCAAATATCATGTAATTAGGTGGCCGACACGTAACATAACAACAACACAACAGTCCAAAACGTCTATCAACATTCAGGTTCAAGCGATAAATAATGGAATCAAGTGCAAGTCCACAAACCCCAAAAGCCAAAAGCAGGACATGTACGGTGGCCCCAATATGATGGAGAGATTTTTAGATGACGGACGGGCCATATACAAGTGTTATAATACAAAATTGAATATTTAAAATAAATAAAAAATTAACCACTTGTATCATATGACTTCATGTGCGAAAATACACTGAAAATTTTCTCCACACGGTGATAGTGACATGTCAAAATCAGAGGAACTCTAAGGTGGCATTATTGGACTGGCGCGATTATTGTAATCAAGGCTCAATCCTCTCCTTCCTTTCCCCTTCTTTTAGACTTGTGGCACGTTTACGTACCCGTAATCGAAAACAATTTACGGAATTGGATTCCGATTACGGCATACACCTTTGTTTACATAATCTTGGGGAATCAAAATACATGTGGGGTCCAAACGCATTAAGGAATCCAACTCCTAATTTTGGAGGAATTGGACTCCCGTATTTCAATTCCCTGTGACTTGAGGAATCCGGAATGGATTTTATTCCAATTATGCCCTCACTTGTTTCTAATTATCCCAACATTACCCTTCATTTGACATTCATTATGCCATCTTTTAATAAATAAATAAAACCTATTTAGATATTTTTATATAGATGAATTTTATTATATAAATTTAATCCAATTAATTAGTATGAAAATAATTTATTTATGTAAGGGTAATTTAGTAATCAACCTAGTTTTCATTCCGATTGAAGTGAATTAGTAAACAATTTATATGGATTCAACATCATTCATGTCATCTTTTAATAAATAAATAAAACCTATTTATATATTTTTATATAGATGAATTTTATTATATAAATTTAATTATGAATTTAATTAAATTAATTAGTGTGAAAATAATTTATTTATGTAAGGGCAATATAGTAATCAATTGAGTTTTCATTCCAATTGAAGTGAATTAGTAAACAACTTATATGGACTCAATATCATTCCTACTTCGATTTCAGACAATTTTAGTAAACAACTTCAACAAAAATTCGATTCTGATTCCACCTGAATTCAATTCCTCCTCAATTTTATTCCTCTCAATTTGATTACGGATTAGTAAACGCACCGCCGAGATGTGCCTTAAGGTCAGAGGGGGTTGCGTACTGCGCATCCACAGTGCACCAGAGAGTGGTGAACCAGAAGGACCCGCAGAACCGCATCGAGCGGTGGAGGGAAGCTGCGTTGGTGGAGGGCAGCGAGGTGATTTCACGTTGTCGTCACGCGCGATTTGCAATGCCAGCGTGATCGATCTCGATCCACGTGCCCCTTGTTTGTTTCAAAAAACCACGACTATAGGACAAACATAAATCATTTTTCCAAAAAATAAAAAAAAAAATTGAAGCCCTCAAATCCCAAAATGTATAAGATTCACATATGAATTTATGTTTTTCTCACTCATTATTAGATGTTATTTAGTATTACGATTTAATGATATTTTTTCATTTATAAATGAAAGGTCTTAATTCAATTATCGTCAAAAATAAATTTGAACTATATTATTATTAACACATTATGAGGCTAAACACACACTATCTCTTTCTTTATGTAACTAATATCATTTGCTAAAATAAAAATAAAAAACTCATTACTTTCTATGTTTCACATATATTAATTTATCTCTTAATTATTACTATGCTCATCAATTTAGTCTTTGCCGACAAACTCTATTGATATGCTGATGTAGAATTCGTATCAGGTGTAATAACACATGGAATAAATCATCTTTTAAATTTTGAAACAATAAAAAATTAAAAATAAAATAAGAAAAAAAATATAAAAAAACAAAACAAAAATTCTCCCTTCCTTTTTTTTCTCCCTAGTTATCTCCTTCCCACTATAAAATTCCGAAAAAGCTAAACATGAACCCTCTATAATTATAACCCTATAAAAAGTTTCTTTTTAATGAACGTGTTTCAAACCATACTCATATACACACCATTAAATCTAAAAAAAACTGGCCAATTTAGAAAGATCGTCAACCAAAAAATTAACAAATCATATTCTACATTTCGGTGCAGCATTTGATCAACCACCCCATCTCGGCATTTCTTGACCAAAATTTAGCCCCATCCCCTTCCAATCGTGATTCCCTCCCTTCACCCTTTACTATGTTTCCTCAACTCCCCCTCTACCACGCCGTCATCGTCCCCCACCCGGCCAAATTTAAAATCAATTGTTCTTAATCATAAAATACTTCACAACCTTTGCACATATAAAATAATCATCACTCACAAATCATTACGGGCATCCAATCATCTTTTCATAATAAAAATAACAGAGTTATAGTGGCACGGTTCATAAGTTCTGCATTTCAGATCTACTAATGGATCCGGATAACAGGAAAAAGACCAGGTTTCCATACTTACTCATAGAAGTAGAAAGAAATAAATAGTTGTTGAATTGCAGACTTTCTCATGGCAATCCACGTAGAGTTTTTGTCCCGAACGTTCTCATACCTACAAAAAGAATCCCAAGGCTAGAATTTCTCATGACATACCTAGAATGAAGTTATTCAGAGAGATTTTAGATATACTCATCGAAACGAAAAAAGAAATAAAGAAATCTAGGATTCTAGACACTCATGGAACCAGAAATAAAGTATACAATGATAACAATTCTATACAAGCCATTTCAGTTCGCAATCATTTCAAGCATGGATATATACATAGGTAATGCTAGGGAGATCAAAATTTTAAACCAAATTTGTAAACCAACTGATGTGGTGGTTGATGAATGGATTTTCTAAATGTTGATTAACGTACTTATTTCCTATTAGTTACACATCATTTAGTTTAAAATTTTAATCTTCCTTGCATTATCCTATATATATATATATATATATATAGAGAGAGAGAGAGAGAGAGAGAGAGAGAGAGAGAGAGATTGATAACTAGGTAATAACATGTTTTTAAATCTACGATACACACACAAAGTATATAATAAGGGAATATTTCTGATGCAAAATAGTTTATCGCATATTATTAAAGTCAACTCACCTAGAGTTTAGACTATTATCAACTAACATGAAGATCGGAGCACTCACACACGATCAATGTGGCAACACCTAAGAAAATATACAAGTTTTATCAGAATTTTTTTAAATAAACAAGACACTAGATAATTCAGGCCACGTTGACTGAAAAATCAACTGTCGATCAAATTGGCTAACATTCCAAGATTCTCCAATCCATACCATCCTAACGTCAGATTTCCGTTCCATAAGTTTCCAAGGGTCCAAGAATCACAATGATCCAACTATCGGAGCATTGTCAGTTACGAAAATTGGACAACGGTATAATTATCTCAAAACTGAATAATCGAACCATTTATTGAGTTTCAACAAATGAGACTATGTATATGGGCCCAAGGCAACATCTCTCTGCCCAAAATCCACATCACTGAGTTTTCAACACGCTTAACGCTCGTGGTGGTTTACGACAAATGGAAATCCAGTTTTTCGATTAACTCCAAATTCTACCACATTTTAGAGGTATGTACAGCTTAACACGTGGAACAACTTTTATGCCTTCCATGAAGTCCAAAGTAGACGGAAGATGAAAAATTTTGCCAGTAAATGCCATGGATGCCGTAAAATTCACGACATCGATTTGCAACCTAAGGTGGTCCAACAACGTCGGGGTTGGTCAGGTTTATGACTGGGATGATGGTCTACAAACCAGATGGTGATGGTCGTCGCCATCCAATGGGTTTGCCAAAGAAAAAAGAAAAAGCCGCTACATTCTATAGAAACTTTGCGGTCTTCAACAACTACGTATGGTTTTTCATCGAGATGGTTATTGGGTGAGTTATGTAGAGTGAATTGAAATTTTCGAGTTGGTGATGGTGGCCTTGACAAATTCGGTCGAAAATGGCCGAAATTTGCGTTTGAAATTGCGAAGAAAACACAAGTTGCGGGTCGATGTTGTCTGGCTTCTGGGTCAGTGGGCTGGGTTGGCTTTCCAGAAATGGAAAGTTCTACTTATGTAAAAATTCAGAATTTCCAAAATAGGATATTTCCTATTTATAATAAGTTGTAAAAGACTAAAATGGCCTTCACTTTCAATGCTTGTAAGTTCTTCGTTTCAAATCCAATTCCACGAGCAGTGTTTGCCTTAATGCTTGCGGGATCAATCTCTATCAATCTATTATAAACTCACATCCAAACACTAAAGTGAAATTTAAAATGACCATAACGCCCCCAAAATCATTTTTTCCAAATAAAATCGATAAATAATCTTCGGGACTGGATATCACAAGTGTAGTTTAGAAAGTTTTCTGTTTTTTTTTTTAATGAAATTTAGAAAGTTAATAAGTGTTTGGTAGAATTATGTTACACATTGTCAGATAAATTATTGAGCTTAAATTAACAGTCCATGGTTTGTTAATTAGTATTACGATTAAGAACGTAAGTGGTGAATTGCACTAATAGTTAAGATCTTTATCTTCATCGACTACAGTTCGGATTCAAGCCATCCCTTCTTCCTTATTGTAAATTCAAGCATTGTGATTAGGAGATTTAAGGGAGTAGGATGATGATATTCGTGGATTAAAAAAAATATTAAAAGACAATAACTCTTGTTGATGTGAGATGTGAAAACTAGATCTTAGACCATCTCCAACCGAAGGGTCCAGAGGGCTAGAAGGCCAAAAAAAGGCCTGGAAAAGGTCTCCAACCGAGGGCTAGCCCAAGGGGCTTGTGGGCCCCACTGAACAAAAAAGGGCCAACTGACTGGCCCAAATGAGCTAGCCAGGCCCGGGCTAGGCCAAAAATTTGAGTATTCTTGTAGGATATAATTGACAGCAATATAAATATATTCCTGTCGGTTATATCCGACAAGAATGTTAGGCCAAATTTTCAAATGTAATGGCTAGTTACCGTTGGATTCTTTTTTTTTTTTTTTGGGCCAATTTTTTTTTTTTATTATGAATTTAAAAAATCTAAGCTAATGTTGTTTTTAAATTTAATTTGTAGTTTTTAAATTTAAGTTGTAGTTTTTAAATATAAGTTGTAGTTTTTAAATTTAAGTTGTTGTAGTTTTTAAATTAAAATAATAAATTATGTTTGGCCCTATGGCGCTTTGGTCCTCGGTTGAAAATGTTTTTTTGTGACAAGGCTAAAACGAGTCATATGGCCCTTTGGGCCTTAGGAGATGAAGGTAAATATGGCATTGTACTTTTCATTAAAATATTAATATCTTGGAGAGCCAGATGGCTAAAACGAGCCCTTTGGGTAGCCTTTGGTTGGAGATGGCCTTATTAGACTTTGTTAGGGGGGGGAATCAATGCGACCCAAGTGATATATTTGAACTTTTGTGGGAAGATGGTCAATTCATACTCTTTGGCAGAATTGAGTGGTGGATGTTTTTGCTTTGTCATATGTATTAACTGATTAAGCCTCGTCTACATATTTAATGGTGACTCACTTTGGGGTTATATATATATATATTTTTTTTTGAAGCAAGGGAAACCATACCAAGGCACAGAAGCCAAAAGAGAACAAGAAAGCCTACAGAGAGGCAAACACGAAGAAGGCAAACAAGTAGTGAACGAAGATAGAACATAAAGACACCTCCACCGAGTGGAAGCGTCACCCCAAACACCACCACAACGAAATTAATGTGGACACAGAAGACCATCATTGTTCAAAACAAAATCAACGAAGATGGAGGCCGATTGACCCAAACTGAATCACTCATCTCTGAAAAACCAACCGACGCAAGCTCATGCGCTGCACCATTAGCTGATCTGGACACCCAAAACCAGCGACAGTTCTGGAACTTCCCCCCCCCCCAGTTGCTTGACCCAAGCCAACAGTGGGTATGACTCCCAACTGCCCATATCAAGAGAACGGGAAAGACAAGTAACAGCATCAAGAGAGTTAGATTCAATAATGACAGATGTGACACCTAAAGCAGCACACAATGCACAACCACGAAGCAAAACGACAGCCTCAACAGCAGCAGCCGAGGGAGCTTTAAGAGAGTACCTTACGGCAGCCACAAACCTCCCCTCTTCATCCCGCATAACCACCCCAGCAAAACCCAACTTAGAGACATTTGACCAACTAGCATCCACATTAATCTTAATGTTAGGAAAGGTAGGAGCGCACCGCCGAGAAACCTGGCCAGCCCGACCTATCCCGTCTAATCTACAAAACCCAAAAACCGTCCTCGCAGCCAAGATAGAACCCAAAGCAGAAGAGATAGCAAAAAGCACATTAAAAGGGTTAATAGGCACCTGGTTAAACACAAAATCACAGCGTGCCTTCCAAATAAACTAACAGGTAAAAGCAATATAAGACTGCAGCCACTTGGCATTTGAAGATGAGCTAAAAGAAGGAGACAAAAGAGCTTGTAACCAAACCACCCAAGAAGGAATAGCTAAACGATCAATTTTATAGTTCAAGGCACCTCCAAACCAGATAGTCTCAACCCAAGAACATTAAAGAAATAGGTGCTCAATAGATTCATCATGGCAATGACAAATAGGACAGGTTGGGGAAAGGGAGGACCTCCGGCGAAAAAGAGCAGCATAAGTAGGGAGGCAATTATGCATAGTGAGCCAAAGAAAATGCCATAGCTTTGGAGGCACCTCAAGCTTCCAAATAACTTTCCATAACGCATTGGGGACCGCACGGGCAATAGATTACCGAGTATCCCTCAAAACAAGCGATCTACTTTGAATCCAACGATATCCCGACTTGACCGAGTAGGTTCCATTCTTACTATAATCCCAAACAAGCTGATCCTTGCGACTCAAATCACCAAGTGGTGTGTCCTTAATAGCCTGTTGATCCCTCACCGAGAGGAAGGGCTGCAGAAAACTAAGATTCCACCACCTCGAAACCAAACAGATAAGCGAACTAACATGCAAGCTTGGGGTGACCGCAACCAGGCCAAGTGGCACAGGATGACCAAAAGGCAGAGTCGGCAACCACCTATCCACCCAAACCTGCACATTCTGACCCCTCAAAATTTACCAATGGGAACCCTCTCGAAGAAAATCCCTACCAGTGATAAGACTATTCCAAGCCCAAGAAGCACGACCACCTTTCTTAGCTTCCCAAATAGAGTAATGAGGAAAATAACGAGCCTTGATCACACGAGCCCACAACGAATGTGGTTCTGTAATCAAACGCCAACACTGTTTAGCTAACAAACCATCATTAAACTCTTGAAAGTTTCTAAAGCCCAAGCCGCCCATGTCTTTAGGAAGACCCAGAACATCCTTAGAAACCCAATGAATTTTGCGAACTCCATCCAAGCTACCCCACCAAAAACCTGCCACTAAGCATCAAGTGCCTGACAAACAATGGTGGGGAATTTGAAAATACTTATAGGATATGTAGGAATAGCTTAGACAACAGCCTTAATTAACACTTCTTTTCCGGCTCATGATAAAGTACTTCGCTTCCACTCTTGCATCTTCTCCATTATTCTCCCTTCACATAAGCAAGGCATCGCTTCTTCGAACGTCCCCATATAGCAGGAACCCCCAAATAGGTCCCCGGATTACTAACCATAGCCATACCAAGAATACTCCCCAACTGGGCAGAAAGGGATTCTGGAACATTAGCCTCAAAGAAAACACTAGATTTCAATAAATTCACCTTTTGCCCCGAAGCATCACAATACATAGCAAGAAGATAGCTCAAATTCCGACAGTTTTGCTCATCTGCTCCCAAAAAAAGTAAGGTATCATCAACAAAAAAGAAATGCGAGATAACCGGTCCCGAGATACCTATTTGCACACCATCCAGCCATCCTTGATCCACCGCACCCTGAATCAGCCGTGAAATGACCTCCCCAACCAAAATAAATAAATAAGGAGAGAGAGGATCCCCCTGACGGAGACCCCTTGAGGGTGCAAATTTCGTCCCAAGTTGCCCATTAAGAAGAACAGCAAACTGAACCGAAGATACACAACCCCGAATAAGCGTTCTCCACATACTACAGAAACCCATTTTTTCCATAACCGCATCTAGAAAATCCTATTCGACCCTATCATAAGCCTTCTGCATATCAAGTTTGATATCCATCTCAAATCTCTTCTTAGATTTCCTCCCTTTTAGAAAATGAAAATTTTCATGGGCGATACCAATACTGTCCTGAATTTGTCTACCCACCACAAAAGCTTTCTGAGAAGGAAAGATAATTGTCGGCAGGAAAACTTTCAATCAATTGGTGAGAACTTTAGACATAATTTTGTAAGAATAATTACACAGACTGATAGGCCTGAATTCATAACAAAGTCCGGATTTAGAACCGTTGGGATTAGAAAAATATGTGTATCATTTAGATTACCTGAGCTAGTGGAGTCCTGAAGCAGCGCTCTGACCAAAGCGGAAACATCCTCCCTAACAACCTCCCAATAAGTTTGATAAAAGATCCATTGGAATCTATCCGGGCCTGGAGCCTTCAAACACCCCATTTTCAGAGCTGCTTCCTTAAGTTCATCATCCGAAATCGGCGCAACTAACGCCATATTAATCTCATTAGAAACCGCAGGAATGATACAGTCCAATAGCGAACCCCAGTTTCGAACCTGATCAGGACGCTCTACCCAAATCTCATTGTCATCCTTAAGTTTCATAATCTTGTTCCTACGACGCCGCTGAAGAGTGGTAGAATGAAAAAAAACTATGTATTAGCATCCCCATCGCGCAACCATTTAACCTTAGAGCGCTAACACCAAAAGCTTTCTTCCTGCCCCCTTAACTCACCTATCAACCGAGACTTCTCCCTTATCACTTCCAGGTTCGGACCCCAATCCCGCTGGAGTTCATCTAACTAATTAAGGAAAACTTGAATTTGATGATCCCGCCTCTTAAACTTAAGATTGCTCCCCCGACACAAACGAGAATGACAGTCGTTTAACTTTCTCACTCATTTTAGCAGAGCATCGCCCTGTTGCTGTCACTCCCAACAAATTCGCACCAATTCTTGACACTCGTCCTCTTTAGCCTAAAAAGCCTCAAACCTAAAAATCTTCTGGCCTTTCGGACCATCCAAATTAGATTTGACAATGATTGGACAATGATCAGACACCAAAACCTTTCCATGCGTAACAATGGACTTCGGCCAAAGGTCATACCACAACTCATTAACAAGGACCCTATCTAACCGTTCCTCCACCTATTCCCCGTTTCTCAAACCTCTCCAAGTAAAAGCCGGCCCATTGAAGCCCAAATCAAACAATTTTGAGGAAAACATAAAGTCCTCTAAAAACCTGGGCCTATTATACAATACCTCAACCCCTCCAGATTTTTCGTAATCCCAAATGTACTCGTTAAAATCCCCGCCACATATCCAAGGAATATTCGAAGGGATAAAGTGATTCATCATCCATCCCCAAAACATTTTTTTTTTCCATTATGTATGGAGTTCCATAAACACCAGTAACACAGATCCACTGGTGATCCCCCTTAGATCTCTGAACAGCATCAATAACATGTTTGGACGAAAAAACAACGTTAACCTCCAGTGTGTCATCCCACCACAAGCTCAGACCTCCAGCCCTTCCAATTGGCAAGACGTTAAAGCCATGTAGAAAACCAAACGCCTCATCACACTATCAATTCTATGATCTTTCATCTTAGTCTCAGATAAGAAGATCATTGAGGGTCTCTTATTTCATATAAGCCCATAAAGAGCCCTAATTGCCGTGTCCGACCCTAGACCACGGCAGTTCCAGAAAATATAACTCATGGCGGACTTGCAGCTGTTGAAGGCCAGCCGCCACCACCCCGAGCCATCTTGCCCACCTTCTTTGCCAAAAGCTTACCTTTGTCAGCATCCGAGACCTCGTCCAATAGCTCCCACATCTCGTGAGACTCACTTGGGACATCCTGGAATTCACCCTTAGCATATATTGCCCGTTCCACCATCAAATAACTTCCTTTAATGCTCATGCTCCTCCACAATTCAGCCAACCTACATTTGCTAGTCTCCTCCGTACCAGGACCCCTAAATTTCTTTTGCGGAGAGTGAGACAGCTCCATACTCTGCGAATCTACCCCTCTTTTGATACCTCTGGGGGTATATTTAGTTTTAGGGTGAACCCCTCATTTTTTATGTAGTTGAAGTTGATGGCCCCAGCGACATCTGAACTCACCCACAACACTACTTTCCTTACTTTCATTCTTACAAAATTCGATAAACCTATTGTAATAATTCGTGAAGATTTTGTATGAGATGTCAGGAAAAGAAATTGGAGAATTATTGTATGTATCATTATCGGATGATTACCAAATTAAAAATAGTGACAAAGATTGTCATGTCACGGGCGACATAGTGAAAACAGTACTATAAAATTAATTTAAGAATTTAGTTCATGTACCATGATTGTCGTTCATGAAGTGTTGCTATAATTAGCATTTTATTTTAACAAGTATGATTCCACCATATCTTAAAAAATATAAATGTTACAATTACACAGTTACCTAATATAAATTGAAGATAATATAAACTTAAAGAATAATTTATGCATATTTATGTTGGAGAACAATTTAGAAACAACAAATTAACAGAAATACATAATTGAAATACTTATAATTTATTATTCAAAATTACTTGCAATACATAATACAATTACACAATAAATACAAAGATTATAGTAATACTAACTTGAATGAATCGATGGTAGAGGCTAGCGCAAAAGCTATGTTCTTGGAACAATATTTCCGTCTCACTCTTGTGCTTGTGGTTCTACAACGTCTGCTCGACCAGGATACAATTACCTAATTCTACAACCCGCACTGGATTATAGAATTCTAGCAAATTGCTTTGTGAGTTTATGATGCGAAATAAATTAAGCACACAAATTAAACCCTCTTCTGACAATTGTAGCAAAGTATGTAAGTAGGGATCGTTCAAAACCGGGGATTAGGAGGGATTGCTAAACTCTTGAAAACTGACCTAAGAACTCCAAAACAAAGTTAAAAACACTAATTTGGACTCAAAGAATGAAAAACCAAAGTTAAAACACTAAAACAAAACAAAAACTCAAAACAGCAACTAGAAGACTCAAAACTGCCTAAAAACCACTTTCTGGGCAGTTTTGAGCACCTACACTAATTTGGACGAAATTGGTTGAAAACTTGACTCAAAACACTTAAAAACATGAACCAAAACAATTTCTAACTAAATTGAGACTTCAAAGTAAAGGGGGATTTGATTTGGACGAAATTAAAGTTGAGAAAACAGATTGCAAAGTAAAACTGATTTTGAAACGTTTTTGGGGTTTTTAATGGATGATGGACTAGTTAGGGGTTCTTTCTCCACACATGACAAGTATGCAAATGACTTGATTTCCAGTTATTCCTTCATAGAATTATGAATGACAATGCCCCAAATTAACCGTGACATCACTAGTTAATTCTCAAGTTTTCCTTGTGTTATTGAATTGGATGACATCATACGACAACCCAAAGCATTCTTCAAAAGTTTCTTACATGACATCATAATAAAGATACAATCAAAGATCATTACGTTCAATGAAAACTATAAGCATTGACAAAGCACTTGTGACTATGACATCATGACACTTATGCTAGGAATTGAACTTAACGCGATTGTGACTAGCAACCTTCACTACTTGTGAATATAAGTGTGTGACAATTATGTGAAACAACTTATATTCTAGCATCATATTCATGCAAGCCAATTAAGTGTCGACCCCTAATTAACAAACACAAATACGTTATTACTCGCACAGTTAAGCCAATTGCATTCACGATTCAAGAACTCATAACTGGAATTTATCAAATCAACTTGCACACATAGTTATGGCTTCGAAATCACCCCTAACCAATAGGGGTTTAGCCACTCATGTTCATAGCAAAATGAAAGGAAAATAAATTAAACATTGAAATCATAAAACGAATTACACCTAGAATGCACCAACGACGAAGCTTGAGCATCCAAGAGTCTTTCCTTCTTTCTCCTTGCTACGGCACAAAGGTGGATGGGATGGTTGGGATGTGTTTTAGGATCAGGGATTATGGAATTGGATGGAGGATAGATGAATGGACGAAAATTGAATGAATGAGTGATCCCCTTAGTGCCTTGCTGCAAAGCCTTATTTATAGGGCTAGGAAAGGTTTAGAACTTAGTTGAAACCAAAAGGTTTTGTACCAGAAATTCTATACATGAAACACTTAAAGGATATATGTGTGTAGCTTGGACAAGGTAGGAGACAAGATAGGACGGCTAGTAGACAAGGTAGGACGACTAGGAGACAAGCTAGGACGGCTAGGAGACAAGGTAGGACGGCTAGTGACAAGCTAGGACGGCTAGTGACAAGCTAGGAGACAAGGTAGGACGGCTAGTGACAAGCTAGGACGGACGGCTAGTGACAAGCTAGGACGGCTAGTGACAAGCTAGGAGACAAGGTAGGACGGCTAGGAGACAAGCTAGGACGGCTAGGAGACAAGGTAGGACGGCTAGTGAGAAGCTAGGACGGCTAGTGACAAGCTAGGACGGCTAGGAGACAAGCTAGGACGGCTAGTGACAAGCTAGGACGGCTAGTTCTTCCAATACAGAAATTAGGCACCATGTGTGAATAGATAAAGCCTTCTAGAAATAAGGTTTTTAGGCCCCCTTGCAGCTCCCTAACTGAATTCAAGCCTTCAAATTCGTCCATCCTCATGCCTTCATGCTTGCACTATCCAATCTTGGCCCAAAAATGCTCTAGAATGCTCCAAATTGCTTCTTTTTGCATAGTTTGACACTAAAACCTGAAATTGCACGAAAATGACTTTAAACACTAAACTAACTAAGGAAAAACAACATAAATGCATGAGAACAAGCCAATTAAGTCGCATAAAAATGCTCCTATCAGTTTACTCTCTAAGAATTTTGTACGGAAAAAAAGAGAGGAAGAAAAGATATGTGCCAATGGAACTGAGGATTCTAGTTATATAGGCTCTTTCATACCTCTTCAAATACCTTTTGGATATATCTGAAGCTATACAACTCTTTCCAAAGAGTTGTGTCTATTAATCAAAATGTTTTTAATTAATTTAATTAAAAACTTAATTCGAAATTAAAACTAATTAATCAAAATGTTTTTAATTAATTTAATTAAAAACTTAATTCGAAATTAAAACTAATTAATCAAAACGTTTTTAATTAAGGCCCTTGTCATGATTAATTAATATTACGGTATAATCATTAAGCCTAATCCACACAATTAGTGGCCCAAATCTCAATCCTCATTCCAAATAGTCCAACACCTAATCACTAATAGAAAGGACTTGACCTATATAAAAGCCTTTGACAAATGGTTGTTTCCCGATGTGGGACAAGAGGAGCTCAAAACTCCATCAATTTATGCACGCGATATAACAAGAATAAGTTGATAACATGACGTAACAACATAAAAGTCACAAAGAATTGTTTTACATCGTGTCATCAGTTTATTCCTGTTATATCGCGTGCACAAATACACAAATACATTCCATAGTTAAATTTTGGAAATAGTATTCGTGACTCTAATAAAAATTGAAACGTGTGCTATCCTCTTTCTATTTCCAAGCTGTGTACGTAAACCATGTCATAAGATAATCTCATGAGCAAGTAATCGCCTCTCCTTTGTCAATCCTCAATTCACAGAAGTTCATAGCCCATATTCTAGCTGCCAAATCCATGCAAAACTTTGCACCATCTCCGATCTTTCGAACAACTGAAAGCAGCAAATTGCACTCGAGACATTACATAGTTGTTTACGTCTTGTTATCGAAAACGGAAAAAGTTGCATGCAAGATAAATGTGTTATCACTAATTTGTTTATATATATACTAGTATATGGGCACACACAAAGTGTGTGAGAAATTTTTTTTTTTTTATGTTTTTGAAATAGAATGAGAGAGAAAGGGAGTGATAGAGAACGTGGGGGTGAGAAGTTTTTTATTTTTATTTTTATTTTTTTATAATTAGAGATATGTTAGGATTACATGTAGGTGAGACTTTGAAAGAAAAAAAACAAAATTTGGTTGTGTGAAATTATATTTTTGCTCCATATTTCTTATTCATGTTTTGTTTTAATTAGAGGGTTAGACTGGTAATTTCATAGAATTTTGGTTGACAATGAGTGTTTTATTAATTAGTAGAGATATATATACACACACTTTCGAGTTCCCAAATCCCAAACGTGATGTAATAGTCATAATGGCCGAAGTAAAACGGCTGAGTAGCCACAGCCAGCCAACTCATTGACATATCGAATGGAGATGAAGGGCAACAAATGATCGCTAGAGAGAAGCCGTGAAACCCTAGCCATAAAGCAAAAGTCACAAAGGCGGCCAAAATAGGAGAAGATCGTGGGGGATTTCTTTCCTTTTCTGTTAAACTATAGTTATGAATTGCCTTGGCAACTATAAATATTGAATGATAATATTTAGATGCTCATCTGAGTAATATATATTATTTTTTATTTGACAATTTTATTTTTAAGTTCAAGAAATAAATAACATTTATTTTTAAAACAATCAAATGTGCTAAAAATTATTGGATTAAAAAAAAAAAAAAAAGTAATCACTAGTGAATGTCCAAGTATTATTCAATATTAAACTCGCAAAAGCTACATACAATGCATATATATATATATATATATATTATAATATTATTCTATATTGTTCATTCTCCAATACCAAATAAATTAAAAATGCAAATTTTTATTTTAATATATGCATTGTGGAGAGTAGCTTATGAGAATTGGTTTAAAACTGTAACATTTTGGAAAGAAAAACTTATATATGGCAATTGTGGAGCAAAAACTAATCAAGAAAATTATGGAAGCGACATGTGTACTTTTGGGTTAAAAGGACAAAATTACCCTCGAGGCATACCGAGATTCCCATTCACATGCAACATACAATAACGGTTCAATCAAGGAAGAATCAAAAGTGATCAAAATGGTATTTATTCAAAACTCTCTCATCACTCCTGATCAAATCCTCACTTAGTAGGTAACTTCCAATTTTCCAATTCAATTTGGATTAATTGCCAAGTTAATTGCAAGATATTATTTCACATAATATCTTGCAATTACACTCACAATTCGACCATATGTGGCCAACCTTTATTCTCCAAATAGGGCCAGTCACTCCCTTATAAATAGCCATGCTTTCCCGCTAAAATGCCAGGCCATTCTCTCCCAAAAAATTCCTAAACACTCTCTCTCAAATTCTAATTTTGACATCGGAGATTCTTCTGCCAAAACCCCCCATTCATCGTGGGCGCGTGAGGCTTTTGGCCTTAATCTTAGGTGTTATTATTTTGCAGGTCCATTTTCGTCAAAGGAGAAGACAGCGGAAATTTGCATCCAAAAGTTGGTGCTTTCATTGAGAGTTTGATTCATGCGCTCAAAGAAAAATCTCGCATTCAAAGTTTCTCATTTCTCGTTCGTTTGTAAATTTTTCATACTTTCTTATTTCTAGAATTTTTTTAATTCTAATTCGAAAACCACGACGAATGGAACTTCCTACGTTCAAAGATTCAAATCAAATGATGGAGGACGGCACGTAGCTCTACCACGACGATCCGCGAAGCTCAACACGATGGCAAGATGAGCAACTTTGCCACCACAGAGCGCCATCACCATGGCACCCACAAGGACCACTGTGGTAGTGGGGAGTGGGCCAGCTCTATGGCAATGGGACCATCAGGCCACGGCCTAAGAGGCGCAAGCCCTGTAGGCAGCCCAGCTTGTTGCCACTTCAGCAACACAGGCCCAAGAACAAGCATAGGCCCAGACGCAGCAGCAACAGCCTGGCACGGCCAGGCCCATGCCACATAGCAGTGCTAAGCCAGGCCCGCATCACATAGTAGCCGGCCCAAGCTACTTCGATGAGAGAGGAGGCCCAGCGCACTAGCACTTTCACTGCCCAGCCCTGGCCAGCAGTCTATCTTGGTCTCGCGACCCAACCCATTTCCGTGGTCCAGCCCACTCCCGTGGCTCACCAAGCAATCCCAACCAGTCCAAGACCAGTTCAACCTTCTGGAGTTCATATTTCTAGACCGACGATTAAACTGGGGGTATTTTCACCCCATTTCTCCGTAAATTTGACATATCCCAACACAAATCTCGCCCCCGGAGTCCATTACATTTCCACTACTCAAAGAGATGTATGCCATCCAAGTTCTTCTATCCCAAATGGTAAACAACACATGTCTCGACAAGTTATAAAGTTAACAAGCGCCCTTGCGCAGCAGACGACCTTGGTGAATCAACTTTTGTAGCACACTGAGATGCAGCGTGCCCAGACGAGGTATCCCAAAGTAGGACAAGGGCATACAATAAACTTATCCAGCAGCGTCCCGACAATCATCCATTCGACCAGTTACGAACCAAGGGTTCTGGCAGCATACACTCCCGACTGGGCCCTCAAGATAACGTATATTCTCGTCTTAGCGCGCGGATGAGCGTGTACTCTCGATTAGTCCCACATATAAGCATACATTCACGGTTGGGGCCACACTCTAATAATCAACATGAGCAACCTTTCAGCCGTAGTGTACATTCGCGGCTAGGTCCGTAAGAAGTATCCTCCACCTCACATCGGAGTAAGCAACACGATGAAATGAGAGAAACGGTCACTTAATCTGGTTCAAGTTCAACCAGCAGCATGCGAATAATTCACTCGCCTGCTAGGAATGTACGACATACACCACAACAATAGAATAAACGAGCCAAGCACAAGAAAGAGCATCCTAGACCAACAAGTCACGACCAAGGGTAGCCGGAAGCTTTACTGCCTTAGATAGGCAAATCCAGGAAGAAGTTGAGGGGCTCCTGATTGCACGATTGCATGATTTCCAACGCAACAAAGCTACCGACAAAAAGCTCTGACGAGAAATGACCAATATAAATAAGTCACCTTTCATTGACAAGATAGAGCAAACGGAACCATCCCACAGACACTGGCGAATACAAAGACTATTTCTGTTCCGACAAACGCAACAACTTAACTTAATGGCACATTAAGGGTAAACGAGTACAAGACAGACACACTTGCCTAAGAATCGAAGGAAGGTCTTGTTCTCAACACTCCAGACGATTCAATACTGAAGCAGCACATTACCAATAGCCGAGCATCACAAACCTAGTGATCTAATTCCTCATGCTGCACCCAACCTGGCCCAAGCCAGCCCCAGCTCTGCACTCATAGCCATGCTTACCTGCTCCACAGTTCTCGGTAACCCTTGATCTCTCACAATGGCTCCTAATTGTGCCAATCTTACACCACAGCTCACATTCGTGCTGATCTTGCAATGTGGCTCGCGCTGACCAAGCCCATGACACTCTAAACTTCAAAGCATCTAATGATGGAGCAGAAAGCAAGGTTTTATTAGTAGCCCCTACTAGCGAAAGACTTAGCGATAAAAAAGCTTGTAATCCATTCAGATTCTCAGCTGATCAGCAACCAAGCTTTAAAATGGCATATGATGAAACATCTAACGATGTTGCAATACTTGAAGAAAGTCTGGGAGCAGCTCACTGCGCTTCCCACGTACACCTTTACGTGGAACCACGCGGGTTCCACAAACAGTTTGAAGTCTCAAGCATAGGGCTGGGTTCAGTTGGCAAACCGTACCAAATTCCTTGTGCCACCTGCCAGCCACATATACATAATTACCGAAAATCAATTACCACTAGCCAACCGTCTTCTTGCGATTGCCAAAAATTGGTTCAGCCAAAATTATTGGCTGGTTTGGTTGGTAAATGGCACAACCGGTGATTTCCACTTCTTCCTCACTATCTTCCAGTTCTAAGGGCTCAATTTGATTTTCAAATTGGAGTGCTTGTTCGATTGCATTGTGTGGTTCATTTTGGGTTAATCCATGTTGACCACTAGCGGTTGATTGGCTAGACTCAATCATCCTAAACATAAGCAATGCATATACATTCAACATCATATATATGTACGTGTGTATATAGTATTAGTAATCATCATGCTATCAATTTTGTTAACAATATTTTCTATATTTATTATGGCATGAATCATATACATATATATATATATATTTTTTTTTTAAACCCTAAAACTAAGGAGTCATTTATTTTCTAAACCCTAAAACTGAGGAGTCAAGAATGTAAAAAATTCCTAAAATATCTAAATAGAAAAACAAAATATACATACATACATACATATATATATATATATATATATATATATATATATATATATATTGGTAGGTATGACATACCGTCGGCATACAAAATCAATTACCAAAGCTATGCCATTAATTGTCGGTTTCGTAAAATGCCAAATGATTATGAAAAAATACCAAAACTATATCATACCATTATGAGCCGACCTGTATGGTTCGGTCGGTGAATCGGTTTATGGCAAAATTTCACACCCCTACTCAAGCAGATCGCTAAACAAGACCTCACAGGCTGAGGATTATTTCAATTGTTTAACAGTCTAGTTTTCCTCAACTGCACTCACGATAATGACTTCCATGCTCTCTAGTGCGATAGGGTAAACCAATTCTCCGACACCCATATGGATATGTTCTCTAGTGTGAGAGGGTAAACTAATTGCTCTCCAGTGCGAGAGGGTAAACCAATTCCCTGACACCCATATAAGTCTATTCTCCAGTGCGATAGGATAAACTAATTGTTTTCCAGTGCGAGAAGGTAAACCAATTCCCTGACATCCATATAGGTTTGCTCTCCAATGCGAGAAGGTAAATCAATTCCTCGACATCCATATAGGTCTGCTCTCCGGTGCGAGATGATAAACTAATTGTTCTTCAGTGCGAAAGGGTAAACTAATTCCCCAACACCCATCTGGGTCCACTCTCCAATGGGAGAGGATAAACTAATTGCTCTCTAGTGCGAGAGGGTAAACTAATTCCCTAACACCTATATGGGTCTGCTTTCCAATGCGAAAGGATAAAGTAACTGCTTTTAAGTGCGAGAAGGTAAACTAATTCCCCAACACCCATCTGGGTCTGCTCTCCAGTGCAAGAAGGCCACACAGCTCAAATGATCGAATACTTGAAGACTAGCTAATCAACAAATGGTCAGGGGGCAGCAACCATTTCGCACTCAACAGTTCGCTCATCTAACACTTCATCTTCAACAGCTCCGATCTTAGCAACTCCATCTACGGCAGCTGAGAAATGAAACTAAAGCAGTTTCTTCATTCTTGGCAAGCAGGCCAGACATGGCAGCCCAAACCGTGGCCCATGCCACGCCACTTCCTTGACCCATGCAGAGCCAGCGCTTGGCTTCAGTCAAGCTAAGCAACACAAGTTGTGGCCCTTGCCACACCATCTCCTTGGCCTATGCCAAGCCGACTTCTGGCCCCTGCCAGTCGACGTGCCGCACCACCACGACGGCTGTTCCGTGGCAGCATTACCCAAAAAGAAGACAAAGAAAATTAACGGAAGATGGTTCTTTGTAAGGGCAAGCAAAGAAAAGTGCTAAGGGAGGGGGAGCAAATATCCTCTAGCTTTCTCTTTTTCTTGTAGGGATAAATAATTGCCCTCCGAAGTTGATTTAATCCCCTACTTAAGGTAGGCTTAAATAGGCTTTGGATGCTATTTATTTCCCTTTCCTAGAAAAATCTAATTCCAAGTCCAAGTGGGAATCTGCATTAAAGTTGGAGATCTCTATACCTGCTACCCTTTCCTGCGAGCAGCCCAGTAGGTATGGGGGCATTTGTGGAGTAAAAAATAATCAAGAAAATTACGGAGACGGCATGTGTACTTTTGGGTAAAAATGACAAAATTACCCTTGAGGCACATCGGGATTCCCACGCACATGCAACAGACAATAACGGTTCAATCAAGGAAGAGTCAAAGGTGATCAAAATGGTATTTATTCAAAACCCTCTCATCACTCTTCATCAAATCCTCCCTCAATAGGTAACTCCCAATTTTCCTATTCAATTTGGGATTAATTGCCAAGTTAATTGCATGATATTATTTCACATAATATCTTGCAATTACACACACAATTTGACCATATGCGGCCGGCCCCTATTCTCCAAATAGGGCTAGTCACTCCCCTATAAATAGCCATGCTTTCCCACTAAAATGCTAGACCATTCTCTCCTAAAAATTCTTAAACATTTTTTCTCTCAAATTCTAACTTTGGCATCGGAGATTTTTCGACCAAAAGCCTCACGCAGGCCAAAAGGCCCCCCCCCCAACGTTCATCGTGGGTGCGTGAGGCTTTTGGCCTTAATTTTAGGTATTATTATTTTGCAGGTGCATTTTCATCAAAGGAGAAAACGACGGAAATTTACATCCACATTAATATGTTATTAAAAAAACATTGGCAATATGTTATTAAATAAGACATTATGTGATAATGAACTAGCTCAGTATATTTAATTGTTGTGAGATGAGATCATGAGAGCTTGTGGGGATTTTTTTTTTTTTTTTTTAATGAATACTTGGCTACTCAAATGATGAGTAGGAATTCTTACTCAAAATTAATTTTTTTATCTCATAGAACTTCATGTTTATAAACAGAACTGTTTATATTATAAATCACTCTATAAACATCGCATTTGCAAAAAATCAATTAAAACTAAAGTTGCTTAGTCGTTGAACTATATAAAAATAAATAAACGAAATTAGTAAAAGTATTACGCTATAATAGATTGACTAAACAATTTTAGTTTTAATTTATATTTTGTAAAGATAATCTTTATAGTGTGATTAATAATATGAATAATTATGATCGTAAGAACAAACTTCTATGATTTAAACATGGAAAATTTTAAGGAGAAATTTCTACCCTTTCAAGAGTTACGTTGATCGTAATTTGTCCGGCCTAACTTTGTTTTATGAATGTTTTTCTACCTTTCAAAAAGAAAAATATATGAGATCATTGAGAGAGGGAGAGGGAGAGTGAGAGACCCAAGCATGCAGATAGAAGATATGATTTGATGTAGAGCCTGTGCGGTGGGTGTGGGTAGGGTTCTTGTCTCAAAATCCGAGCATGATGTGTCTAAATCTGATCGCATCAATCTCTTCCCACCCCCACCTTCTCTTTATTTCTTTCTTTTGATTTTGACCTTAATTTTGATGGATGGACGGATGGGATGGCTGAGACGATCCATGCATGCTTAATTTAATGATTTAGTCGGTTGAATTTTGAGGCATTTCATTTTAAAAGTAAATTGTTATTAGTATTTTAAAAATTTTCTTCTACATTTTAAATTTTTTATATTAGAAAAAAAAATACACTAGTAATGAACGTAAAATGAAAATTTTAGATTGTCAATAACACTTCTCTTTTCAAAACTGATGCTGTTTTTTGTACAACCCGTTCGTCCAAAAACTAATGAGATTACTTGGTTTTTCAGAATCTCGTGGTTATCTGATTGCCATGATTTTAATCCTAAATTGTTACATCCTCAATGTTTCATTTTTTATCAATATAACGTTTGATTTGAATTTCTGATTAGTTTAGCTTATTTATTTATTTATTTATTTTGAGAATTGTTGAATATTGTAAATGAATAAATCATCTTCACCAAATTATAGACTAGTAGACTACAGAAGAACCCTAAAAAATGTCACTAGTTTTGTTGGGAGTAAAATCACTAAATCAACTTCACCAACCATTCCTACCCGTTTTTCACTTTCTTTTTCACCTTTTCACCCTTTTGTCTGATAGAATAATGTCCACTTCCACTTCCACTTCCAGTAAGATATATTTTACTACCATTGTAGAGCATTGAGCGTAAATATGGTATAAAAGAAGAGGTCGGGGCTCTCAGGAGCTGTGCGTTTCCTTGCACCTTTTCAGATTTCAAGTTTTTCAACTTTAATTTTAAAAATACAAAATAACGAGTATTCAGATTTTCACTTATATTGTTGCATTACGATTGTGATAATAATTACGATTGTGATAGAGAACACAGAATCCCGCTTCTACTGTAGACAGCCAAATATTTGTCATTTTGTTTAGCTTGATATCTGGAAAATGAACCAGGATCCTTGCCGGATCCATTCTTTAGGAATCCTAGGGATCGCACAATTGTGTTCGTTCATCGTATATCGTGCAGTCATAAATTATTTAAAATTTAAAATTCAAATATAAATAGTACCTAACGAAAACTGACCGTACGATATACGATAAACGAACATGATTGCGTGATCCTTAGGATCCATAGGGAATGGATCTGGTGAGGATCCTGGTTCCTGGAAAATGATTGCAAAGTCTTTTCTGTATAGTACTAGAAATTGATTTTGTACAATTCATCAGTTAAATATAGCATCATCTAATTAACTACTACATTAATTATTAAACAATTTAATTTAGAGAAAACAAAATATTGATCCCTAAGAGCATTGGTTGGAAGTTTGTCTATAAGTTTAAAATTTGTAAGTATTGTTATTTAAATTTGTTACAATGTGGAATAATGGTTATTTTATAAAACACGGCAAAAATTTCTTTCAAAATAAGGAGTTTTAAGGACCAACTAATTAAAAAAACAAAAGCTGTAATGTAATTACTCAAAAAAATCATTACTCTACACCAATGCTTACGAATTTTTAAGTCTATCACAAAGCTCCAATTCAATGAAAGTATAGGAACCAAAGCTCTAGTTTTCTTTTTAGCTTATTCTTGTAATACTATTACACTACTGTTATACCGTACCTTTTCGTTTCATCTTATTTATCTGACTCTGCCCTATATAAATTTTTGAGGATCGACTTTACTTTTAGCTACTTCCTGACTGTAATATGTTACTCTCCAACAGTGTTAAAAAGTAAAGCAGTAGTATGAAAATCCAATCACTCTCTCTGTCTCACTTCCAAAGCTTCAGTTCTTTTACCAAAATCTTTATACGGAAAAGTGAATGCAAAAAATAATGCAAAGGTTTTGCAGAATACCAGAAACCATGCATGCTTTTTTTTCTTATGCATTAGTTTCGCATGTTACTTTCAGGACACAACCCATGACGCAAAAATTAATAAAAACACATATTGTATTGGTTCTATAGCTCGTATGTTTGATTTCATTAGTTTTCTCATGTTTTTAGAGAAGTTAATTTTGTGAAGAATAATTAACTGCTCTAGGTCATAATATAGACTTGGATTGTACTTGATTTAGGTCAACTTCCAACGTTAAAAGGAATACCTTAATTACATTTTGATAACAAGGACTCAAAATACCTTAAACCCTTTTTTTTTTTTTTTTTAATTATTTCTCTTAAAAGAACATAAGCTCGCCAAAAAAGTACTGGCATTATCAGACATCTCTGCATCGCATTTACAAATTTGTACTTATCAGAGAAAATGTAAACTAAAATAAAATAAAATAAAATATTTGAAATAATAAAAATTATGATGCTAGATCGATGGTGTGTATTAAATCATCAACGCTCTCTGTGCTTGTATTGGATTTATTAGTATGTACCGTACTGACATGAGAGATTGAGAACAGCTTTATCGAAACATGGTGAAAATCTCTACATCTCCTTTTTTCTTATGAGTACTTTGGAAATGGAAAATACAAAAATTAAAAATTTGTATTCCTCTCTCGCAAAAACCCAAAAGGGCTTTCGAAGGAGAGGATTATCTTCTTTTTTTTTTTTTTTTTTTTTTTTATTCTTATTCTCTCTTTTTTTATTTTAATTGTCACAATTAAGTAACGATCAAATTTTATATTAAATTTTTTTATTAAAAAAAACAAAATAAAAAACGTGAGAAAAAAGAATGAAAAGAGAAAGAGAGAGTCCTAATTCTTCTCATAAAACTACTTCCTGTTCCCTCCCTTTCGTTTTCTTCACTGACAGAGATTACCTGCACACTTTCTCACGCACGCACGCATACTCAAAACAGACTCCCCTAGCTCTGCACAGCCCACTCCCTCAGAAACATACATCACTCTCTCTCTCTCTCTCTCTCTCTCTCTCTCTCAATCTCTCTCTAGAGAGGAGAGAGAAAGGGGTAATGGATATGGCAGAGAGGAAAGAGGACAGAGCAGAGAAAAACAGCCACAGAGATTTTTCCAGCTATATCATACCTTATTGTATCTTCCCCTTCACTTTTACCCGGCTGCCATTCAGATTCATTAAACCCTTTCCACACTCTTCCTCTCTCTAAAACCAAATATTGCAGCTACAAATCAAACGCTCGCCTCCCCCCCCCACACCCTCAAAACCCCTCACTACACTCCACTTTCCCAGACCCCTCCAAAATTCCTTTGGGGTTTTCTTCCCAACTACTTTCTCTCTGGTTTTTTTTTTTTTTTTTTTGACTTCTCTCTCTGAACACCCATATGGACATGAACTTCTCCACCCACTTTGATCACGACACCTATCTGCCTCCCGGCTTCCGCTTCCACCCCACCGACGAGGAGCTCATCACCTACTACCTCCTCAAGAAGGTCCTCGACGGCAGCTTCACCGGCCGCGCCATTGCTGAAGTCGACCTCAACAAGTGCGAGCCTTGGGAGCTCCCTGGTAATTAATCAACTAATCAACTCCGCCTCATTTTAATTAATCCCAATATTTATTACACATAACTTGAAATAATTTACTTTACAGTGTTGGGTTTCGATTAATCACAACATTTTTTTTTTCTAAATAACTTGAAATAATTAATTTCCAAATGTTAGATTTTGATTATAATTAGTTTACAAGTGTTGGGTGCTGATCAATTTTGCAGACAAGGCAAAGATGGGCGAGAAAGAGTGGTATTTTTTCAGCCTGCGCGATCGGAAATACCCGACGGGGCTCCGAACCAACAGGGCCACGGAAGCTGGCTACTGGAAAGCAACCGGGAAGGACAGGGAGATTTACAGCTCTAAGACATGTGCGCTCGTCGGGATGAAGAAGACGTTGGTTTTTTACCGCGGCAGAGCCCCCAAGGGTGAAAAGTCCAATTGGATCATGCATGAGTACCGCCTCGAGGGCAGATTTGCCTACCACTATCTCTCCAGAAGCACCAAGGTCCTCTCACCCACTCTCTCTAGAAAGTTAATGGAAACTTTAAGGATCATGCATTTCTAAGCAACATTTTAACATGTAATAAAGTTTTATTTTAAGAAGTCTCGTATCGTTTATAGCGAGGGTTAGGTAAATTAGTTGGTACTGTGGGGGTTGCTAGCTAGGGTTAGGTAAGTATAACCTTCTATGTAGATTGTACTGATGAATTACTTGTCAATTAATGGCATTTACTGGTAGAGGATCTCTCTGTTGGTACTCCCTATATTCTCCTCCAATCTGTCTTGTATCATAACATCAAACACCTGAAACTTGAAAATTTTGAGCATAAATAACAACTCTGAAGCAAGATCTCAGTTACTTGAAACATTCATATATGCATGTGAAAGCCCGAGTTCAACTTCCTCTCTCAAATATCACTACATTTCCATGTAATGTTTTTTTTCCACATTAATCGCTCGATATTTTTCTAATGTACATATAGTTTATCGAAATAGGTCACATTATTATTCTGCTATTAATTTCTATAAGCTCTCCTCGTTTTCTGCAATTTAGTTTTTTTTGTTGGGCATTAATTGCATTAGGGTTTAAATCATGCATACGGGAACGTCACCACCTACCCTTACTAATTTTTCACAAAAAGCTGACTCTTCTTTTCACCAATGTCGCCCATGGCATTGATTCACACACGTGCAGGACGAGTGGGTCATTTCCCGGGTTTTTCAGAAAAGCGGGTCGGCTGCCAACGGACTGGGATCCAAGAAGACCCGGATCGGCAACGGCTCCACCAGCAGCATCTCCCTCTACCCAGAACCCAGCTCCCCCTCCTCCGTCTCCCTCCCGCCCCTCCTCGATTCCTCCCCTTACCAACCCGTCTCCGCCGCTGGCGACGGCTGCTCTTACGACAGTCCAATCTCAAGGGAGCACGTGTCCTGTTTCTCCACCAACCCCAACAACAACGGCTTCAACCTCTCAGCCTCGTGCTTCGACTTGGCCCGCCCTCCGCCGCCCCAGCCGCAGAGCTTCGGCGGCGTCTCGGCCTTCCCGAGCCTCCGGTCTCTGCAGGAGAATCTCCAGCTGCCCTTCTTCTCCCCAGTGCCGTCTCATCCCCCTTTCCACGTCGGCGGCCCTTTTGCTGGCGGCGGATCCTCTGTCGATTGCACCGGGAACTGGCCTCCGGCACCTGAGGAAGCCAGGGCCGTGGGGCCCACGGAGCTGGATTGCATGTGGAATTACTACAAGACCGAGTGCCTTTGAAAACCCTAGAGGTTCCCACGCGTGCGGGGGCGTTATAAGACTTTTCGTCTAAAATGATCGTTGTGCAGTGCAGTTAGCAGTAGTGGGGATAGTTTCGGTATTTCAGATGACTTTATCAGTAGTTTATGCTTGTTTTATGCTATGATTAAAACTCTGTGGTGTTGTTTAATTAACTAAGTAATTAATTTGAGGGTAAATTCAGTAAGTGCTTATTTACTGTGATATGCAGGGCGGTATATGTGTCTGTAGTAATTGATCGGAACAGTGACAGGTGAATCTGATTCACCTGCATCTTGCATAATTTAATTAGATATTCTGATGCGGTTTGCAGTAGCTTTTTCTGAAGAAAATCTGGGTTTGCTTTAAATGGTAATTGCACTTATTCTTTGTGATGATGTTTGATTTGTCATTGGGATGTTATTAAGTCGATCCGGTGGGTTTGGGATTTGCCCCATTGATTTCTGCATTGGGTTTGCCAATTATTATCTTACAGATGTAGACTTCGAGTCCTGTGTCATGGCATTATTGCACTTGTAAGATAAGGCATAAAAGATCATGAAAGGGACTTGCGCTACCTCTAATTTCTTCGTAGTCTTCATTTTCTTAGTTGGAAAAAGAAATAAACACTATCTATATATATACTAGCTATCAGTGGTTACCTTGTTTATCTAGATACTAATTTCATTGATTACTTTCTTTATCTTGGCACTAATCTCATTTCTTAGCGTTTCAAAAAGTAACTTGAACGGTTTTCATGATCTAGTGTTGTGTCTGAGCATCGCTCTCTTACCCATGCTATTTTCTTCTTGGTGAGCTTGGTGTACGTCTCTATTTTTCGTTCTTCTGCATTGTGACAACCTTAGTATCACCTATCTTGCTGCTAATCAGATTCATTAAGCTCGTACTCCGTATATTGAACTCAATTATCACTTCGTTCATGATGAGGCAGCCCTTGGCAGTCATAAGTTGTGCTGCATCTCTTATGTTGATCAGCCTTGATGACTTGTTTAGTTTCCCGAGGGTGTTGGACTTAAAGAAATTAATTTGGAATTATCTCCGTAATTATTGGTTGTAAATTTGAAATGCAATTTTCAATTGTATAACTACTATAGATTCTTACCACAAATGGATTCAAGGCACCCATATATGGTGTTATATTATACTTTACACAACGTTACTACAAGGACTGATATTTTCTACAGTACATTTGAGATTGTGGTCCAATTTAATGGATAAATTTTTAGTTGAAACGAGAACACGGATGATACGTCACGTGTTTTTATGTAAGTAATGAAAAATTTTAATTTTTAAGTTATTAACCTTTTAACACACATATTCCACCATTTATATGGAGACACATGGTGTACCATCTCGTGTGACGGTTACGCTTAAAAATCTCTTAATTTAATGAGTTCAAGCACTCCTTTACAAAGATCAACAAATATAGGATGTGACACTTGTCCCTTCTAATTATAATAGGATTATGTCATGTTTAGGCTAACAATTCAGTTAAATTTAAGGAAGGGCAGTTAGCTTCCTCATCGTCTAATGGCGCGTTGTATGAAAGTTGAAACTGGGCAAACTACATTGTGCGAATGAATAATGACATGATTTTCCTTTCGGTTTTTTTTGTTTAAAATATGATTAGGCTAATTGCGAGTTTTAACATACCAAATCTGTGTTTGTGATCTTTCATAATCGGTTTATTTTTTTGGTGGATTATTGTTGTTGTTGAGACCTGCCACAGACGTGTATCATCCAAATCAATTAATGGTGAGTTGAATTTGGTAGACATAGATGGTTACCTTTCACATGTCGCACAGAGACTCTAGGGGTAAGCATAGAGACCCTTGAGGCTTGAGGACACTGCCCTACCAGTGGGGTACTCCCGGCCCCTAGATATATAGTCCTGTAGAAGGGATACATTTAGTACTCTATCTCTCTGTTACATTACATTGTATTCTTTCTTTGTCAGCTTAGCTTATTAGCTTAGGGGAGGGACCATGCATATATCTCACCCCCATAGCTTGCTAGCAAACACATTATGCAACCTTGCATTTACTTTTCCTCACTGTTTGGACGGCTGCATTACTCTACTCATAATTTTCATTTCTTTGGATGAAACCAGTAGTGGGAGAGGAGGAAATTAAACAGAGTCTCGGATATGTAAAAAGGGATGTTCTTATAGCTTCTTCAGTGCTTAGGTAGGAGTTACCGCCACCTGTACCACTCTTTGTCCCTGTTCATGCTCGAATGAGAGAACAAAGGGGCGTAAGTAAAACACCAGGCCAAGCTTACTATAAAAAGTGGCATAATTAGGGTTTAGATTATATCTTGAAGTGGGGGAGCTCTAGTTTTGCGCATCCTATTGGAGTCGTGCTCCAATAAGAGAAGAGGGGGTGTAAGTAAAACACTTAAACTCCCATTTAAGGTTTAGGTTATATCTTGAAGTGGGATAACTCTCATTTAGCTCATCCATTGGAGCGTAGAACCCTTGACATCCCCATTTCCCTATCCAAATGTACAAAGGGAAACCCTAAAACCAGCTTTGCGGAGACGTTTTTACCCACTTGAGCTAAAAATTCAGTCTCATTTTTATCCTTAGTAATGTGAAAAAAATAAACAAACGAACAAAAGTTATTAAACGGGTATTCTGCTTATGCAAAAAAATGGAAAATCTGTCGCCAGTTGGTGTTTAATTTTGGAACAATTACTGCCCGCGGGGCCTTGTCATTTTCCTGCAGAAACCCTAAAAGCTTGGAAAAATCCAAACAAAGATGGATGGCATGACAAAATACTGTGCAATCATGCAAGCTGCTCCACGTCGATCTCCCGCCACGTGGAAGGAACCCATTGGTGGAAGTCCATAATGATGGTGGATGATGACATGTGGTCAGCAGTTTAAGGTACATTAAGGTTGATATTGGACGGGTATGATCTGTGTATATATGGGAAAGCAATGAGTAGTGTGACATTTTAGGGTATGTGTGTTGTGGAGGGCACGTACGCGGGACCATTTGGAGGACCATTGGAGGATTTGTTCATGGAAATAGCATGGCACGCGTTGTACCCTGTTTGGTTTTGGTTTTTAGACTTTCCTTTGCAGAGGGTGAGGGTATGAAAGTATATATGGGTCTGAAGCCAAACAGAAAGAAACCAAACAAGAAAGAGCCAAACACTAAAAGCTAGGGTTTGGAATTTATGGAAGGAGAAGTGAATTATGAGTCTCTGTGTAATTTTGGTTGTTATATATATCAAGGCCTTTTTTCTTATGCGTATGATTGCATCTCTGGTATTTCTTGGCTTATTATTCGTATCCTCTTACACATCTAACATATATATGGATATGTTTATAACAATGATTTGATTGAACAACTTGACATTGGGATTATCTTGATTTTTATAGAGTTGGGCGAAAATCGTGTGAACAATAATGCCAGCCAAATCAAATCAATCTGCATCGCGCACAATTATGAAAAATTAGTTATTTCTTATTAGATAGTGATATCAACCATTTTATCTCCAAGAATAAAGTTGTAATTTATTTTCTTCAAAATCTCCATATCAATTATCAAATAGTTCCTTTTTATTTGATACATGTAAAAGAATACAAAACGTTTGTTTATTTACTTATGATGTCAAAAGGATTGAATCCACCGACAAACCAACTAAAATGGACTGGTTTGGTTTGTTTATGTAGATTGAGTTATATTTTAATTTTGTGATACAACGATATAGTTTATACTAACGGGTGGAGTATTTGGACTATGCCACACAATCAGACACCATAATAATTTGTACTAAATTTACATTGAACGATAATCAAACCTGATACATAAAAGATATATACTATAAGATTATAGTGGCGGGCTAAAGGCCCAATGCAAACAAAAAGTATCATAGAAGAACTGCCATTCCCCCAACTCCATATGGGCCTAGACACCCAAAATGTCCTTCATTAGTCGCAAAAGCTAGCGTCACAACTCAAATCAATATTTAAAAATGAAATGAAAAATGAACCAACCTTATCAAATTTATAGACCACATATTAAGAGGATGTTAGTTGTTAATAAAAATTGTCAATTTGTTTGATACTTATGAAAAATGAACATTTCTAAATCGACTGTTTTTAAAAGCATAACCATTAAATAACAAATAAAAAGTGAGCGAATTTTTAGAATTCTCCACTTGAGTTCGAATTCTCACAAATATATTTTTTGGAATCATCAACTCTGATTTGGCATATCATCTGACGCGATAACTAAAAGTAAACCACCTTATGTGGTATCAAAACAGGAAGAATATTAATTTGGCACATCAACGTGTGGTGAAATATCTCTATTGGTGTGCAAGTGGTCCTTTATCACAGTGATAGAAAGATGTTGAGCTCTTACATGACAACATGGGTTCAAATCCTGTCGGTGACTAATCTAACAAAATCTATCGTTTGAGTAAAAAAAAAAAAAAAAAAAAAAAAAAAAATCTCTATTGGTGGGCCATCAGGCTATGAATTTGGCCCAGTCCACAATCTCAGACTGAACCGACACGTGTTAATTTCGTAGTCCCCTCTACTCAACGCGTGTTAAAGTCCATTGCTGGTTTGCCAGCACACACTCTCTCTCTCAGAACCATAGAAGCGTTTCAGTGCGACTGCTTGTGCTGTAAGCTATGGAGGAATACTCGGTAGACGACCCAACTCAGCTACTCGAAGCTGCTTCCGATTTCGCGAACTACGCCGGTAAGCACTAACCATTTTCCGCTCGCTTTCCTTCCAGTTTTTACGAACCAATTTTTTAACAAATATCACTGTTTTTTTTCCTTTTGCAGGTTTTCAAAACGACGATTCAGCTAAGGAATTCCTCAATCGCTTCCCACTTCCCGTCATTCTCAAGTAAGCCCTTTTTCTGCTTCTACCCTTAATTTTTTTTTCCAAGTTTTTGTGCTCGATTTCAATATCCTCGCAATTTTTGGTTGTGGGTTTGTGTGCATGTCAACTGTTTGATGAAAGTCGCCAGATTTTTCATGAAACCTAACCGTGGTCTGTATTGAATTTGTTTTGTTTCTCGTCTGCAGTGCTCTGCAAACGAAAACCGATGTGCCGGGTCTGGAAAGCACACTGGTTGCTGTTTTGGAAAGGGTGTTCAAGACAAAATATGGCGCTTCTCTCATCCCCCAGTTCATGGTATGCCTCATTTGTTGTGCTAACTGATTGCATGTCGTTGATGAATTTATTCGTGTTATTGTGGAAAAAGAAAGCGGGGTTCTCCCGAATTTGATTAGGATACAGTTAATCCTTCTTTGATGACACTTGAAAGCTTTCGTGTTATGATGTATCGGAATGCCGTAAGGGATGCTCTGTCGATGAACATGTTGCTCTGGTTCAATCAAATAAAAGAAATTAAGCCATAGTATAAACCCCATTAATCTTCACAAATAAAGCCGCTTTTGTATGTATTCTGTGTCTATCTAGATTCTTAAACTTCTCCCTTTGCTCTTCTTCAGCCATTTGTACAAGTTGGTCTGACGGCAGAGTCTCAGGAAGTCAAATCTTTAGCTTGTACAACGGTACGTATAAAAACTTCTTACTCTTCTTTGCTTTATTTTGAGATTGCTGAATGTTATTGTTCCTACTTCCTAACTAGATACTTTTTATCCGTTTGTTATGGATTATTGTATATTTGATTTCAATTTGTTTTTTGGGGGAGTTGAAAGTTGAAACTTATGTAAGTAACTGGCAACTTTATTGGCTAGTGTAACCTGTTGTCATGAAAACAACCTTCAGGTTTCTTGCCTTCTCGAGAATTTGAATGAAGGTTCTGTTTCTGCAACACGCCTTATACTTGACCACGATATATATCCTCTTTTGCTTGATTGCCTCATTCATGGGTAAGGTTCAAATTTTAAGTTGAAGATCAATACTTGGATCTTTTATTATTTTTTAGTTTTGTTTTTTTTGGGGTAAATTATTTCTCGTTTTCATTTTTGCCTTTATCTTTGATGTTCATGATAATGTTTTTCTTCTGGTGTCTAGCAATGAAAAAGTTGCAACTCTAGCAATGGATGCAATAGAGAAGATAGCTGGTTCTCCCAAGGGCATAGTATGGACATCGCATTTACTGCTCTACTCTGACTTTAAATGTGATCTCCTTAAATGTTGTTTTAATGAATACCTGCACTGTGATAACTTATGAAAATCCCTTGCTGTCAATATGTAGGATATTGTTTTCCCAGCTAATACTAAAGAAGCTACACATCTTGGGGCTCTAGCAGCCCAATGCTCGTCAGTGGTAGGGTGACTGTTACTTTTGTGATTTATAAATATACAGTTAAACTTTCCTGAAATTTGGTTGTTATTTTAGTGAAAGAACTGTAAAAGAAAACTAGTTATCAGCGATGCTGGTCTTTCGCGTTTTTCTGTTACACAACATTGTAGTGATACTTGACTAATTTGTGCTGTTGACATGTGCATCAGAGGCATATATTAAAGTGGTTGTAAGAAGTTGAGGATAGTTTAAGGGTTTTTTTATTAACACCCCACATGTTGCTGAATACACCCCACTTAAAAATGTACTTCTAAACAACTTGTAACTCTAATATGAAATGACTATTCGAGCCCTCAAAGCTACTCTTACTCTCCCATTGTAGAACAAAACCCTAAAAACACAAACAAGTTGATGAAAATATATCTTTTGATGTATGGAACAAAAAAATCGAGTTTTGCTCCTCGTTCATTCATTGGTTTTCACATTCAAGAAATTATTTAAATAATGGAATAAAAATTTGACTTTTTGCAAAGCCCTGCTCTAGTTGGAATCCAAGAAATAGGAAGAAAACTGGAGAATGTTGTAAAATTTTAAGACGTAATAAATGTAATATTCTTGCGGCTGTTTGATGATGAAGAAATTCACTGTTTTTTGGCTGGTTGGAACTGACATGACCTTATAAGAACATTCCTACCATTTGTTCATCAGGCTTCTTAGAATCCAACATGATTGTTCAAGAAAATTTGACGGATGTTTATAAATCAAATGGCAAGATGGAGATTTTATACAATTTAATTCATCTTTCTTGTCTGTAAAATGTGGATTATTCTATTGTGTGAAAGAGATGAAGAGTTTGATGTGTGGTTAATTAGTTGATGATTGTCGGGTGTGTGAGATGTGAGGTGTGGGGTGTACGAGATGTGAGGTGTGAGTTGTGAGGGTAGTATTGGAAAATACATGGGGTGTGTTAAGAAAAATTTTAATTTAAAAAGTAAATGTGGGGTGTATTAAGTACGTGGGGTGTAGTCATCAAAATGTGGGGTGTTAATAAAACAAGCTATAGTTTAATCCATTAATATATACGTACCAATTTTAGACAGTCAAACGAAATGTTTTTGTATGCATTTACAATCTCTGTACAAACTTCCATGTATATTGATATTAGTCATATATGCTACTGCGCTTGATTTTAGATTATTTTCTGATTTTCTCTGCTTAAGTCTTTTAAAGAAAAATCATATTAATGTTTTGCAGGGACGGGTCCGGGTTCTGGCTTTGATAGTGAAGCTAGTCTCTGTGTCCGCCGATGTAGCATCAGTAGTTCAAAAGTCAAATCTACTTGGACTTTTTGAGGCAGAAATCAACAACACAACTGATACCCTTTCAACCTTGAGCATTTTGGAACTTTTGTATGAGGTTGGCCATTGGTCATCTACACTGTTCTCTCTCTCTCTCTCTCTCTCTCTCTCTCTCTCTCTCTCTCACGCACAATCTGCAAAACGATCTTCTGCATGCTGTGTTGAAACTTAGAAATCAGTTATGCAGAACAACTAAGCATACATATATTATATTAAGATGAAAAAAGCAGGTCCACTACTTTGTTCGAGGACCAATGTTTAGTACACAATGCTTAAGAGAACTGTGGCCCTTAATTTGTATGTTTTATCTCCAAGTGAATGGCATGTATTAAGTTTTCTCAATTTTTCTTTTACAATCCAATCGATAAAGAATTCCAAATTTCTGGTATTGTTTTCTTTTGACAGTCTATTTCCTTGCTTAAAAACCGTATGTTGAGATGTTCTTGTTGTATGTGCTCAAATGATAAAGTTGTCAGAGATCGAGCATGGTAGAGAGTTTTTGTCTGCAAGCACCCTTCTGCAACTGCTTAGTTCTATAATCAGGTGCTTAAACAACATTTTTGTTATCTGTTTCGTTTTGAATACTCTATATTGCCTAAAGTCTTAGAGACAGAAGTGACACAACATAATATCATTGTATAACATTTGTAGCAACAAATCAATGGAGTCGATTTTAAGAACAAGGGCAATGATGATTAGTGGAAGAATTCTGTCCAAGGAGAATTACATACTTGCTGATGAATTAAGTAAGTCTCACAGATTTGGAAATTTGTAATATGATGAATAATATCTGCTCACATCATTCCAGAGTATCATAAAATCATTGTTTTTTCCTTTCATCCTGCATATAAGATGCCCCTGTAGTCTAGTGCCTGCATATTTCTGGCACATTTGGTAGCTTTTTTACCTGTATTACGAGGACAGATATCATTAATCGCTGTTAAGGTGCTTGCCATCCCATTCTCTGACCAAAAAAGAAGAAGAAAAGAGTCTGCTTTAGTGGACACCCATTATTTGTTTCTTAGTTTTAGTTTTTTGGCTTGCTTGCTTGCATTGATCCAATGGAATCAAGGATACCCCCAAATCTCCAGTTGCAATTGGCCCCCAATTTCCCATTAGGTTTTGAAAGAGAGCGCTAAAATAATATCTTGGACCATGGTATGTCACTCAAATCACTTAGTGATCCAGCATATAACATTAGGTGAATTTGCTATATACATACAGTTATACAAATATATTTCTTCTGTCGCATGCTACTTATTCTCTTTTGAAATGGGGACGATCTTAAATGATTTCAAAGGGTAGACTTTGAGATTTGTTACTAAAGAAAAAAAAAAAAGCTTTACCAAAGATCGTAAAACCGAAAAAACTGTCACGAATTGCTTTTGATACTAATTTTGATTTTCCAGGTGTAAAAACCGTATTATCAGCCATAGACGGGATACTTAGTTCATCCGATACTCAAGAAATAGATGAATGTGAATCTGCTCTTGAAGCACTGGGTCAAATAGGGTCATGTAAGTATGCCAGTACCTTCTCTAGGCTTGGGAAATGATTTTCATAACGTGAAACATATCTACCTATCATCATCAAGAAGTTAATATTTATACCTGGTTTTATGGGAATATGATCTTAGCCATTCAAGGAGCGCAGTTTCTATTGTCAAGTTCACCACCAGCTGCAAGACATGTCATCTATGCTGCCTTTGATAGGCACGGACGTGGTAAACAACTGGTTAGTGAATCTAGTCTTTTCGCTTTATGGGTTTAAGTTCTCCAGCCCTCTTTTCTTGTACAATTTTTTTATGTTCCTTATCATGTTTTAATTTGCCAATTTGATTGAATCTGAAAAGCTTCTCCTGTATCGAATAGTGTGTTTGTGTGCATCTTTAGTAAGTAGCGAAGCTAACCCTAACTATAAGATCCAAGATTAAAATTCACAGTGAGGATTAGAACACTCATTAATCTTCGTTGTAGAAAGAGATATAGTGGTATAAGATAATCTAGCTACAAACTAGTCTGTCTGTCTATTTGTAATAAAAGTACATGCAAAGAATACAGAAATAAGAGTAGAAAAACTAGGCATTGCAAGAACATCATGTTTTGCATGGTCATGGTATACACCTTTCAATTGGTAAAGGAAGCTGATGACAATGACGAGTATGCTATACTACAATTTCCTGCTTTTTTTGGACTATTGAGTATGCTGTACGACACTCTCCTGCTTCTAAATCCGCTACCTGTTGCAGC
Organism: Pyrus communis; assembly: GCF_041283825.1. Classification (NCBI taxonomy): domain Eukaryota; kingdom Viridiplantae; phylum Streptophyta; class Magnoliopsida; order Rosales; family Rosaceae; genus Pyrus; species Pyrus communis. Next base: position 4,515,943 of record NC_142567.1, read on the forward strand.
CTACTAGATACACCTTGCGTGCCAAATAGGGGTTATGTGATAAATATGGTCTGACAATTTAACTTCCGCAATGAACTTGTAAATGAAAATTTTTAATAGCTCCTGAGCCGTGAGTATTCTTCTCCCAGCAGTTGAAGATTGTTATCTATAATTAAATGGGGATAGTTGAGCTTAGAGGTGTCATGGGAGTATTTATATATATATATATATATATATATATATATATAAATATATAAACTTGTTAGGGATTAATAATGCCGTAGTCAAAAAAACGATTTAAATAATCAATCAGCTTTGGATAATCTGAATGCTTGCCAGTGTCTTATGATGTGTTTTCTAGAATCTCTGACAATTATTTGACCGGATGAGGCTTCGAAGTAGGAAACTAATTGCCACATACTTGTTGACTCTGTTCACTTGATGATATAGTGTCCCCTAACGGGCCTTGTTCCCTTGTCCCTAGGAGCCATCATATTTCACACCCTTATTTAAACATTACTTTTGTGCTCCAGCCCATCTCAGTTGCCATATCATGTAAACAGGGATAACAGATTATTACACGTACCTTCCTTTGGGAGAGAGATTAGAATGCCTTCTATAACGTACTTGAACACGGATGATCTTATGTGTTGACCACATCTAACAACAACCTTCATGGACCCTAAAACAACTTTATTCCTTGATTGCATCCATTGGAATATTGGTTTTGCCCGATAAAATGATGAATAGTTTGGATTGTAAACATGGGATATAATAAGATGTTTCTAATAATTGACTGACAACTGTTTTTGTGATCTGTCCAAATACTTGGTGATGATAAGAAAGATAGTGTGTGTTGTAGTTTACGTTCAAATTCTTACTTCAATGGTTCTTTGATGAAAAATTAAGGCTGCCTTACATGCCCTTGGAAACATCTCTGGAGAAACTCGGCCTGTGAACAGCATGATACTGACTAGTGATGCAGAAGAAAGCCTTCGACGCTTGATTTATGAAACAGCATCTAAGAGTTCAAAGTTGACACCATCTGTGAGCATCTTTTTCCTTCTTAATTTTTGTCCCAAAATATTATTTCATAAACCTCCAAATTTTTTTCTGCACGTGGGTGCAGGTTGCCTGCCTGGATTTTCATCCTTTTGCATGAATCCAACAATTTCTTTGAACAGATCAATTGTTTTTCAGTGTCATTTAAGTCTTTAAAATGTGTGGAAGTTTTACTTAGTTGTTGATGCAATTGGCAGGGTCTTTTCCTATCAGTTCTCAAACAGGATTCGGAAATTCGTTTGGCGGTGAGACGTTTAATAAAATCATGAATTGTGGATTATTAGTGGTGTGACTGTTGAATACTTTTTTGAACATGTATATAATTGAAAGTTTGGAGTTTTAAGTAACATGCTCCATTTAGTTTGGTTGTACCCCTTAGACTCCATCTGTAAGTATGATACTTAAATTGGCCGAATATTTTGTGTTTGTTGTTTTGTTCGTTACTGTAATTACTAATTACTTTTTGGAAGCACACTACTTTTATATTGTGGATGACCTTTGGAAGTGTTTATCAGTAACCAAAGCACTACGCTTTGACTACGTGGTAAAGAACAATGTGTAAAGTAAATTTAAAAATTGGAAGTTTGATGATACTTCTGTAGGCATATAGTAGAAATTTAGATATAAAAATTTATCTTGTTAGTACATCTGATGCTTATATTTGTAATTTTATATATTTTTGCTATTTATTGTGGTTATTAAATGTGGATAATTCAGGGATATCGAATGCTGTCTGGGTTGGTGGCTCGCCCATGGTGCCTGATGGAGATTTGCTCAAAGCAAGAGATAATAAATATAGTAACTGATCCAGTTACTGAAACCACTAAACTAGGTCTGGTTCACTTTTTCTCTACTCACTCAATTTATTACATTGCAAGTTTATAAATACATAAAATTAACTACATGGAATTAGTTTGCAGTTTGTACTTCTCTAATAATTTATAACAGATAATTCTTTCCAGTGGTACCGTAACTACGTGATACATTCTGACTTTTCAGTGCTCAGTTGTATGTATTTTGAATGATAAAACCAATACTTATTATCTTGCATGGGCTAAATTATTATTTTGGATTGGTTCTCGAATGAATTTCTAAAAGTCCATTGACTAGAGAGTGAATTGACAAAAGGCGTTATATAGAATCATCGCATGATCTTTGTTACAACGATCTCTCTGATTTTCTCCTGCTTTATGCTATATCATTTACTTTTCCCTCTGAATTGAAGTTTGGTTGCATATTTCAGAATTTGGCAAACCCTTAATATGCTTTCCTCTGGTGTCTGAATTTCCTTTGGACTCGGACAAAATGACAACTCTCGTTTCTTATTTTGGGTTCTGAAATTCAATTGGCTTTAATTATTTGTATCTTATCTATTTCACGTGAATGAAAATTACTGTGCAGGTATGGAAGCCAGATACAATTGCTGCAAGGCTATCCACACCGCTTTAAACATGTCAAGTAAACTTGCCAGCGACCAATCTCTTTCTGGGATTGCGACAAAGGTTAGTTATAACCGTCATTCATTTTTATATTTCCTAGAGTGGGGGAGTTTTTGGGGATCCTTGATTACATCACGGAATAATTTAAACGGTCGGACCTAAGTGTACGCTGGTGTACATATCATTTCTTGAATTTTGTTTGTTCCATATGCCCTAGTGCAATTGCCATCGTGTGCATCTGTGTGAATTGTCTGGTGTATGTGGGGGGAGAGTTGAAAACCATTGAAGGGAAAAGTTGTGGAACAAAAAACTGAAAATGGTAACCTATTGGTTTAAATAAGAAAATAAAATGTTTTATCTTTATAATTCACTCTTTTTCTTAAACAACGAATCATTCGTAAACGCTCATGTTACCATCTCATGTATCTTCTCTTGTTCCTTTCCTTTCGGTACGCAGTTGCACGAAGCTGTTAAAATGGGTCCGTACCTTGCTAGGAAGCACCTTGAGGCTCAACCCGTGGTGGTGACGGAGGACAGATTCTAGACTTACACCAGCCACCGTGTGCAGCTTATGAGTATACTCTTACCGTATGTTGCCTACAAAAGTTTGTTCATATTAACAGTGGAAGTGTGTTTAGATGTGAATTCTCCTGAATTTTAAGCTGTGAATTTAAAGGAGAATTACTGCCTGCTGTTCAGAACTTAAATACGTAAAGCTAGAGCGGAATTTGGAATTCCATATAGCATCAAAGACAATTCTCTCAAGTTTCTCAGGATACAGAATTTTCCTTTAATTCCAGCTTAAAGGTAGAAATATTGGTTTCAGTACAAGTATCGGTTAAAACTACAAAATCATGGAAGCCTTTTTTTTAGATAATATATCGGTGTCGGTAAAAGTATCGGTTAAAACTACAAAATCATGGAAGCCTTTTTTTTAGATAATATATCGGTGTCGGTAAAAGTATCGGTTAAAACTACAAAATCATGGAAGCTTTTTAATCAACATGAAAATAACGTTCGACATTTTCACAAACTCCAAAGTCAACATATTCGCCTGGAACAACATATAGACTTCGTAAAATAATGTAGTGTTATAAATAGGTAAAAGTTAGAGAGATGATCTTGACTAGTTACAGGAGCGAAATAAGTGTAAAATATCACACTATAATTGTAACACAAGGGAATGACTAATAAAAGTGCGAGGAATAGATACTGATGTTATTTATCTTTTCTTTCTCTTTTCTATATCTGTTGATAGCAATCGGAGTGCTCTATTTATAGAGCAACCTCGTATTATTACATGTTGAAAATTTACAACACACCTTTTGAAAAATGATCTCCTTCATTTCCAAGTCTACATATCAACACTGCCAATGTTTTCATTCATCTACCAATGTTGCAAATCCAATCTGCGTGGGTATTGAAAAAGTCTACCAAGGTTTTCAATATCATTGTGGGCATTCATTAACCCACTAGCATTTTCAGCATGTTGTAAAAATTTACCTTCCATTACTTGTTTCTTGAGGCATCCCTTCGGTCCTGTGGCCGCTAAACCGGCCAAATTCCGACAACTCATAACAGCGAGTCCTACCCAACTCAGTCGTCGTGATCAGGGTGGCCGCCCTCTTTCCGGCAACGATTTACAAACTAATGTACCGTCGGCCGGCAGGGCCAACATCCAGTGCAGACAACCCCACATTTAAATGTAGGCCGCTCCTTTTTAACAAAATACTAGTGAAATAAAATTATCATGGACGGAAGAGTAATTCCAGACATCCAATTCGCCCAGGGGTAAAATAGGAGTTTCATATCCGTAGTGGATAAAATTCAGAGAAAGAGCATTCCCTCTGCACTGCAGACAGAGAGCTTCAAACAATTTGAGAGAGAGATGGCAGCTGCAGTTCATTGCCTATCTCCATGCCTATCCCTCCCTTCAAGATTCGGCAAGCTTTCACTCAATATCCCTTCTACTTCCTCTGCCACTACTCATTCCACAACTTCCCTCAGTTTCTCAGCCACCCTTTCTCCCAATTTCTTCTCCAAAGGTAATCAAAGCTCTCTCTCTCTTTAAATTACTGCATTTTTCTTCTCGGAATTTTGTTTTAACCGTGAAAATTTTGAAACTTTTCCTATTTCAAATATGGGGTTTTCGAGATACGAAGAAGCCCAGTTGTACAAGTCCCAGTCGTGTTATTGGGGTGGAAGATTTCGCATTTTGGTGTAAAATTTTGGTTTCTGTATCATATTATCACCAATTTTTCAGCACCTTACAGTGCAGAATGTTAAATCAAAAGAGAAAAATTACATCTTTTTCTTGTCTATTTTCAGGGTATTTGGCTGTGAAACCACTTCAGAGGCCGGTTCGACATTCCATTGTTTGTGAGGTCGCTACGAAGAAGCCCGACTCTGCTGTGAAGAGAGCTCGGCAGGCCGAAAAGAGGAGGATTTACAACAAATCCCGCAAATCCGAAATTAAAACCCGAATGAAGAAGGTACTTCTCTTTTCGGCAAGTTAATTAGATTTTACCTGATGGGTTTTGCTTCTTTTGGCTTGCATTGTATGTAATATAAGTTTATTCTGATTGGATTCGGGTTGAAGGAAGTACTTGTCTTACATTGTTAACTGATGGGTTTTGCTTCTTGTGACCATGTTTGATACTTGGATTCTCATCTAATTGTGCAACCATATCACTGTCTAAATTGATCTAATAATTTACGTTAACGACCAAGTTCTGCGTTGGGATTCATCATTTGGTTGGTTAAATTATACTTGTTCTAAGTTAAGGACATCTTTCCAGAAGTGGATAGGCAATTGTACCTTTACTTCTTAATCTATATGTTTGTATTGAAGAGCATCTTTCTATGAGCTATGGAAAGGCAATTGTACCAAAGATACTGTATGGATGGTATTTGGTGTAACGCAAGTTGTGCCGGAGAAATTATTTTGCTTAGTGGTTTCGGAGCATCATCTTTTAAAAAAAGAGTAATTTCAGATAAAAATGTTAGCTATGTGCTTGTATACTGTAAGGATACGTGGGCTAGTTTATATGTTTGCAGAGATGGTACGAGTTGTCATGAAAGTTTTTGTTTTATCCGGTGTTTCTGTTATTAAATTGTGTTGTTTCCTTCTGTTCTCTGTTATTAAATGGGAAGATAAAGTTTGAAAGACCCCGTTAGCGTTGTTACCTGCTGAGAAAGGAATGGTTAGCATTTCAAATTGGAATGCCATTGATTAATATTTGGCGACCTTTTCCAGGTTTTGGAAGCTCTGGATGGGCTGAAGAAGAAGCCAGATGCTGCACCCGAAGAGGTCCTTTCTATTGAGAAGCTCATTGGAGAGGCATACTCCATTATTGACAAAGCAGTAAAGGTGGGAACTCTGCACAGGAATACGGGAGCACGGAGAAAGTCTCGACTGGCTCGAAGAAAGAAGGCTGTTGAGGTCCACCATGGCTGGTACACCCCAACTCCAGAAGCTGCTAGTGTCTAACACAACCCCTTTGTTGGGTCGGTCTTTTGTTTCCCATAACATTTTGCCTTTGTAATGTGTAGCATTTGTCCTTTGAATGTATACACTTCTCTTTTATTTGGTACATGATTAGCCGTATTCAAATCGGGAAGTATTCAAGGTTCAATCAAATAAGATTTAAAGTCATTTTTCACTGATGCTGTAACTTCAGCACGAAGTTTTTCTTCCATGATCCAACAAGAGCCGACATCTTCGAGTGGAAATCATTACACAGAAATGCGAATGTGAGAAGAACAATGCATTGACGATGGGAGAGAACTCGATCGATCTATTACTTTTCCGTAGGTTTGCCAGTAGCTACCTGAAACTATACACTCATAAAGTCCCTCGTCCAGAAGAGGTTCCGGTATGTCAGCTAGTTGGTCAGCAAGTTCAGAATCTCCCCCAAAAACTCCTCCATTTCTTCAACTACTTCCATTACACACTCGACCATGCTCTCGTTTCCTACACATTCAAACAAAATTCGACTCGGTTAATAGTCTCTCTTCTCAAGTAAAATTTTCCCGACATATATAAAGTTGGAAATGGCAACAGCTACTGGCTAAAGCTAGCTAAGTTTGATCAGTAGTACAGGGAGAGTCCTGATTAGTGGAAGAAGTAGGAGAGTGTGACGATCCTTCTCCTCCTCCTTGTCGGATTTCAGTGAGCGGTGATGTGCTTTTTTTGCTATAACAGTACCCGGAGTTTAGTGTGTTCACCAAGCGAAGCATTCTTTAGGAGCAGGTAATCAATCCCGTTCAACCTTCTTGTATACTTTGACAACAAAAATGTTTGAGGTGCCGTTCATCGTGTTGATTTCGAGACTGCTTAATTAGCAGCGTTTGGGTTCAGACACAACCCAACTGCAGGCAATGAATGCATGAACTTTCTATGTACTGTATGTGCAAATTTCTCCCCATGTAAATGCAGAAGAGGTTTGAGATTTGACATGAACTTTTGTTTTCTGTTCTTCAACGTCTTTGTGTGCAACAATTCTAAGAAATTCTAAGAACGAAAAACAGATTAGCATCGATCATCTACAGAACTCAAATATATCGAAAAAGCCTTCGCCGTCTTGTTTCAGATCATTATACCATCAAGAGAGGTAAACTTAAACTCGAAAATAAAGCTTTACCTTGCTGCTTTTGATGTCGCCTGGCGAAAACAACACAACAATCGATCCTTTATCGGTTCATAGAAACCATTAATCCGTAAAGATAATTGAGAAGACAAAATATGAAGGATACCTCTGATGGTTTTACCTCCTAGCTATGCTAGGAAAGGGATGCATGTATCCTGACTTAGACTCGCATCACCAATATCTTAGTCCCACACTGGCCACAGCAAGAATAGGTAAACAAAGAGACAGAATAAATAAGGTTGCACGAAACATTACTAAGCATACCTTTCTCGGCCTTTTGGCTAAGATCAAGTGTAGTATCTGTTCTTATCAGTTTAATATCTGATATGTGGATCAATGGTCCACACGATATTAAATTAATTTTTTAAGGGGGAGAGTTTACTACAGTAGCTTGCTACTAGGGCTCTCGAGCGTCGCCTAAGTGTAGCACTACTGCTTGGGCTGGCGCACCCCACCAAATCCAGTTTTAATATGTTATAGTTATATGTGGATTGATCTAATTCTTTTTTGTAGTTGTGAGTTTGCAATTCTAGTTTCATATCCACACCAAATGAATCAAACTTTTAAAAGAGAATTTCAGATCGTAAATTCATTCAACCCTTTTGCATTTTTTCACTATTGAATTTCAGGTTAAAATATGTTTGAGATGTCATCGATCATGTTGTTTCCAGATTGCTTAATGTAGCAGGTTCAGATTCAGACACAACCATTTAAACTGCAAGAACTGAAAGCAGGAACTTCCTATCTGTGTGGAAGTTTCTCCAGAATGCACAAGAAGTTTGACATCATGGAGCAAGTGTTTGATTAAATCTCTTTGGTTGGTCATATTTTTTGTTTCCGATGACATTGTTCCTTTCGTAATGTGTAGTATTCATCCTCTCGATGCATACACCTCTCGTTTTATATGGAACAATAATTTTATTCCATCTTTTTGCGCAATGTAGTCTCTTAATCGACTTTGTCTTGACCACCAAATCTTGACATGGAACAAAAAGAGCAGAATGTTGGAAAAAAAAAATTAGCAACTTTGAGTAGAAATCAATACAGTGGAAGGTGAAGGCATGCAGAAGAGCAAGAACTCGATCGATTTATTTCTTTTTTGTAGGTTTTCTGGGAGCTACCTGAGACTTTACACTCATAAATTCCCTCTTTCCACAAAGCTTTCAAGTTCACCAGCTAACTTCTCACAACCATTTTGCAACAAGCAGCAACACCGCCACCCTCCCACAAGCCATATAACCACTTATATTCTCTTTCGCGACACTTTCCGGCAATATTACACCCACCCTCCCCCAGGCTGGCGCTCCTGCGTCCTACACATTATAAAGTTCAGCTTGATTAATAGTCCGCATCAAATTAATATGATATGTCAGACTGTCTTGCAAGAGAAAATTTCCCCGTCATATATAAAGTTATAATTAATCAGTGACAACAGCTATAGCTTATAGGAGTACGATCCTTCTCCTCTTCTTGTTGGATTTAAATGAGGGTCGATGGGAAAGGGAATGCAGGCATTAGCATTGCATTGTTCTAAAACTGTGGCTAATGTATACTTACTTAGGACTCACGTCTCCAACATCTTAGTCCCACACCGGCCTCAACAAGAATGGGTTAAGCAAAGATACAAAATAAATAAGGTTGTACGAAACAATATCAAGCATACCTTTCTCGGCCTTTTTGCTAAGATCAAGTGTAGTATCTGTTCTTATCAGTTTAATATCTGATACGTGGATCAATGGTTCACATGATATTAAATTTATTTTTTTTGGGGGGAGAGTTCATTACAATAGCTTGCTATTGAGACTCTTGTGTGTCGCTCAAGCGTTGCATTACTGTTCGGGCTGGCGCACCCCACCAAAACTAGTTCAATTCTTTACGGTTTTATGCCTAATTCTTTCTACTACAATTTTATGCTCAACTTTTATTTCCATAGATGATTTTACAAAGAAGAAACATGTCATAGTTCTTTCTTTTTTAGTAGTTGTAGGTTTTTGGCAATAGCAACGCAGTGATTTATTGATTTTATGCTCAACTTTTATTTCCATAGATGATTTTACAAAGAAGAAACATGTCATAGTTCTTTCTTTTTTAGTAGTTGTAGGTTTTTGGCAATAGCAACGCAGTGATTTATTGTAAGTTCTTGTAAAACAACAAAAAATTCAGATGGTAAACTAACAAAAAATTTAGATGGTAAACTAACTACCCAATGATGAAGTCATATTAAGCACGCCTTAAGCCCTGATGTTCGTAGGGCACATCCCACCACAATAGGTGAGTAGAAATCACTAGTTCATAATCTTGAGAGGAACTCCAAAGATGGTGATACCTCACCTTAGCGTGCTCCTCAACCAAAGTTCTAAAAAATGCTAGGTGCTAGTCGAGCGGCAGGTAGGGGCCTAGCACCTGGGCGCCTATGTAAATTTATTATATATCTTGTAAATAAGTGTCTATTTACACCTAAAAAACTTTACTTCTATGGATAATAAAATAAGGATAAAATGCAAAAATAAAAGTAGAAGACTACATAAAGTATATACATCCAAAAAGACATAACCCAAAAAGACCTTGTATGTTTAGTTATTTACAAAGAAAACTCTAACCTAAAGATGATAAAGGATTCAACAACTTCTAGATATTTTTTTTTAATTTATTATATATTCTCAATCCATTATTAATTAAACAAGTCATTTTCTTTGTTCATTGAATTTCTGACACTCAACTCTCATCTTTTTTCTTTATGTCGTCAATTCCAAAGTCTTCATCCCTTCTCTTCACTTCTCCATCAAAACGCAAATCCCTTGGGTTAAACAACCCAGTTACCCTCTTCATGCAGTGTCGTCCTGTCATCGAGCAAACAAGCCTTCATCTTCATCAAACTGCAGATCCCGACCTACCCAACCCAAAAATCAATTGAATTGTGTGGGTCAGTGTAGTGGTGATCCCCAATGGCGATGGTTTCAAGAAGTTTCAGATGGCTCTGGTTTCAAGAAGTTCCAGATGGCTCTCTCTCTCTCTCTCTTCTTTCAACAACGAAATTGCATATCTCTCTCTCCTTCCTCAACAGATCACTCTCTTGTCATCAGTACAAAGAGTTTTCTTTTTTCTTTTTTTTTTTGGTTACAAAACCAAGAGGCTGCCAAGGCCGCCTAGCCCAAGTTGCCCGCCTAGCGGCCCCCTAGACCGAGTTGCCCGCCTAGCCCGTGTTTTAGAACACTGTCCTCAACTCAACTCCTCGTCCGACGATCATTTTTTTTGCATCAGAAAATATAATATATACATTAGTGAACAAATAAAATGAATAATCCAAGAATTAGAATTCTTGCTGAAAAAGAAAAAAAAAAGAATTAGAAAATTCAAATTCAAGCATGGAAGACACAATAATTTGATAATCTCATCACTGCGAGCACAATAATTCGATAATCTTATAACTGAAACAAAAGAATTTGAATGGCATAATTCTAATGAATTGTGAGCAATTTTTGAATTTTTTTTTTTTTTATGATTGTGGAAGTAGCATTGGTATTAACAATTTAAGCATTTTTTCTAACAGCATGGAAGTTAGCCCCATTTTCTCAACTTGTTATATGTTAATCCCACACCGGCCACTGCAAGAAAGGGCAAAGCGAAGACAGAATAAATACGGTTTTACGGCTCATTACTAAGCATACCTTTCTCGGCCTTTTGGCTAAGATCAAGTGTAGTATCTGTTCTTATCAGTTTAATATCTGATACGTGGACCAATGGTCCACACGATATTAAATTAATTTTTTAAGGAGGAGAGTCCACTGCAGTAGCTTGCTACTGGGTCTCTCGCGTGTCGCCCAAGCGTTGCACTACAGCCCGGGCCTGGCGCACTCCACCAAATCTAGTTTCAATTTTTACAGTTTTATGCCCTGTTAAACTTCTAATTCAATTACGTGATTCTAGTTCAAGTGGTGGAGGAAAAGCATATGAACCCTAAGGGTTTACATCTCTCTCGGAATTTCGACAATTTACAGCGTCGATCGAAGCTGACTAAACTCTTTTAACACAACCATGTTGCGTCACATTTGCTAATCCAATTTCACTATTCTACTCCTGTTCGTTCATAGTGCTGTATGCACGTATGAATTTTGTAACTCTGTCGTTCATGGTCCCAACAATCTATATAATGTTGTTTATGAATACCTGGTTCATCGATTATATTGTTTTCCAAGGAATGGAAAATGCTACTGAAGAGATGAGCGAGAATGGATGGGTCTGGAGAATGTGACCCGCACGGTAATTTCTCTATCGTACACCTGGTTCAACCATGCCCGTTTATTACCAGAGGTTAACCTTGTTCAACTCCCTGTCCTTGTCATTGTTGGATTTCAGTGAGGGTTGATCGGAATTGATTTCAGTTTTCTTGGAGTTGAAGGAAGTGATTCCATGTTCCTTTCTGTATATTTTGACAATAGAAATGTTTAAGATTACGTCCATCGATCGTGTTGGTTCAACACTACTTACGGGTGTGGGGTATCAACATTTATATGGACTTTTGTTGAGTTTTTGAAGTAATATACTTTCACGGATTTAGTAGGCTTTTACTGACTATTATAAGCTCTATAAAAATTTCAAACTTTTAATGATATATTTTTTGTGGAAAATAAAGAAGTTTAACGATAGACTTTTGTAAAATTCTAGAGAGTTCAATGCTAGAATTTTGTGGATTGTCACGAACTTTTTAATAACCAATTTATTAATAAGCATTATTATTTTTAAGTTTTCATTATTGAAATGGTGATCATGACCATGATAAAGTGGTCTTATGAGGTGCTGGCAATGGTAGTGGTGAAAGTTTGTCCCGTGGTTATTGTCGGCAAAGTGGTGATAGTAAAGCCGGTGACTATGGTCGTGGAGGTAATAGTAGGGGTGCTGATTGTGGTGGTGTGGTGGTGGAGGAGTAGCGATGAGGCGATGGTGATGGTGATGGGCTGGTGATGTTGGTTGTAGAGGTGGCAATTATGGTGATATATTGTTCCATTCTCAAACCATTTAGCAGGGGCGTTACCTCACCTTTTTTTTTTGGTATGCGGTATGCTGCTCCACAAGCAAGGAGCATCCAATGTGTGGTGTGGCGACTTGGTGGTGGAAGTGCTGATAATGATCTTCATTGCACTATGGTGAATGGTGGAGTACATCATTAGAGAATTGAGAAAAATAAAATCCATCAACATTTTAGGGGGAGAGAATTAGTTTGCTATGATAAAATAATAAATAAATAAAAAATAAATAAAAACTTACTATAAAAGCACTCAAAGTCTATAAAAATCCATGAATTCGAAAATCTTTTAAAATAAATAAAATTTTGAATACACCTGAATTTTTGTAGACTCACAAAAAGTCATAATTGAATGTTCATAGAGTTTTAAAAGCCATAAAAGTCTTTACTTAATACAGAGTCACACAATACACCCCTCTTGAATGTAGTAAGGTTGCGTTTTAGACACAATACTTTAGAGGGGTAGTAAGGTTGGGTTTTAGACACAATACTTTTTAACCGCATGCAACGAAGACATGAACTTTCTACGCATGTGCAGACTTCTACCTCTGTGAATGCACATGAGGGTTGAGATATGACTAAAACCAATTGATTTTATTAAAGTTATGACTGAGTATCTAAATCTTGATGAATTCTTTCGTTATGACTGATTTTAATTTGCACCTTTCGATGTTGTTTGGCGAAAACAACACAAGAATCGATCCTTTATCGGTTTATCCATCCCTAATGATCCTAGAGCCATTAGTTTTTAAAGAGAATCGAGAAGACAAAGTTTCAAACGTCCCTGTGAAGGTTTTTACCTCCTAGCTAGGAAAGGGATGCATGCATGCATTGTAGTAAAAATGTGGGCGATGCAAACTTATTTAGGACCCATGTCATAACCATCTTAGTCCCACACCGGCCACAGCAAGAATGGTTAAGCAAAGAGAGAATAAATAAGGTTTTACAATTTTTTATTAAGCATACCTTTCTCGGCCTTTTGGCTAAGATCAAGTGTAGTATCTGTTCTTATCAGTTTAATATCTGATATGTGGACCAATGGTCCACATGATATTAAATTAATTTTTTTAAGGAGAGAGTCCACTACAATAGCTTGCTATTGGGACTCTCACGTGTCGCCCAAGTGTTGCACTATTGCTCGGGCTGGCACATCCCACCAAAACTAGTTCAATTCTTTATGGTTTTATGCCTAGTTCTTTCTATTGCAATTTTATATTAAACTTTTATTTACATAGATTATTTTACAAAGAGAAACCTTTTATAAGATTCTTACGCGTCGCCTAAGCGTTGCACTACTGCTCAGGCCTGGGGCACTTCACCACATCTAGTTTTAATCTTTTACAGTTTTTATGTCTTGTTCAACTTCTAATTCAATTACGGTGATTTTAGTTCGAGTTTCATAAGTCTATTTCATATCAAATCCGAGTCCATATTAAACACTTGAAAGTTGAAACCAACAACTATTAGGGATGGAGGAATGGTCCACACGATATTAAATTAATTTCTTTAGGAAGAGAGTCCACTACAATAGTTTGTTATTGGGACTTTCATGTGTCGCCCAAATGTTGCACTATTGCTTGGGCTGGCGCACCCCACCAAAACTAGTTCAATTCTTTATGGTTTTATCTTATGCCCAGTTCTTTCTACCGCAATTTTATATTAAACTTTTATTTACATAGATTATTTTACAAAGAGAAACCTTTTATAAGATTCTTTCATGTCGCCTAAGCGTTGCACTACTGCTCAGGCCTGGCACACTTCACCACATCTAGTTTTAATCTTTTACAATTTGTATGCCTTGTTCAACTGCTAATTCAATTACGGTGATTTTAGTTCGAGTTTCATGAGTCTATTTCATATCGAATCCGAGTCCATATTAAACACTTGAAATTTGAAACCAACAACTATTACGGATGAAGGAAAAGCGTATGTGCCTCAAGGGTTTCATCTCTGATTTTCGACAATTTACAGCCTCATTAACGTATAATTCTAATACCGTACGTATAGATTTAGATTTTTGATCACTTCAGACTTCGCAAATCTGTTTTCATGATTGCAGAAGGGGGAGAGAACTGTATCTAATTCTTTTTTATTCACAATATTTTTATTTGAGTTTATTTGGTTTTCTTTCTTTGTTTTATGGGTTACTACACTCATGCCTCACTCAATTTTCAATTATTTAAAGACGACTTTGATGATTTTCTATTGGAATGATCTTGTCACTGTGTACATCGCTGCATGTTCAAGGCGCTCCTCAACATCTCCAAAATAAATATGTTATCCTTTCGGCGGTCCTCTTTCTTCCTGCTCAAAATGGTTGCTATCAAGGTTCTAAATTTCTTTCTCAAATCTAAAAATTTAATCAACTTTTCTGATGAGCAACGAAAAACCATCAAATCCACGAACGAATAACGAGAAATACATACAGAATGAAAGTGGTGTGATCACTAAAAGGTGTTGTAGCCCGTGACACTCCCAACAGACTTTGGCAGCTAAGGCGACTGGTGGCGTGGCCATTTTGTTGCAAGTCAAAATTCTATGTTCATTATTACTACCATATCAATCCATGTTGCCACCTCCGTTTTGGCCAATATTTAACAGTATGATGGTCCCATTACTTGAATGGAATGATTGAGTTGATCGACGGTTCATGTGAAGTCACGTGATTGTATTCCGACGAACAATGAGAATCGAAAGCATTTTGATTTTCAGAGTTTCTGCAGCACCTTTGGCAGTGGGTAGGCAGTACCCATTACTTGAAACCAGTTCTATGGCAGCAATGGATGAAATTCCAAGTAGACCTCATACAACAATCGTCCTAACTTTACCGTATCTTTTGTTTCATTTCTTTTGGAACAATCACTACACTTTTTTTATTACGGATCTACTATCAGAAATTCAATGCGTTATCTTAGCATTCAATGTTTATTCCTAAATAATCTCATTTTTCAATTATTCAACCGAGCGAAAAAACACAATGCATATGATCAACCAAAGCAAAACTATCCTTGCACGCCGCCAATAGGATTGAAATAAAATTTCGGTGTTAGACCTTGGCTTTTTAAACAGATCAAAACTGCGATGTAGAAGACTATATATGTCTCGTTCAAAAGTGGTTAGTTCCAAATGAGCTTTTTGATAGGCTCACTTTGATGAGATTATGAAACTGATAGAAGTGGAAATCAGTGAAAAACATCAGAAATGCAACAGAAATTTCTTGAAAACTATTCAATCTTCATAATACTATTGACTTCCATGATTGAATGTACCTCAGGGCAACCCTACGCCAAGCAGTTTCCGGTTACAAACAAAATTACAATCCATGAAAAATTTCAATCCGTTTTCTTGGTGGAGGAATCAGGGAGGACTGAGGGGCATGAGTAAGATGATTTTAGAGCGCGTCTAACTACCGCCACCAGCCACCAACTGCGCACAGGTGGGTGTCGCATGTAGGCAAGGCAACGTAGATAGGCTTAGCTTAAGAGATCTGATCATATTTTATATTTTTACATTATTCATTTCCAGTTCCAAAATGTTAATTTGAGAGCATCTCCAAAGAAGATATCAAAATTACCACGTAGGCATACAACAGTAAAAAAATGGTACCAAACTCTCTTCAACCGAGCTTTCAATTTCTTAGGTGGGGCTAAGTCATTTGAAGACAAAGCCTTTTGCTGTAAAATTTGATAGCAGATGTCAAATTTATTAAATGATATTTTAATAGATTAATATAATATTTAATAAATGTTTTTATGTTTTTGAAATATTTGATTGGTTGCTTAATCATTGGACTCCACAAAAAAATAAAAAACTTATTAAATGATATTATTATTTAACATATTGGGTGAAGCAAAATATTGTACAAAATGTCAAATTGCCACATAAGCTATCAACTATCATTTTGATGTTTTAAATTTGACATCTCATTTGAAGATACACAGTACAATACTTTTCGTTAGTTTCAAAAGTACTTCGCAAAGTTGGAAAATTTGAAATAGGTCCAAGGAGTGCATTTTGCAGTTCAAGTAGACCTACAACTAGAAAGAACGTCTTACCTTGTTCTCAAACTTCTGTACCCAAAGGCCATGTCAAACTGTCATTTTCCTCTGCTTGTCCACCTTCCTTTTTCGACTGGACATTCATAGAATACATCAATATTTCGGTCCTTGGCTCTGGCATCATCCCCTTTGATGTCATCTCACGGAAATAGCGCAAAGTTTCCTTGACCCTTCTCTTATCATGGAACCCATGAATCATAATGGTATAAGATCGCCGGTCAGGTCCCAACCCATTTTTCTCCATCTCGTCCCACGCACATCGCACTCTTTCCTGACAATCCCATTCCATATACAACTACAACAGCAAGTTGTATGTGTCACCAGTCAGGTTGCATCCATTTTTCTGCATTCTCTCCAACAGGCCAGGAACTTCCTCTGGTTTCTTCGACGACTTAAGCAAGTAATTGAAAGTTACTTCATTGGGCAGACAACTACCCTTCCTGTGTTCCATTTCTTCCAAAAGCTCGTAAACCTTCTCCATACACCGTACTTTGCATGTTTAATTAGTGAGTTGTATGTTGCTGCATTTGGGCGACATTGTCGAGCATTCATTTCCTGAAATACTTCCAATGCACGAGGAAACCTCTTCTTGAAACAAGGAGCATCGATTATGCAATTGCATGTCACCACGTCTGGGTTGCAACCCTGATCCCACATTGCTCGAAATAACTTGAGTGCCGTACCCAACTTTCCTTTCCTTTCCAAAACCTTTCCTTTCCAAAACCTTTTCGCCTCGCTTCGCTCGCACACACCATCCATTAAGAATATATTCCACGTTTTTATATCTTGCCCGAACTCTTTCCCCTTCACGTTAAACAAAGCTTCCGCAGCTTCTACATGCTTATACCGGCATAACCACAGTATGAGCTTCTGAAACGCAACCAAATCAAGCTCGAGACCAAACTCTTTTCTCTTGTAAAATCTCATATGTTCCTTCACTGATAAGTCCCTCTCTCTAGTGCATTTCCACGAGCACGTGGTAGACTTCATTGAAAGCCCACATTTTCTTCAGAATCTGCAACTAAGTGGACGAAACAAATCGTGTTATTCCTACCCAGAAAGTAAAATAGGGAATTTTTAGTGAAAGTTTCGAGCTTTGGATTCGTTGGGATCTGAAAGTTGTGAAATTTGGAAAGGTAGGAGACGGGTTTGTGTGAAATCGGATAGCGAGCGTGATGGTTTTTGGTTTGGGTTTGGAATTTTAAACTGAAATCACGCTGGATGTTATTTTCCCGGGAAAAGATTATCAACGGTCGGAACTTGAAACGCATGTTTGTTTTTCTAATGCCGGGCGTGTTTGGGGTGGAAGAAAATCATTTCCTAGATTTATAAACAATATTTTGCTACTCAAAGATTAGTAGACACTCCTATTCAAAATTCTTAATGTTTAAATCGCAGAGTTTTGTGCTTATAATCAAAACCATTCATATGAATCACATTGTAAAGATCATCTCTGCAAAAATTAAATTAAAACAAAGATCATTTAGTTAATCTATTGTAGCAAATACATAGACGGTTCATAATGCTTTCACTAATACCGTCCATTTGTTTTTAAATAGTTTGATGATTAAACGACTTTAGTTTTAATTGATTTTTTGCAGAGATGATCTTTATATAATGATTTATAATATGAACAATTATGGTTATAAACACGAAATTCTATAGATTGATAACCAACAATTTTGAGAAATTTTAAGTAGGAATTCCTGGTCATCTTTGAGTAGCCAAGTATTGTTCATTTATAAAAGAGAGAGATACGCTCATAAGGATTGAGAAGGAATTCCCTTTTAAAATACTTGATGGCCTATTTAAATAGGATTCCGTTTAAATTTTATTATTTAATTATTCATAGTTTTGGAAAAATGATTTCCAGGGCGTGACACTGGGTGCGTTGGATACTTAGGGTGTGGCAGGGCGGTGGAAGCTAACGGTTTGGTGCTGAAGTGAGGGGAATGTATAGTGAACTTAAGGGGACGGTTGCCATTTGTAAAAAAATAATAATAATAATAATAAAAATAATATAAAAATTTTGAGTTTTAATGATAAAGACAAAATAAAGAATGAAGTGAATAGTACTATAATTGATTTTTAGTGTAAAAATATAATTTTTCGTTAAAATAAACAGTATCGTAGGCTATTCGTTAAGACTCCCTTGTAAAAATTATTGGGTACTATTGGATTTTAGAAAGATTCATTAAAGTGGTATTGTCGCTCTGCATACTTCGAGAAAAGTTAGAATTTTCGAAGTACCTCCTACTTAACTTTCTTTTTCCGCTTCCTCAAAGAAAGTAGCTTATTTTTCATTTACCGAATACATACAATAGCTATAAAAATAAAAAAAAAATTAAAAGCTGCTTTTTGAAAAACTTAAGCAATCCAAACTAGTACTTAACAATTCATCGGTTTGCCTAAAATTGAGAAGGAAACCAATTCAAACTGGATCGTAATTACACCAAGAAATTTTCAAATGTACAATAAAGTATTCTTTTTTATATATCCAACCATGAAATATTCTATATTCCATATGTTTTAATTGTAATCTCGATATAAAAAAATACAATAAATAAGGTCTAACTGCTAAAAACTATGGAGGCAGATTTTCTACATTCCCAATTCCCGTGTCCTTCTATGCCCTTCTGTTTTATGTGGTCACGATTAAGTGACGTCAATATTTTATATTGTTTTTTTATAGAGATAATAAGACAAAAATAAATAGTAATATAAAATGTTAACGTGACTTAACCGTGATCACACAAACAAAAGAATATAAAAGAGCACGAAAAGTAGGAGCGCAGAGAATCTGCCTCCAAAAACTATAAAGTATAATATATACCGAAGCACCAAATTGTCAAATATTCAAAGGAAAAGATTTCAAAAGTTAAACAAAAATAATCATTATTCTTGTTTTCCTAGAATGACACACAAGTACTTTTGTTTCTTTCAATTTAAAATCAGTCCAATATACGGAGAACTTTCCTTTGCGGTGGCCTGCGCAAGAGCTGTTAAAACCACCTCTACACGTGGCAGCATCGCAACAAGCCAAAGACAGTAACAACCGTCGGATCCGATGCGACCAGTTCAAAAAGTAACGAGCCATCTCACGCGGCGAAGAGCCGGGCCCATGCCGACAATATTCGTACCAAAGCCCAAAAAGTCCAACAAAACCCAAACCCAAACGCCGCCACAAACTTTCCGTCTATCGCCATAACACAAAAGAAGCGGCAGCACGAAACGCGACGACAGCGCCGTCATAACCGCCGTTAGGGAAAGCCGCCCTTCCATCGTCCTCGCGCCACGTGGCCCTCACCAGAAACGCGCCAGCGCGCATCGCCGCGCTTTGTTATCCACATGGGCCCCACCGAGTGAGAAATCTGAGAGTGTGCGCGTTACCGTGTGTGGGTCAAACGCCTCGTTGACCGAGCGAATACTTTTCTCTTTTAGCTCTCGGTGTTGGCATGTTGGGCGCACGGGCACGTGTGGCGCGTGACATCAACGCTCCATGCGGGCTCTCCTACTCATTTCAAATTCAAAGCATTTTTAGAGTTTTTTTTTATTATTTTTCATTCGTTTTAATTCAAAGCAAGTCGAAATCCTTTTTCTTTCTTTTGATACTTTACTAATCATGTTTTAACTCTAATGTCTAATCTTAATTCCTTTTTCACTCTAATCTCACATTAACATGCATTGAACAATTAGAGCTTTAACTTTATCCTGAGAAAAATTTAGAGCTTGAACTTTTCAATTGAGAGGTTAATTGCGATAGAACAAAAAATATTGGTAATTAAACTATTTAAATCTAAACACAGGACTTTGAGACGTTCAAATTTTCAACTCCATTGATGTCTAAAAATGATATTCCGTAATAATTATTTGGGTGATTCTTGAGTTAAGTCTCATTTGTTTTCTTTTATACATTTTAAAAAGTGCATTATGCTTACTTCATGTGTGTTATTTAAGGATAATCAAATGAAATGTATACAATAAAAGAGCAATAAGAGATAACTTGTTGCAATTTGTTAACGGTTCAAAATTAGGAGGTCAACACAAGACCAATACAGTCAACCCTTGGTGGGTTCAAACTATAAAACTATATTATGGCCAATATAGTAGTGCTTCCCCCTTGAAAATGGGTTACATCCACTATAGTGGTTTGGTACATTTTTGTTGCATATTACAATAAATAGCTCTCAAGACAATGTAATGTAATTTTACACTTGCGGATTCGACCGTTTATAAGGGGTACTCGACCCTTTTTTATAGGCCCTTAATGAGCTATAAAAGTCTTGGGTCTTTAATTATGTCACCGTCCTACCAATAAATTAGTTGAATACGGAGGCACTGTTTGTAAGCTACTTTTCCACTATCCATTCGAAACGAAATTTACATAGGGTTACTCGCATGATTTCTCGGATCAACTCGTCTTGGGCACAACGCTCGTTCAAGAGTGATTGGAATGCACTTTACCTGAGTGCTAGGCTTGAAAACATTTATGTCACGTCGTAGACTTCTTTTTCATTGTTGCGATAGTGCTCTGTTTGCTGAATTTTTTGGACCAGCTTAAAAGCCTAATGTCTTAATCATGTCATCTTTTGTGGCTCTTTCAAGACCCATATATTAAGTCCAAACAACTATACATTATTGTAATAGGTCTAAAAGGATCACGCGTTAACAGTATTATTAACAAACAATGAGATAATTGTAGGTTTTGCCACGATTTACATATTGATATATTCCTTTTTAAGAAATTTCTTTTTTAATAAACAAAATTTGTTCTATTAGTTTACCAGCTATGAAACCGGCTAGGAAATTTCATTAAAATGCTAATATTTGTCTCAAAATTATACATGTTTAGTAGCATATGTATCTAATTCGTCAACAATCATATTTAGTAGCATATGTATCTAATTCTTCTCGAGGATGTTCGAAACTCAAATCTCATAAACAATAACGACGAATAACATAAGTAGCCATTAGAACGTTGGTTGGGCAGCCAAAAAATAACCCCAAAACAAAAGAAACAAATTAAATAATGTAAAAGGATGATTTACAAGGTAAAATAAAATTTTGAGAACTTATAGTTTTCTACTTTAATAGTCAATTTTCATCTTCCAATAAAGAAAAAAACTAAAACTAAAAAGGTTTTTTCTAGAGAATTCTTGAGTTAAGTACTATTTGTCTTTTTTCAAAATTGTGATTTGACAAGTGTATGTTCCTTACTTTTATTTTTTGACAAGTGCATCATGCTTACCTCATATTTGTTATTTAATTTAGAATGATGAGAGAATACAACTTTATTTGGAGTAGTATTCTCTCCCCTCTTATTTTCATAATGTGACATCCCACATCATCCAGGGGAGTGATCCTTATATGTATATTCTCATCCCTACCTAGCATGAGGCTTTTTGGGAGCTCACTGGCTTCGGATTCCATGGGAACTTCAAAGTTAAGCGAGAAGGGGGCTAGAGCAATCCCATGATGGGTGACCCACTGGAAAGTTGCTCGTGAGTTCCCAAAAACAAAACCGTGAGGGCATGGTCGGGGCCTAAAGCGGATAATATCGTGCTACGGTGGTGGAGCGGGCCCGGGAAGTGGTCCCCCTGGGCCGGGATGTGATACATACTCTTTTCTCATCTCCTCTCACATATTGTTTTTTGTCATATTGTCTCGATAAAAAAATAAATAAATATAAGATGTTGATGTGACTTAACCGTAATCGTTCAAATAGAAAGGGAAGGAAGGAGAAGAAGATTAGAATGGGAGATAATCCTCCTCCACTTTCTTTTAGCCTCAATGTTATTTGATAACAATAATAAATCAATTTTATTGTTGTTGTAACAAATAAAAAAAAAATCCTGATACATTATTTTATGTAAAATTTAAAGTCTACATTAATTCGTTTGGATAAATTTTAACTTTTAATCTAAAGTCTTTGGTTTTTTTTTTTTTTTTTTTTGCTTTAAATTTTTATTACCTTTAAACTATCTGTAAAACATGGATAAAATCAAATTTTAGTAACCAATTATTTTTTAATATTTTTTTAAAAATGATTAGTTCCAAAGATAATATGGTAAACAAACCATATGAAAAAAAAAACATACACACACACACACACTCTAGGTGAATCTTTATTAAGTACCACTCGTCGTCTTCTTTTTTACTTTTTCAACATTGTCATCTTGAAAACATAAGGGCTATAGTTGTAAAAGCCACATTTATCTCTCAATTTACGTTTTTGGGAAATGTAATTATGAGTTATGCTTGAATACGAGATATGTAGATTTGGGGGCTCAGTTACTTTTCTCTCTTTAACTAGAGGAGTCTACCTGTTAAAGATGTAAATATATACTGTTATTAACATCTTCGGATGAAGACGAGTATTTTACATACCGGCACTAGAAAGCTTTCCAGTTAACAAGAAATGCAAAATGCCAATTTTAAGATATTTTGCATCTTTTATTGGAAATGCTATAAGGAATAAGAATAAGGGTAAGTTTGAACTCAGAACGCAATAAAATAAAATAAAAGACCTTAACTACTAAGTCAATTCACCACTTAAACCGACCGTGACCATTGACTCATTAAGCAAGTTAAAATTCTATATATATATATATATATATAATATTAGTCTCCTTTTTCTATGTTTCATCTAAACTCTTTGCTATTTCTTGTCCTAAAATTTGATGATATGTAAATCATTCATGGATCACTGATCAAATCATATATGCTTGCAGTTATGAAAAAAATATATATCTCGAAGATAATCTAATAAATAGACAATAAAGCTTTTTTGTACAAGAACACTATGAAAATTAAGTGTAAATAATCTTTTTTTTTTTTTGGGTAACAAAATGTAAATAATCTTCATATATACTAAAATGCTATTGAGATACTAAGGTGGGAAATCAATCTATTAGGTTGTTAATAGATATCTGTTAAGACCTGCTTAATTTGATATCATATAGAAATGTGATTGGTAGTGGTGATGATGATGTAAGATGAAATTAAACTAAACATGCATTAATAGATAGTTATTAACAACTCAAAATATTGGTTTGCCACCTCTAATAAATACTATTTAGATGGGGAAAGCCAAAAAAAAAAAAAAAATGTATTTGTTTATTTCCCTCATTGAAAAAGGCGAAAGTATTACGTTTGGGGTCAAATTTTCATGAAACTTTTGGATCCCTTTTTGTGTGACAATAATTTACATTCTTCTTGTTGTATACTTACCGATTGGGAATTGTGGACAAGTATGATTTAATATATCATTTATCAAATACTGTTCGTTTTCCTTTTCGAAAGGAAAGGGAGAGCATGCAATCATATATATGAGAGTAGTTTACATGACGCAATTACAAAGTTATTGTGGTCTTATTTGTACATGATACGACATTGTAAAGAGAACCTCAGACATATCGTTATATTATTGTCACATAAGGTTATGATAATAGTGTATTCATGTCATATAAATCATTTTTTCATATGCAACCCAAAAAATATGTATGTTTGAGTTAGAAACACCTTATTTTCATCACTTCACACTTCAAATTTCAATGTCTATATAATTTTCATGCACTTATTGTGTGAAAAGGAGTAAAAAGCATCAATGTCGTTGTTTTAAAACCAGAATCTGCTCGTCTAATGCTAGTAAGCAAATAAGGAAACAAACCCATTTGAAGAATAATGCTATAAACTCAAAAATTAATATATTTCCAATAAGTTAGATAACAAATCAAATTCAACCCTACAAAAACAGTAAACGAAATTGACACAATGATACATATTTAATATGGACCTAACCACTATACAAAATCAAGTGCAGGAGGAGGAATATGATCTATAGGCAACTTAAAAACTTGTACATTGCCATTCTACTTCTAGAAAAAAATCATAAATGTTCCCAAACCACCGTTCGTCGAGTTGAATTTTGATGGCTCTGTTAAAAATTCGACCTTGTATGCTTAATATTTGTGTAAGTCATAAAATAAAATAAAGCTAGGATTTAGTAATGTTTTATGTGATGAGCGTCTTCTTTCTGAAATGGTTTATTATGCACGAATAAGGCTATCTCAAAGGCAAAATTTTAAACTCAAATTTGACTTTTAACATTAAGTATGTGCATTTGGGAAGAAAATGTTGGATTTAGAACTCAAATTTGAGAATGTGGATTCGGAGATGGTTGGTTTCAAAACGCAAATTGTCACTTCCCGGCCCCGCTTCACCACCGTAGCACGATATTGTCAGCTTTGGACTTACCATTCCCTCACGGTTTTGTTTTTGGGAACCCACGAGCAACTTCCCAGTGGGTCACTCATCATGGGATTGCTCTATCCCCCTTCTCGCTTAACTTCGGAGTTCCTACGGAACCCAAAGCCAGTGAGCTCCCAAAAGGTCTCGTGCTAGGTAAGGATGGGGAAATACATATAAGGATCACTCTCCTGGTCGATGTGGGATGTCACACAAATGTTGTTCTTCTTGTTGAAATAACATTTTTCCTTGTAGGTATGAGCTCCACCTTAGATGAAACCCAAGTATTAGTTTTAAATTGACTAAATTTTTTATATAGGTTTTAACTTTCCACTGCATTGTAGTGAAAAAAATTGTTATTTGGACTCAAATATAACATTTTAAGTTCAAACTTTCTGATGCATTAGAAATGACCTAATAAATAAATTTGTAATTTTATGGTAAAAAAGAGGTTCAAAAATTGAGTGCATAACGAGATTTTATTGATATGAAAATGAAAAATTTTCCATTGCAAAAGGATATATATAAAAAAACATCTAAAATGGAAAAAAAAATCTTTTTACTAAATCTTAGTTACCAAACAAGGCAAGAACGTTGTCGTATAATCCGAACTACAATGTATGTATAGCGTACCACAACCAGCATTGAATTTGGGAAGGGAGAAAATACGTGGCGCGAGGTGAGAGGTGGTCAGAAGTAACCGAGGTGGTTCGTGCAAGAGAAGCCACTTGTGCACTCTCCACTCTCCACAACACACAAGCGCCCGAAAAGGAGCGTCGCTTTTACACTCTCTCCTCGCTATAAAACCCACCTTCACTCCCCTCTCTCACCTCAGCCAACCCTCCCTCTCTCTCTCTCTCTCTCTCTCTCTCGGCATTTTTTACCACAAAGCTCACATCTTTCTCCAAAGCAGCCATGGCTCCGACGACGGCGAAGTCCCTATCCAAAACCGGCTCCGAGGACCCGAATCCGACATCCAACGAGATCCGGTACCGAGGTGTCCGGAAGAGGCCTTGGGGACGCTACGCCGCCGAGATCAGAGATCCCGGGAAGAAGACCCGCGTCTGGCTTGGGACCTTCGACACCGCTGTGGACGCAGCGCGTGCGTACGACAAGGCGGCGCGTGAGTTTCGCGGAGGCAAGGCGAAGACCAACTTCCCCACCCCCTCTGAGCTCCAGCTCGACGTCGTCAACATCGTCAACATGAACAACGCCGCTAAATCAGCGGCGGCGACGAACGTCAGCAACAGCCCCAGCAGCCAGAGCAGCACCGTGGAGTCCTCCTCCCCGCCGCCTCCGCCGCCACTCGACCTTGCTCTCAAAAGCCCCCGTTTCTCCACCGGCGGCGGCTACTTCACCGCCGCGAGCGGCTTCCGCCCGCTCCCCGTGCCCCGTCCAGTGTTCTTCTTCGACGCCTTCGCACAGGCCGACGGCGCCGCCGCCTTCCAGCTCGCCCGCGAAACTTGCAGGTTCGACCGCCCGGCTCCCATATCCGGCTCGGCCCACAGCGACTACTCCGCGTCCTCGGTCGTCGACTTCGAGCGTAGCTCCCGCAACGTACGGCTCGATCTCGACCTGAACCTCCCTGCCCCCTCGGAAGTCGCCTAAACTCCCGCCGCCCGCCGCGAAAGATCACCCCTTTGCTTTCTTTCCGGTCCAAATTTGTTCCTTTCTTATGGTAGGAAAAAAAAAAAAAGAAAACAAGAAAAAGAAAAACCCTGTTAGAAAACGAGAAAGCTAGCAACGCTCGAGCTGTCATGTATTTTGAAATTAGCCCCTACATGCAGTTGTATAATGTTAAACTGTTCCGCAGCTCCTTGTGTATATAAACCCAAAGCGAAAAGAAAAAAAACCCACCCGACCTTTTTCTAATTTTCCTTTTTGTTTTTAAATCCCATCCGAGAGATCTTAGGTTTCTCTCTCTGTTGTTCAGTTCGTAGTTATATGTTCAGAAATCTTGCTATGAAATGAAACATTTCATCCTGTATCATCACTCGATTATTATTTCGTATTTATTGTTCGGATCCGAACAACAGTCCAACAAAACCCCTTTTTTGTTTCGTGAAATTTACGTTAGATTTATCTTGTTTGGATATTATGTGCCGTCGATCCAACAGACATGTCGCCGGCATTGTTTCCCGAGTGACAAGCCTTGTCGCGCGGCGCGGTTGCGACACCTCTAATGTGCGCAGCAGCCGCCTGTTTTCAATTTCAGGTGCGCACGTTAGATAAAAATCTCCCCTGCTTACGTCACTTTCTGGACCCGCTGCCCGTTATAATTTTTTATGTATAAAAAAACACGAGTCGGTACACAAAATCACATTACAAATTGTTAAACTTTTTTTGAAGTATACATCTATTATGATGCTCGATGTATCAGATTTGATGTATCGCTATGCTCTCGCTGCACTCGTATCTCCACCCATCAATGTAACAAATTTAATGTATCAGATTATGTTTTCCGCACATTTATTCCAACTCGGCTTTTGTTAGCAAATTGGAGAAGAAAGTAAACATTTAAAAAACTGAAAATAAATAACTTAAAAAAAAGCTGTAAGACACGGTGCGGCGTCATGATTTGAAAGCATGGGGCTCTCGCTCCTTCTCTCTCTTTTGTCTCACACGGGTGGGTCTCGTGATCTGTGTACCATCGCACGGATACCTGATCAGACGGTGAGATGCGGTGGGTCAGGGTGAGTCTGTGAGGGCTCCTTCAGCATAGCGATTCTCGGTTGTTCCAGCTTTTCTTTGGATTTTATTTAGGAGGCGGCACCGACGGGGAAACCGCTGCGTATTTTATGAGGACCGAATCAGAAGAGAGTGGGTCCACGGATGGGGCCCATGCGGACCGTGTTGACGAGGTACATGTCGGGATTCTTGTTGTCGTCACGTGCACCCTACTCTCACTCGCCGTCCAGTAATTACTAATTCTGTTTCAGACTTTTCGTTTATTTTCTTTTTCGCCCCGTCAGTTTTCTTCCGTAAAGATTTTGCCCCTTTGGTTGGGAAATATTTACATTGGAAGAGTAAAACTAAAAATCATTACTTTCCCTTTTGGTGTTTTAGTTAGTTCAGTGCTTAGCCCAAATAGAAAGAAAAAAGATTGCAACAAAACACTATCCTGTGGATGGAAAACATGATTGGCTGTCAGTACAATCATTAGTGAATAATTAAGAAAATAACAATAAGAATTTAAAACATGATCAATTACCGTTCTTTCGTTATGAATAATTCACATTCATTCAACAAATGTCAAATTGAGTTAGTTTCTTGTTTATTTCAAAATCGATACACTAACTTTTAAGTGGCTCTATTTTCTATCCAACTCTAATTTGTCATGCTAATTGGTACTTTTCTTTTCACACTTTTCTACCTTTTGTTTTTAGAGGTTGAGAATCGACAAACAACAATAAGTTATTTACCAAAAAACAATACTCTTAAGTAATTATTGCTTTTTCTCCTGTTTAACAAAAGCTAGCCTAAGTGCGTTTTCTTGTATTTCTAATTTGTCATAATTAACTAAATACCTTCGTTGGTAATTGACGATATCTACTTCATACTCTAGCTCATTATGATGATATATAGTTTTTATGTAAGAATTATCAGTTTTGAGCTCTAAATGTTGATGAGTCAACAGTACGGACTATAATTTCCTACCAACATGAAAACTCATCTTAACACTATCATTTCTTCTTGTCGCTTTAACAAAATTTCGGTCGAGTGAAATTCTATCTTTGTCTGCTTCATTATAACTGAATAGCCTGATCTTAGAAATGAACGTTTGTGTCATCATATTGGTAATCACTTAAAATCCTAGAACAAATAAATTCTTTGATCATTAGAGTATTAACAGTAAAAAAACTTCTTTAATATAAAACGACATTCTCATGTTATTAGTTACTTTGTCCGTTTAACAACAGTTGTCCTAAGCGCATTTTCTATTTTGTCTAGTTCATCATACCGAATACCTTAAATCGTAACTCACCAAATCTGCGACAGTTATACTCCAGCTCATCAGGATGTTTTGCCTTATGTAAGAATTATTGGCTTTGAGCTCTAAAGGTTGGCGAGTCAACAACAAGGTAATATAATTCTACCAAAAAAAATATTTTGACATCATCATTGCTTATTGTCAGTTAACAAAAGTTAGATTGAGCAAATTCCTATCATTGTGCGCTTCATCATGACAAAATACCTTGATATCGGACACAAACTCTTGCCTCAAATTGGCTTGCACTTAGATTTCTAAACCAAACAATTTCTTTGTGAGAATCGACAATGAAACACAAAATTATTTATTAAAACTGTTTATTAAGCAGGGTTAAGTCAGCTTTAAAGGATGATGAGTTCACAATAAAGACCCACAAATTCTTTGGTAATAACTAGATTGACATGATATATGATTTTTCTCATCGAGTTAGCAAATGTTAGTTAGTGTGCGCTTCTATCGTTATGTAGTTCATCATAACTAAACACTCTTGTAAATAAACGTTTATGCCATCAAATTGTACACCTAATTTTAGAGAAATACAATTAGCGTCTAATTTAACTGTCTTAAACTATTTTTTGAATGCATTTTAACTTACCATGGTTATGTAGGGTTTAGGGTTCCTCACTACAATTAGCGCCTATTTTAACTTACCGATTTCAAAGTTTGTGCATCCACTGTAAGATGTATGAGATGATTAGTACATCTCATACATATTTTCATAGCTTCCTTACTACACCTACAACGAGTTTAATCAGTTGCCTACATACTTATAAGATCAATTTTTTTTACTTTTACTTATTATTAAAATATATAATTTAATATCACTACGTACTGTTACGGTGAGCAACAAAATAATCGATTAACTTGCTGGCTGAAACCGTCATCTAGAGTAATTAAAAAATCTAAATTCGTATCTAAGGTGTTTTGATAATATTTGTATAAAAAAATTGAATAAAAAAAAAATAAAACCAAGGCGGCCAAAAGTTAAAAACCGAAAACTATCGGGGTGATGCTGAAAGATAATCACAATATTTTTCACAATTTCACGATATATCCGTCTTAGATAAAACTAACTTTTGGGGAACAATTAAAATGTCCACGTAAGAAAATACTGCTCTTAGGTGGAGGCGCGGCGGCCGCTTTGGTCCGGGCCCACACATCGATCGTGTCGTCTGGAATTCACGAAGTCCACAAGTTTGTCGCTCCCCATGCAGTTGTGCATGACGCTGACACGTACCGTATGGCGCCCCGCCACGCAAGCCGCCTTCACGTGGGCGGGAATTACGGACGCTCGCTGCGTTGCGACTGGTGTGGCGGTGACGTGCCCGAAAGTGACAGCGACAGCCTACGCGAAGGGAGCGTCGTCGGAGGGAGTTGCGTGGAGGAAACGGTGGGTGGGACCCGCGGGTGATGTAAAGGCTCCAGGGTTAGGTCACGCAAAGTGGGGGCGTGACACGGTGCCACGCAAACCGCCGAAACGCAATAAATGGTAAATTTAAAAAATTAAATTAAAATATGTGGGTTTAGGGCGGCTATTGTTCTTTGTGGGCTGTCACTCAGGTGAGCCAGTACGGATATGGGCTTCTCTTTTGGCCGGTGGGAGATTTATTTGTATTTTTTTTGTGCCAAACGGAAGATTCTATTAGAATGGATGTTAGATTTGTCGGCGACAGAGTTCAGACTTATATCGTCATGCAATGGTTTAATTTAGTTTGATCACTGTGGTAAATGGTTACTTACTATTTATTTATTAATTATCCTAATATGCTACTTGGGGAATAAAAAAATACTTTACTGAAAAAACCAAGAGCTGGTTTGATATTGCTAATTATTTTAAAAACAGTTTATTTATTTATTTAAATTTTTTTAAAGTTGGGGCTACAATTGTGTTTGGTAATGAAAAAAAAAAGTGTTTTTTTGTCAAAATCATGGATTCAAAATAGTAGAAAGCAAAAGCAGTTCTACCCTTACTTCTAAAAACAGTTTTTTTTTTTTTTTTTTTTTTCGCAACAGCAACCCCAAACTAGCTGTAAACTATATAATAATTAAATAATTCATACAGTTTGGAGGTTTGGGCAGTGATGGTGTTTACCTTTTCTTAGTTGGAGGTAGATTCTCTGCCCTCCCACTTCCCGTACCCTCATATTTTGTGAGGTCACGGTTAAACCAAGTCAACATTTTATATTATTTTTTTTGTAGAGATAATAAGACAAAAATAAATAGTAATATAAAATATTAACGTGATTTAACCGTAACTACACAAACAAGAGGGCACGGAAAGTAGGAGGGCAGAGCTTCTTAGTTTGGTGTTTATCTAAATGGCCATATCCACTAAGGATTTTCTAAGCCAAAATATCAAAATTTGAAATAACATATAAACATAGATATTTAAACCGATTCATCTGTTATGTCATCATGTCAGGTCGACTATTTGCTTGTTTATCTCCTCTCTCTATTGGAGTGGGAAAATGGAACAAAGAATCTCGTACGGCTAACTGAATACTTTAACTACTTGAACCACAAACTGTTTAGTAGCGTAAGTGTTATAAAACATTATTATTAGAGTTGAAATTGCCTATATGTACTTAGCCTCGAAGATGTGACCAATATAGACCAAAGCACTAGGCCCAATTAGAGATGCGGTCCATGGGCCAAGTTCACTACTCTGTATTGGCTGCTTACCCACAATGCTGAACTAGAACCCCAACCCAAATATATAAAAATAAATAAAAATAAAAAGCATGTAAATTATAGGAAAAAGGTAACGCACATTTTTTTACCTTTCATAAGTCCTTAATAATTTTGATCATTGTTTTTCAATTTATTCGATCTGACAGCTGAACGTTGAGAAGAGTATATGAGAAGTAAAAATATCGGTGTGAATAGTTATACTCAAATTATATTAGTGATGATGCTACCCCTACTCAATATTGTATGACCCACCTTTTGGGTTGGCCAAGTAAAAATTGAACAGGCTGGTGATTTAAGTATTAATTAATTAGCATATCAAGTGACGCATAAAAAAGTAACAATATTTTATAATTTTCTTTGGTAATATTATATTACAAAAGAAAATATTTGACTCATCACGGAAGCGATAATTTGGAAATGACCTTGACAATCCACCTGCAACGTGGTATAAGCATAAGCATTGTGTTGTTAGTTTATTTTTTATTATTTAAAGTGTAAATTGGATAAATAACGTCATTTGAATAGCAGATTACATCATAAAAAAATTTCACCTTAACTTATAAAAATAATTTACATGAAACAAATTCATTGGTACAAGAAGTCCCAATCTACTGCAACTCCTTTCCTAATCCACACTTGTCACGAATAAATGATTGGGGTGTTGGCAACAAGCAGAGTGGCACTGTGTGCCCATCCTGTTTTCTCTCTCATATATAAAAAAAACGCTAACAGAAACATGTATATATTGGTTCCGAATCCTTGAGATATACATATATGTATTCGGAGTAGTGAATCTTATTGACTAGCAACTAGCAAGGGAGAGAAGCTGAGGAAAGAGAAGATGGGAAGGATATTTGTGGTAGAGCTGGAGGGAAGGTGCTACAGATGCAAGTTCTGCAAAACTCACTTGGCCCTCTTCTCCGACTGTGTCTCTCGGGTAACTTTTTCTCACTCTTGCTCTCAATTTCTGCTCAAAGATTGCATCTTTCACTCACAACAACAATTACCCATCATCAATCACTGTAAAAGTTTCTCTCTTTGTTCCTCAGTAACTGTAGTTTGTCACACAAATTTGAGTTATTGAAGCTTTTTTTTTGTAAGTGCTTTTTTAATTCTGCTTTTTGTCCTCATATGTTCATCAGCATTAGTTTATCTGATTTGGACCTTATGTAAATGCATAGAAAGTTAGGTTGAATCGTCTAATTTCAGTTTCAGAGTGCTTTTTGGTAAATTTTTTAGTAAATGCTTATTGATTAGTTTTCTAATGCTTATGTTGTGAATTTATCGTCTTTGATTTACAAATATAGGCAAAGTAAGAAAGAATTAGAAGATTTTTCGGGTTTTCGATGTTTAGTGTTGTAGGAGTGCAAAGATTTACCACTCTGAGGACTGTGCAATCTGGTATGTTGGTCACCATTATCGAGTTGCTAGGTCTTATTTGTTTGTGATCACCAGCATATGTATTTAAACTTCTCTATTGGGTTTTTACATTCTTTCAGGTCTCATTTTTCCCTTGTGATTGTTTAGGCTTTTCGTTGCCACCGAGGAAAAGCATACCTCTTCAATAATGCGTGAGTTCTTCATCTTTCATGGATATCTGATCTGATTCAGATATATGTTTTATATTTATCAAGCTTTAAGTTTGTTCAGTTTATGGATTCTGTATTTATCAACTAGTACATCTTGTCACTGCAATGTATGTAAATAGCCGTTCTGACATTGTTATATGGAAAGAAGTATTCAGTTCCTCTTGGGTTCTTCAAAGTCCTATTGGACACCATTAAAATTCCTGAATTAGGTTATTCAAAATGGTTAGAAGCTTAGCCCTAGAAATGTACAAGGATCTAGTAATTATAAGAGTGGCTTTCACCTTGGCAAGATGCAGTGAAGCTACTTATTACGTGATCTTTGGTTTAGGCGAACAAGAACATGCTATTGAGTAACGTTTGTTTACATGGAGAAGTTTCTTCAATTTGATGTAACATCTCCCAGGAATGGAAAGAGTTAACTTTTCCTGTGAATTTAGCTAAGATCATGCATTTTCTGTAATGCTAATCTGCTCTGCTAAAAGACTTTCTTTTGCTGAGAAAGATCTACTCGAGTTTAATTAGATGTTGAACATTAATAGTCGTGCTCTTTGGGGGTTCCAGTTTGATGTATAACAACAACAACAACAAAGCCTTTTCCCACTAAGTGGGGTCGGCTATATGAATCCTAGAACGCGATTGTGCTCGTTCTGTGTCATGTCCTCCGTTAGATCCAAGTACTCTTAAGTCTTTTCTTAGAGTCTCTTCCAAAGTTTTCCTAGGTCTTCTTCTACCCCTTCGGCCTTGGACCTGTGTCCCGTAGTCGGATCTTCTAACCGGAGCGTCAGTAGGCCTTCTTTGCACATGTCCAAACCACCATAACTGATTTTCTCTCATCTTTCCTTCAATTTCGGCTACTCCTACTTTACCTCGGATATCCTCATTCCTAATCTTATCCTTTCTCGTGTGCCCACACATCCAACGAAGCATCCTCATCTCCGCTACACCCATTTTATGTACGTGCCGATGCTTCACCGCCCAACATTCCGTGCCATACAGCATCGTCGTTCTTATTGCCGTCCTATAAAATTTTTCC
The DNA here is from genome assembly GCF_041283825.1 of Pyrus communis. Taxonomy (NCBI): domain Eukaryota; kingdom Viridiplantae; phylum Streptophyta; class Magnoliopsida; order Rosales; family Rosaceae; genus Pyrus; species Pyrus communis. Next base: position 4,549,704 of record NC_142567.1, read on the forward strand.
TTGAACTTCAATGGCATACGGCGGTCACACAACACACCTGATGCACTCTTCCACTTCATCCATCCAGCTTGTATTTTATGGTTGAGGTCTCCATCTAATTCTCCGTTCTTTTGCAAGATAGATCCTAGGTAGCGAAAGCGGTCGCTCTTTGGTACTTCCTGCTCTCCGATCCTCACCCCTAACTGATTTTGGCCTCCATTTGCACTGAACTTGCACTCCATATATTCTGTCTTTGATCGGCTTAGGCGAAGACCTTTAGATTTCAACACTTCTCTCCAAAGGTTAAGCTTCGCATTTACCCCTTCCTGAGTTTCATCTATCAACACTATATCGTCTGCGAAAAGCATACACCAAGGAATATCATCTTGAATATGTTCCGTTAACTCATCCATTACCAATGCAAAAAGGTAAGGACTTAAGGATGAGCCTTGATGTAACCCTACAATTATGGGGAAGCTTTTGGTTTGTCCTTCATGAGTTCTTACGGCAATCTTTGCTTCATCATACATATCCTTTATAGCTTGGATATATGCTACTCGTACTCCTTTCTTCTCTAAAATCCTCCAAATAATGTCTCTTGGGACCCTATCATATGCTTTTTCCAAATCTATAAAGACCATGTGTAAATCATTTTTTCTATCTCTATATCTTTCCATCAATCTTCGTAAGAGATAGATTGCCTCCATGGTTGAGCGCCCTGGTGTGAACCTGAATTGGTTGCTCGAAACCCATGTCTCTTGCCTCAATCTATGCTCAATGACTCTCTCCCAGAGCTTCATTGTATGACTCATTAGCTTAATACCCCTATAGTTCATGCAATTTTGTACGTCGCCCTTATTCTTGTAGATAGGCATCAATGTGCTCTTTCGCCACTCATTTGGCATCTTCTTTGTTTTCAAAATCCTATTGAAAAGGTCTATTAGCCATGCTATACCCGTCTCTCCCAAGACTTTTGCACACTTCGATCAGTATATCATCTGGGCCCACTGCTTTTCTATGCTTCATCTTTTTCAAAGCTACAACCACTTCTTCCTTCCTAATTCGGCGGTAAAAGGAGTAGTTTCTACACTCTTTTGAGTTACTCAACTCCCCCAAAGAAGTACTCCTTTCATGTCCTTTATTGAAAAGATTATGAAAATAACCTCTCCATCTGTCTTTGAGAGGTTATTTTCATAACCTCTCCACCAGTTTGATGTATATTAACCGAAAATGCTAATGATAGTAGGCGAGCTGCTCGGGGATGACTGTAGAATATGGGTTGTGTTGAGTTGATGGCTCTGGTGGATGGGCAGTGCTGCAGTGGGCTTTACTTGTAACATGTATGCAGAATCATTGCTGGTAAAGTTGGGGCCGTCAATCCGGGACCACTAGGTGGAAACATGGATAAAGAAGATTAGCTTTTAGATATTGGAGTGGCTTTTAGTTGGACAAATTTTCTGTGGACCTACCTCTTCAATAGAAATCTCTATGACTAGGATCAAGGAGTCAATTTTTATGCTTACTAGTGGAGGGAATTGCTGGTGCTGAGTTCCTGATTGTTTAGTGAAGTCTGGTTTTTCCAACCTTGGTTTTTGTTACAATGAAGAAGATTGATGTCTACTAATAATAAAAGAAGTGGTGTATGTAGTGCCTTTTATTCAAGATTGTTTTGTTTCCTTGTTCTTTTTGGGTTTAGGCACTTGCTTTCCAGGAAAGTGCTCGGATACGCTAGACAAATAGTGCTATATTCAAGTTTCAGTAAACCATGATAGTCATATGTTGTCTTCATCAAGCTTTTTTCACTCCTTGGATTGATGAGAAAGGTTCTGACTTATCTTTAAAGGGTGGCTTCACAATTCTTCGTCTAGGACAGTGATCTCCTTGTGGGTAGGAATTTAAAGATGTCCAACTTCTACTCTAACATCGAACCAACCTGCCATCCCAACTCGTAGTACTCTTGGCACCCTGTAGAATGTATTTCCTGTTATGAATAGAAGGAACAAGCCAAGATCAATTGAAAAATAATTAAGGGAATGAACACCCTAAAGAAAACCAGTTGGGAAACAGGAGAAACTGAAACTTTTTTTAACCATTAGGAACTGACTTCCAGTTACTGCTCAGTTTTACCACTTCAGAAAGTTTTACCACTTCAGAAGTTGATGCTTTTTATCTTATTCAGTAGACTTTTGATATAGTGCAAGTAATTTCTCCTTTGACCGTATGGGTAACCGTATGCCTTCAACTTGAGGACTTGATTAGTAGAGTTTAATAAGTTTTGGCTGCTTGTATTTTAGGAAAGAGCTGTGGAGTGAGATAAAAATGACATCTCATATTCCATCCGCGACTTAATGACATTTCAATTGTTCTTTTTAAGTAACTTATGTCAGACAGCAATCCAGTAGATATTGATTTATGCATTGGATTTTGTGAACCAGGGTGAATACCACTGCTGGAACATCAGAGGAGAGGATGATGCTCTCGGGTTTGCATACTGTTGCAGATATATTTTGCTGCTCTTGTGGCCAAATCGTTGGCTGGAAATATGTAATCTCTCTCTCTCTGGTGCACACACTCTACCAGAGTCGTATACTGCATAGTTTTTCAACTTCATGCTCCTCAAAACATTCTTTTATCCCACGTCCAGGAATCTGCACACGAGAACAGCCAGAAATATAAAGAGGGAAAGTTCATCCTTGAAAGGTATAACCTTCCCTTAATTTTTTCGGTCGATGCATAATGTGCGCAGCTGTCATTCTTACTTTACCTTCATAGTACAGAGGGAGGATCGTAGACGAAGTAGATTTTTCCGGAGAGTTCTTTGTTGATACTCGTCCTAGCATGAGTGGTAGTGACGGGGACGATGCATAGGAACTAAATTTCGTTGCCGGAATAGTTGTATCAGACGCGAGGCAAGACAGAGCAGCTGTTGCACCGTTTGTAATAGATTGTAACAGTATTTGAATGAATGACTTGGTAAACAAAACAAACGCAGATGTGAAGTGTTTGGGTGCATGTTGTTCAAGCATATTGATTAATGTGTTTGACGGAATTGATTTGTTACTTGGGCTTGTCAGCCTTATGTAGATATTTGGGCCGCATTATGGGCCCTCCCTGTTGGGCTTATTGAGTATGTCCTTTCCCTTTTTGGGGTTTGAGGAATTGTTGAAACTACGAGTTTTTCTCTAATGCACATTAAAAGTGTACGGTTAAGTTATACATAAGAACACGAGCCGCCAGATCCCGTTAGGACAGACAATTTACCACTCGTTCTAATGTGCAACTTAGGAATAGTTTAATAACAATTTTGCTTTCAGTTTTTTGTTTTGGTTTTCAATTTTTATTTTTGGAAAAACTAAATGTAGTTACTAAACTATGTTTTTAAGTTTTGAGTAATGCTAGGTAGACTAAATTTGTAGACAAAATTTTGTAAACTAAATGATATGAAACTTAATGATTGAATTATTACTTAAGCGTTGATAAACATGCTCATTTCCTATTGGTGAAACATAATATGGACATGTGGAGACGAAATTGGAGGATGTACTAACTAAAAAGCTCAGGGCATGTGGTTTTCTATGCATGTCTTAATGATTTTTTTTTTTTTTTTTTTTTTCAAGAAGTACTTCCAATATATTAAAAACTAGTACAAAGCTAAAAAAGAGTCAGGTAAATAACAACATATACAATAAAAGGCCCAAGCAAAATGAGAGCTGTAACCCAAGATACAACGAGATGCCCACATAAGCTTAGGTCCAAAGGCTGAAAAAACAAATAAGAGAAAACCCTAATTTAAGCAACATAAACCAGATCGCCACTGCCGCCATATCCTCAAAGGAAGCCAAATTTCGAACCGAGAAAGTAGACACCAGATCCAAGTCCCTATCACAAATCCCTGCAAATATATACAAATAAAGTATCTTAGGGGTAGAAAGTGAGGTTAAGGGGTATGTAAAATACACTTATTGTGGTGAAGGCCACATAATACCTAGCATTGATGGGGATCCAACATGTCGGTTGAGGGAGGGGAAGTGAGGGAGAGAAGTAGATCTTATATCCAATTTCTAAACGGAGCCCATTGATCTGAGCACCTGGTAGGGGTGGAGATGGAATATCACGACTAAGGAATAGGGAGGAAGGAAAATTAAAAGACATAGGCACGAAGCCCAGGATAGTTGAGACTTGGCTCAAGGAAAACTGAGATTAAACTTAGGGAATAACCGAGAATTAAAAGGGAAGGGAAAAAACTGGAAAAATGGGAAAGAAGAGGAGGGGGATGCAGGGAGGGGGTAGAAGCAGAGGAGATGAGAGGGGAGGAAAAGATGAATAGGGCAAAGGAGAGAGAAATTGAGGAAAAACTCAGGGGAAACAAAGAAGAGAGAGGAAAAGAAGAAAGGAAGAAAGGAAGAGGAAGGAGGGGTGGATGCCTCTGGCACCCAAGCCAAAGGTTAAGGCCAACGGCGAAAGTTTCCTGGGTTTGTTTTTCACATAGAGAGAACTTTAGAGGACGAAAAAGGGAGACCCTTTAGAAAGAGAGAACCCTTTTTGAAGAGATTTGTGTTACTGAAAGTAATCTTAATGATTTGTTAAACAATACGTTTTTAAAACTTCAACATACATCTATGTGTATACATGTAGGTACTTTTCACATTTAAGAAACGTTATTTCACACATTTAATATAAATATAAAATTCACGTTTTCAACATGATCGAAGAAATAAAAATAATTTTTTTAAATAATAATTTAAAAAGGGCCAAATTTTGCAAAATGTTATTTTAGGAAAGTTATCGGATAATACACATACGTATGCTTATATGTTATACCATTTTCATATTTTATTATCTACATAATTGTAACGCGTAAAGTTTTATGTATCAGTATACTCGTGGTAGACCATATAACTTGTGTTTCGATACCTATAAAAAATGAAAGCGACTCCACCATGAAGTGTAAAAAAAAAAAGGAAAAAAAAAAAAAGAAAAAAAAAAAAGCAAACCAGTTGTAAATTTTCCTAATTTAAGTGTGATTGTGTAAATCCTAGATTAGATTTGATTCTAGTTATCATTTCCTATTACAACTTTTATTACTTGGGGAAGAAGGAATATCTTCTCTCATTTTTACTACTATAAATAAATGCACAATGTAGGAGGGATAACAACACATATTCCCTTACAATTCTACAAACACATCTCTCTCAATTTCTCTACCCTTGCCGCCGGCCCTATTCCCTTTGTCAGATAAAATAGGCTACAATACGTTATCAACACGCTTCTACCGCTGCGCTTAGGAATCTGAAGTTGAAGTTTTTTTTTTCTACATCAAACCAGTTCATCCATATCATCATGCAATCAGGTTCTTTCAAATCAACGGTAAAACAACGGTTTTTATCTCGATATTTTTGCAGCCCTGATAGCATAAACATTTACCATAATGCATGACCCAACTTTACGTTTTTCAAATTTTAGATTCTATATAAATTGTATATGCATTATATTCATGATTATTGAATTATGTGAATTTGATATTTGCCATGAATTGCATCAAATACATGTACATGCATTAAAATATTGAATTGAATATGCTTTGAATTGAATTATATTTGAATTGAAAAAAAAAGAAATTGGGAATCACGGTATGGGTTCTTCGAACCCATGACCATGCGCCTTGAACCAATCATGAAGCTTGGATGGCCACACCGAGTCCCCAAGCCGAAGCCGCAGTTCCAGGTTAAAACCCAGAAACTCGACGCCCTCTACGGCGTCTCCAATATCGCAGGGTGGCTTGCAGCCCATCCTCATATCTCAGGTCACCATGTTTGACGGTCTGAAGCTCGTCCCCGACATCGATTGACTGAGATTCGATTGAATCTCATTAGATTTTTTGAAAACCTGATTCTAAGTTTTAGGGTTTTACAAAGAATGCCGAGATTTTATTTCAAATCTCCGTTCACCTTTGAAGTTTCCCATGACCTATAAAGTCACCCGAGCACCATCGTCCCAAAGCACGGCCGCCTGAAGCAGTGGCGCCAGCTTTCTTCCCCGGCGAACACACCCAGCTACAGTTGAGGTGCCTTTTGGACCTAACCCGAGCCTTATTGGGCTCCCTTTCTCGGCCTATTTTTTTTCTTTGGGCTCACCTGCAGTGACTCGAAACTCTTTGGGCTTGAAGGCCCAGCTATTTCCCCCGGCTTGCAAAAGAAAAGAAAAAAGCATTTTTTTTGGACCCGCCTAAAGCGGGCCTTCTGCATTTTTAGGGGCTCGCTTTCAGCGTCCCGTTTTTCCTTCCCCCCATGGGCCTACAGTCCCACCCGAGACCAAACCCAGCCCATTTTAGGGCCTGGAATGCATGGCACCCATTTTTTTTTAAAGCCATCCGTGGGCTTAGTTTTTTTTTTGAAACCCGAGTTTTGTTCTCCAAATTATTTTAGGCCCAATGGGTTTCATTTTTTTTCACCCACACTTTAATTTGGCCCGAAGTCCAAATAACTAATTAAATTATAATTGTAGACCTAAAAGTTCTATTTCTTGCGTATTCTTGTTGCATTTTTTTGTGTATATATTTGTGTTTGCCTGCAGGAATATATGAACCTGAAGTTCATAATTATTTTGAAACCTGAAGTTTCTTATAATCATGCCTTGTTTGAAAACCTGAAGTTTTCTTTTAAAAACATCACCCATGAAAACCCGAAGGTTTTTCATGCAAAATTAAACCAATACATGTCTATTAGAACCTGTATGTTCTACTTCTATGTGAATGGATTGATTTTTTTTTCTCCATTACACTAACCACATCTTGTCCATATATTTTGTGATAGGACCATGTCGAATTTGAACAAACTCGACTTCACCTCTTTGGAGGTCTCTGGAAGAAACTGCCTCAAGTGGGTCCAAGATGTGAAGCTCCACCTCACAGCAAAGAACTTGCATCCCGCCATCGAAGAAGAGACAGACAACCATGTTGGCGAAGCTGAAAAAGCCACTGTTATGGTCTTCATCCGAAAACATATCTATGACGCTCTGCAAACTGAATATCTTGCTAATGAGGATCCACGTGCACTATGGGTCACTTTGACTGGTAGCATTTGCGCTTCCAAGACTTTAAGTATGTGAATGAATATAATTCTGAAGTTTGTTGAATCCAATCACTTCTCAAGTTTTGTAACGAAACTTTGACCGAAGATGATCTATTGGAGAAAACCTATTCGACCTTCTATGCTTCTAATATTGTCCTGCAACAACAATATAGAGTTAAGAAGTTCACTAAGTTCTCAGATTTGATCTCTATTTTACTTCTTGCTGAAAAGCAGAACCAGCTGTTGATAAAGAATCATTAAGTGGGCGACTGTTGTGCCAAAAACACATTATAACACAAACCAACACTCGAAACACCAAAAGACCAGAAGCCATCCCACCAAGGTTAACAGAGTCAAGGCCCATCCAAGGGAGGAAACAAAGCCCAGAAGCGCTCAAACCTCACTCCCAAGGCCCCAAAACTTTCAGAATAAGGGCAAAGCACCTGAAACCATAGATGCGGATATATGCTATTGCTGTGGTTCAAATGACAATTGGTCTCGTGTTTGCTGAGCTCCCGAGAAGGTTAGATGAATATCATTCTCGTCGTAAGAAGTTTGAATCAAACTTCGTGCGAGTGGACAAACCGGAGACTACAAAGATAGAGGTTTCTGACTTTCAAGAGGATACCACCCTCATGGAAGATTAGAATCTTAGATATAGACTTATTTTTTAGTTGAAATAAGACAATGGGGCCGAATTCCACCTAGTGGCCGAACCCCTCCTTTGTTTTGGTTGATTTTTGAACAATTTTCCTTTATGTTTGGATTATTTGCTGGTGATTTGTTTTTGGATATTAAGTTTTAATTAATTACCAACCTTGAATAAATGAAATTATTTTGAATTGATATTTGTTTTTAGAACTTTTATGCATGTGACCGATTCAAATTAATTTTTCCTTGTAGGTATGACTAGTGGGGAAGTTAGTTGTCTAGCAGATAGTGTAACCATGCACACACGTTTGCCTGAACGCATCTATTTCATTAACTTCATACCTAAGAATACACCTCTGACAACCCTCTTAGGCCCATCCAACCTGATAGAAGGATACGGTAAGACACGTATAATGTTGTTCAATGGTACAATCTTAACCATTGCTGAGGCACTTTATTCTCCACGTTCCAGAAGAACGTTGTTGAGTTTCAAGGATATTAGAGATAACAATTACCACATTGAAACCTACATAGAAAACAGAGTTGAATTTCTGTGCATAACTTCCTACAAATATGGCCAAAAACATATTCTAAGGAAGATGGAGCGTATCCCGAGTGATTTGTATACTACGACCATATGCCCCATAGAATGCCACTATGTGGCCGACCCTACTACTGGGACCGCGCACGAAATTACATTTTGGCATGATCGTTTGGGACATTCTGGACGAATAGCGATGCGCCGTATCCTCAAATCTTCATACAGGTATCCACTAACCCGAAGTTTAGGTTCGATCCAAGGAATCGCATATCAAACATGTTCAATGGGAAAGCTTATTACTAAGTCTTCTTATGACAAGATTCGTTTGAATCCTCCCATTTTTCTACAATTGATTCAAGAAGACATTTGTGGACCGATTCACCCTCCATGCGGACCATTTAGATACTTTATGGTTTTGGTTGATGCTTCCACACGTTGGTCACACGTGTGCTTGTTGTCTATAAGGAATGCTGCATTCTCCAAACTGTTGGCTCATGTTATCAAGCTCAGGAATCACCACCCTGATTATCTGATCAAATCTATTTGATTGGATAATGCTGGAGAATTCGCATCTAAAACTTTTGATGACTATTGCATGTCGGTTGGGTTTGAAGTTAAACATCTTGTACCCCATGTTCACACCCAGAACGGCCTGGCAGATGCTTTCATTAAGTGTTTACAAATGATTGCTCGATCGTTGATCATGCGTACCAAGTTCCCGATCGCTGTTTGAGGCCATGCAATATTGCACGTAGCAAAGTTGGTCCACCTGAGGCCTGTTGCGACACAACCATTTAGCGCCTTTCAGTTGGTTACTAGATACGAACCCGACATATCGCATATGCGCGTATTTGGTTGTACAATATATGTGCCGATCTCGTCGCCCTTACAAAAAAAAATGAGGCATCATCGAATGATGGGAATCTATGTCGAATATGATCTTCCTTCGATTATTCGTTACTTAAAACTTTTGAAAGGTGATCTGTTTACCGCTCGTTTCACGGATTATCACTTCTATGAGATAGTCTTCCTGTCGTTAGGGGGAGATAAACACGTCAACATTCCTAAAGAATGATGCGAATTATCGTGGACGATTCCCACTTTGTCTCATTTAGATCCCCGCACCGATCAGTCTAGAACTGAAGTGCAACACACATTATATCTTCAGAGCATAACTCAAAGCATTCCAGATGCTTTCACCGATCTAGCGTGCATGACAAGATCACATATTCCAGCTGCAAATACTCTTGCAAATATGGATGTACCAAATGTACGATGTACTTCCCTTCTGGAGGCCCGGGACGCCAATCCTGATGATCCACGTACATTAGCGGCTAGCTAATCATCTGCCCCTACACAAAAGCATGGCAGACTTCTTGGTTCAAAGGATTCACACCATTAGAAGAGGAAACCCACGACACAAGGTCTTGAAAAGCCTACCGTGAATCCGACTATTGCTTACTCATTCTATCCAACTCATGAGGAAATTCTAGATTATGGAAGCGTCCTTGAAGAGACGAATCATCCCCACGAGAATCGTGAGATTTCAGTCTATTATGCTAGCTTAGATAATGTGTGGCATAGAAATGAGATGATTGTTGATGATGCATTAGCATTTGCAATAGCTATTGAGATCATGTTGAGTGATGACATTGAACCGCGTTCCATTGATGAATGTCAACGTAGAACTGATTGGTCAAATTGGAAATAAGCAATCCAAGTCGAACTCGATTCGCTTGTGAAACGTACGTTCTTCGGACCTGTAGCTCCTACTCCTCCACATGTGAAGCCCGTTGGCTACAAGTGGGTCTTCGTTTACAAGTGTAATAAGAAGAACGAAATTATGCGTTCAAAGCTCGTCTTGTTGCACAAGTCTTCTCACAACGCCCTGTGATTGACTATGATGAAACTTACTCACCCGTTATGGATGTGATTACTTTTTGCTACCTTATCAGTTTGGTAGTTTCCAAATAACTGGATATGCAGTTGATGGACGTAGTAATCGCGTATCTCTATAGGGATCTTGATACGGAAATCTATATGAAAGTTCTCGAATGACTTACATTGACTGGTTCAAATATTTCCCAACCTTATAACACGCTCTCAATTCGGCTGAGGCGTTCACTCTATGATTTGAAGCAATCCGGAAGAATGTGGTTTAACCGTCTGAGTGAGTATTTGACTAGTTAGGGATATGTAAACAATAAACTATGCCCTTGTGTGTTCATTAAGAAGTCACATTCCGGATTTGCGATTGTTGCACTATATGTTGGTAACATGAACCTTATCGGAGCTCCTGAAGAACTTGCAAGAACTACTGTGCACCTGAAGTCGGAATTTGAGATGAAAGATCTAAGTAAGACTCGATACTATCTCAATCTCGGGATAGAGCATTGTTCGGATAGAATCCTAGTACATCAATCGAACTATACCCAGAAGGTGTTGCGCCGCTTTAATGAGGATAAATCGAAGCATTCGAGTACTCCCATGGTTGTTCGATCGCTAGATGGAAAACGAGATCTTTTCTGTCCGAATGAGGATAATGAAGAGATTTTGGAGCCTGAAGTTCCTTACCTAAGTGCAATAGGCACTTTATTGTACTTAGCTCAATGCACTAGACCCAACATCTCATTCGATGTTAATCTTTTGGCAAGATATAGTAATGCACCAACATGCAGACACTGGACTGGCATGAAATACATTTTCTGTTACCTTAAAGGTACTACGAATTTGGGCTTGTTCTATCCCTATGGATCCTCGAGTGATGCTACATCTCTGCTTCTCGAGTTGATGTTTTGTTGGTTATGCTGAAGCATGATACTTATCTGATTCGCACAAGGCACGTTCTCAAACGGGTTATGTCTTTACCGTTTGAGGCACCACAATCTCTTGGAGGTCAACTAAACATACCTTAGTTGCCACTTCGTCTAACCATGCTGAAATTCTCATCTTACATGAAGCAACTCAAGAATGCTTTTAGTTAAGAGCAGTAGTGGGCCATATTCAAAGCTCCTGCGATCTTTATCCCGCCGTTGATGTCTCGACGACGATTTTTGAAGACAACGCAGCATGCATCGAACAACTCCAGAAATGTTATATCAAAGGAGACAACACCAAGCACATTGTGCCAAAGTTTTTCTTTTCACATTAACAACAAAAGCATCAGAAGATTAAAGTCACGTAAATCCATTCACAAGACAATCTGGCTGACATTTTCACCAAATCACTGCCGAAGACGACGTTTCAGAAGTTTGTTCATGGAATTGGTATACGTAAACTTTTTGAGTTGTTACATTACTATTTCTCTATGGAATTGTGTCAAACTCAGGGGGAGTATCCTGAAGATACTTGGTTGATCTTAATGTACTTTTTTCCTTACGATTATGAGCATTTTTCCCACTGGGTTTTGCTACCTAACTAAGTTTTAATGAGGCACCCACTTTGGGCCGGCCATATCCCTGATGACGTATCGTAGACGTTTCTTTTGACTTTGCATTTCTCACACATTTTTCCTTAGACTATGGATTTTGTCCCTCATCAGGTTTTTGCCATAGCCTTAGGGTTTTTTTAGTGAGACTTACTACTTATGCAAGTTCCTACCTTATTGAGATAAGCGTTGTTCCTTAGAATTAGTGTCGACGAGTCGACTTCCTCAACTTCTGCATGATGTTGAATCTACCTTGAATATTTACACACTCAAGGGGGAGTGTTGTAAACTTTCCTAGTTTAAGTGTGATTGTGTAAATCCTAGATTAGATTTGATTTTAGTTATCATTTCCTATTACAACTTGTATTACTTGGGGAAGAAGGAATATCTTCTCTCATTTTTACTACTATAAATAAAAACACAATGTAGAAGGGATAACAACACATATTCCCCTACAATTCTACAAACACATCTCTCTCAATTTCTCTACCTTTGCTGCCGACCCTATTCCCTTTGTCAGATAAATTAGGCTATAACAAAACCTTTTATATAAGGACCAACATAGGCCAAACAGGAGAGGTAGAAAGAAGTTAGGCCAAAACCAAGCTTAACACACAATCCTCATACCATCTCCAACTCTGACCTAAAACGTAAAAATATTTAGCCCAGAAAATTTAGGTTTTAGTAGAGAAACAATTTTTCTGCTTCAACCATCAAAAAATCCGTTTTGAGAGACTCCTTATTTGGGAAAGAGAATCAAGATGTTTTTTTTCTTCCAAAGAATCAAGATGTTTGTAGTGTTCAAATGGCATCGTAATCATAAAGATCACAACATACAAAGCAAGAGTTCTTCTTTCAGCACTAAAATGAAAAAATGATGGATTCTTCTCCATCATAAAATCCTTAAGCTCTACTTGAAACAATATTTTTATGGTTACACCATTCCTTAAAGTAGCATAACCAATTATTAGGTATACTTGTTGAATCGTGAAACGTACCTCAAGTTCAGCAAATTTCTGCCGGAGATAAACAACATGAGGTACAGATAATATACAAGTGAAAGTGAGCTGAAACAAAAAAAATAAAAAAAATGGTTCAAAATTCAAAATTCAGGAGATAATATTGATTTAATAGTTAATATCCATTAATAATCCCTTAAAAAGGGACATATAATTTTGATTATTTAATAGCATTAATATATCCCTTTAAATGGGGCATAAATTCTGACACGTAAAAAATACCTTCGACTAAAAGGATAAAGTAGGAAATCAACGTATAATATTTTTCTTTTAAAAGAAATAAATTAATGATATGTAAATAAAAAATTTTAAAATGCTTAGGTGGCCGTTACTCCATGCGTTTTGATCAAATCTTCAAAAAAAAAAAAAAAAAGTTTAATTTAAAATATGCAGAAAAAGAGTGGGTGGGGCATTCTAATTTCCCGTATATTTATCTCCTGAAATGTCGAATCCTCCAATCCAACTTTTCAACAACCCTTTCTTTATGCTTTCTTTGCAATCGTAATTTTGCTTTTAACAGTTTCGATTGTTGCAGATAAACCCAGATGGGCAAGTCCTCTTCTTCTCGTACCAAGAAACGCTCCAAGGCTTCCTCCCAGGTTGTCTTTCTCTCTCTCCCTCTCTTCACAGTTGTTGTCGTGGTTTAGGTTCCTCGTTTTTTTTTGTTTAACTACATGGGCTTTCCTTCCCTGCTGAAAAGATTTTTTTTTTTTTTTTTTTGGTTTTGTTTTTCTGATTTAGGTTTTGGAATCGAAAAAAAATCGAAAACTTTAGACAGCATTATAAGTAGTTTGCTAAGAGATATGATGTTTTGATTATAACGTTGTACAAATATGAGTATGTCTGAGATTAAGGTTTTGTAATTTGATTCACGATTGCCAATGTTTTATGCTAAATGCCAAAGTTAATGTTTGTGTTCACGTATGTGGCGGTTTTAGGCTCGAACAAGAAAGAAGAGTAAGAGTAAAAGTAGGAAATATAGAAACAAGAAGCTTCGCCGTCGTGACGATTCTTCTTCGTATTCTGGTGAGGATGATTCAAGAAGTTTGGAATCGAATTCCTCTTTTAGTTCAGAGGATGATTCGAGAAGTAGAAGGGCTCGATCGCGCACTCGGAAGGTTGCAAAAGGGAGCAAGAAGAGGGCTCGGAGACGCTCTTATAGCCGTGACAGCAGCGAGGACTCTGCCCGTAGAAAGAAGAGGAAATCGGCGAAGAAGAAGAATGATAAGAAAACTCATTTGAGGAAGAGGCCTTGGAGGAATGCTAGTGTTAGTTCCAGGAGTAGTGCGTCGTTTAGCTGCTCAACTTGTCCTAGTGGGGGAATTAGTGGCGATGACATTGAATCTAAGAGGCATAGGGGCAGACCGGAAAAACGAAACAGAGATGAAAGTGATATTAACATGGTTGATAGGGGGACTAAGAGGGCTAGATATAGGTCATGGAGCTGTTCTTCTCGCAGTCAGCGTAGCGAGAGTGGTGATCGTCAGAGTGAGGAAAAAGTGACATATGAGAACAATACGAGGAGGTTGAGATCCGTAGTTACTGTAACAGAAGAAGACAAGCATGGCAGATGGATGGATACGGATGGGCACAAAGAAGAGATTACATACGATGACGATTACCCTTCTTGTAGAAGTAATGACAGTAATGACGGAGGATGCAAGAGGGAGTTGAATAATTGTTTAGATGTTGCATTTAAGAAGAGAACGGAAGTGGAGAGTGGGAAAGAGGAAGAAGCTTATGTTTCTAATGTTCCAATCATGGATCTCAAAGATATTCGTAGCATTTTGGAAAAAGATTGCGTGGGCCAAGGTGATGGAATTGGGATTACTGGTCCTGTTAATGAAAATAAGAATGAGGTTTCTGGGACAATCAGTAGTCTGCCAGGTGAGGATCTGGAATCAATTTTAAGACAAAAGGCTTTGGAAAATCTAAAAAGATTTAAAGGAAAGCATCAAAGAATTTCAGCTGTAACTACCAATCAGGAAGACAAGACCGCTATTGATTTGAAACAGCCGTCCACTGCAAAGGTTGAATTGGTTCAAATAGAATCCCCCGGGGAGAGTGGTGCTAGAGTGGTTGTAGCAAACTCATCCGAGGAGGATGTTGCTGAAAGGGTTGATGCAAACCAATCAGTAGAAGAGGCCAATGGGCCTCAAGAGAGAGTTTCCATGCTTTCTTCCCAAAACCTTGAAAAGGAACCAGATGGCAATGAAATCTCTGCCGAGCAAGATGTTGCTTGTCCAATAGAGCAAGTGGTTGTCGGTATAAAGGTTAAGACCACTGCTGCCCTTAATAAACCAAACACGACTTCACCAAGATTGAGGGGTCATAAGCTAAAAGTTCACCCCACGCTGAAACAAGAACTTGCTTTACAGGAACCTCCTGAGGAAAGATTGTTGGTGAGTGAGAGTTGTGTAGATAAGGGTGCTTCTGGGACTGCCCAAACTGTACCTCAAAGAAGCAATAGAAACGGTGAAGATACTGATGAGGCTCATGATTCTACTGCTCCCAAACCTTCAGGAGAAAATAGTTCTGATAAACAGCAAGATGAAGCTACAGTTGGCTCACAGTTTGAGCAGAAAACAATGTCGGTGATGCGAGGTAGTGAAATGGTACAGGTGGGTGTTTTGATGTCCCTATGAAGGGCATACGTTTTTTGCATTAGTTTCAGTTTAGTAATCTCTTTTTAGACCATACAAGAGTTTGATAGTCGATTTTCTGCTACTAGCTTTAATGATGGTTGAATACTTTTGGCAGGTGAGTTATAAGGTTTACATCCCTAAGAAAGCTCCTGCTCTGGCGAGGAGGCAACTCAAGCGGTGATATCTCATCCATCGTTCTGGTACGCACTGTTTGCTCTTGATTAAAGCTTCGCATAAAGGGGTGGTATTTTCTTGGCCTTTCAAAGCAGCCATTTTCCTCCCAGAACAATTTTGAAATTCGCGGTTTAGCAGTCGTTTTAGGTATTTATATCATCTGACATATACTTGTTGGCTGAATGACATTGATATACTTGTATTTTCAAGTTTCAACGTTATCTTTTGTTTTCTTTTTCTTATTTTTGTAAGCTACTCACAAATATGAAATGAATAAAAATGAAAGATGTGTTAAGAAGAATCTGGCTAGGGTACCGTCCCTCAAGTTGTAAATCTTTATCAAAATTATTTACGCAATCGGATTGTTGAACCAACTGAACTTGGTTACGAACATTGCTATTACCGTGTTTGGAAAGGAGGTATCTCTCTATGCTGTCCATTGTTGCTCGGCCAAGAGACCCGAAAACCCCGAAGAACATCTGACCTACTTTCTCAGGTGATAAAAGTCTCTTCAAGGAAAGAAGCTGCCCAAAAACCCCGAAGAAGCTGCACACAAGTTGTCATGGATGATTGCTACTTTTTCCCGAAGGGCTTTCGCAATTGTTTGAGTCAGTCCTATAGGACTATAGGACGACACATAAGTTGATGCGGGAGGCAGACCGTGAAGAAAACAATTTGAAGACCACTAGTAGGCATTGGAATAATAAGGTTGTGTATTTTAATGACATAGGAACTTGTTAGGTCATTTTGAGAGAGTTTCTTGGGAAGTTGTAGTATATTTATGTTCCTTTATCTTGAGTTCCTTTAAATATTGATGTATCAAAAGCTTTTGGGGCGAGACTTGAATGAATTAAAATTGTATTTGCCTTGTGCATTTGAAGAGAGTGATTTCTCCTTCTAAAATCAAGCATTTGACTTGGTCGTGTGAGCGAATCCACGATTAGCGACATGAGCGAGTTCCGTTGCCCCTGGTTGAGCGAATCTCAGGTTATCTATTCCCCTCTCCTCAATACCCTTGGTTCTATCCTGCATCAAGTGGTATCAGAGTAGGTTTTCCACTATGCTAGAAGATCATGGTTGATATTTTTCATCCGTTTGAACATCAAATGGTTAAAGAGATTAGCTTGGTTGATTAGAATTCTCCACCAGTTTATGACAAGTATGTTGACAACAACATGGAAGAGATTAAGAGGATGCATCAACATCTCACCAATCAAATTTCTTGCATCGAAAATCGATGACGAGGCGTTGTGGTTTCCGAAGGGAAGGGAGGCATTTGTTTGCAATGTGTTGACCTTTTTCATGATTACGCTCCATGGTTTGAGTCAATTGAAGAAGGTCAGCAGTTTACAATGAATTGGCACAAGATACGGTTAGTTTGAATTATCTTAGTTCAAATTATGGGTGTGAAAATATTGAGGCTTCGTCTTTAATTCATTTGAGTATGCCCCCCTTATTTGATTGTTGCTTGAGTAATTGTGAAATTTGTGATGGTTTTAGATTGAGTAATAACAAAAGTTTTGGTGGGGAGAAGAAGGGTTTTCATCTCACAAATCTTTGAAGGAAGTCGGTGATGTTGCTAAAGTGGGAGATATTAAATTTCAAGATATTGTTGATATGAAAGAAGATGTTATTTATGAATACAATGATTTTATTGGTTTTGATATTTTTAATTGAAAGGTTTCTCAAGTTTTGGTTGATTTAGTCAATCAAATGAAAATTGATATTAGTTGGATTACAAGATTTGTCATGGAGCATGAATTTACTATTTCAAGAATAAGGAAATATTCCAAGTATTTATTCGTGTGGAAAGGCAAAAATCAATTTCAAGATTACAACGGAGTCAATGAAGATTTAAACCCGAGGATGAGTCATTTCCAAAGGGGACGAAAATTAGTCCCAATTTTTAATATCTCTGATCTTTATTTGTTCCATGATGAGCCTAAGTTAGTTCCCACAACCTCAAGTCCTGAAGCTACTAATATCCCTCATGCATCAAGGAAGATTAAATGAAACTCGAGGACAAGTTTTTTTTAAGAAGAGGAGAATGATGCATGATGCAGACCTTGAAGAAAACAATTTGAAAACCACTAGTATGCATTGGAATAATAAGGCTATGTATTTTAATGACATAGGAACTTGTTAGGTCATTTTTAGAGAGTTTCTTAGGAAGTTGTAGTATATTTATATTCCTTTATCTTGAGCTCCTTTAAATATTGATGTATCAAAAGCTTTTGGAGCGAGACTTGAATGAATTAAAATTGTATTTGCCTTGTGCATTTGAAGAGAGTGATTTCTCCTTCTAAAATCAAGCATTTGGCTTGGTCGTGTGAGCGAATACATGATTAGCGACGTGAGCGAGCTCCGTTGCCCCTGGTTGATCGATTTATGTAAAAAACCTAGGAAAAGCGATGAAACAAAATGTTGTTCAACTGACATGAGATCACATATCCTAGCAACAGGACAACATAGCAATAGATGTACCGCACCACCCCTTTCCTCTACTCATAGAACACTAAACCAAAGCAATGATACTCCTCTTAGGAGAATTCTCAATTTAAGGTAGCCACTGATATTGGTTTCTGTAGAATAGAGTGCAGACACTCCTTTTTTCCAAATGGCAGCGACAACTAAAAAAGTGCAATCATGTAGGGTCGGCTATGTGAAACTGAAATGGGGGAATGTGATGTGAGGCCGTGAGTGAGGTGAAAGGGTGAGGTGAGTGAGCCTTAATTGGGATGACATCCATTGCTTTGCAACTTGGTGAAACTAATTTTTCAATTTATTATATCATGACATGTGAGTGTGTGTATATATATATATAATTTATTTATTTATTATTAATAAATGGTTCGGTTTGGTTCCGGCCGGTTCTTGTTCATTCGAAATCGGAACCGGTTTGAACGGTCCGGTTCGGTTTTTTACTCAAAGTTGACTTTTCCGGTCAACACAATTCTTTTTGATATTTTTTATATGGTTCGATTCGGTTTTGTGGTTTGATGGTTTTTATGCCCACCCCTAGTAGGTGGTGGTGGTCATGTTGTACGTAGACGGGACATAATGGAATGAAATGGAATGGAATGAGGGTTCCATGCTATGTTTGGCACGCACAAGACGGAATGAGACAATTATTTTGTTCTGCGTTTGGTACGTACATGGTAGAATAGAACGAAGAATTAAATGACAAACGTACCTATGATTCTCTGTCAACTCCATCGGCGGTGCCGAAACTCTGTACCTCACCATCCCGCAAGTCACTGGATCTTCCCTAGGGGATAAAATGCATGTAGAAGAATAAATAATGTCATTTTTAAACCTAATTATCATAGAATTGAAAATATTCATTAAAAGTTCAGCGTTGTCTTTTATAAAAGCAAAGCAACCTATAATCTGCCTTTAAAAGTTGTTATCTAGAAATTATTACTTTTAAAATAAGCATGATATTATATTTTACCAATTTTTTTTCACATCACATTGAATCAAAGTACATTCCCTAAATCAACCACCAAAGCCAATCACAGTGTGGGTCTTTTTGGTACCGTTTGGTATGTGGGACGGGACGGAACAGAGTGGGAGAAGACGTTCCGTCCCACGTTTGGTACGCCTAAAATGGGTGGAACGTGTTGTTCCACGAAACAAGTTTTGGGTGAATTTTCGTTCCGTTTCACCCCTGGAACAACCCGTTCCACATTCGTGGAACACAAAATTATAACAAACAAAACACTCTCTTTCTTCTTTCCCCCGCTGCAGTCCTCACCATCCATAACTTTCTCCCCCAAACCAAAGCTAGATTACAGCCTTTCAGTTTTGAACAAAGATCTCGAAGTGGGTTTTATCTCCTCTTCCGGTTCCTCAAAATTCTCGGCCTTGGTTTTCGATTTCTTTCGGAGGCTTTGAGGTATGGAGAGGTAGGTTCTTGTTTCTGGGGTTTTGTTGGATTTTGATGTCGGATTCGAGTGAGACTTGGGTTTTTGTTGGGTCGATTGTCGGTGAGTGAAAGGAAGAAGATGATAAGGAGATGGACCTGGTTCTAGAGAGAAGTGGCTACGGCTCTCGCTCGGAGTCTTTGGAGTGGGACACCCTGTTAGAACCCAAAGAACCACAGGAAAACTGAGCAAGGAGAAAATCTGATGCGCACTATTTTCTGGAAAGATTTTCTTATTGAATTCAAAGATAATAATGGCCTTTATAAGGCTTTACAAAATAACGGAATGTAAATGCAACAACCCACAATTTTATAGCACCTAGAATCGTGGTATTTGACTAAGCTTGAAACTGAAAGTGCAACAAACCTGTTCCTTAAAATCAGGCATTTATTAACAGCTACAAAACCAACTACGTGAGTAGCCCTAGAAACAAGGAAACCTAAGCCAACAACTTTAACATCCTCCCTTAAACTGAATACCAAGTTATTCAGTTTACTGTTGGATAAGAACCAACACCTATCAAACTTCGCAATTTCACGAACACATCAAGCTTCAAGGGCTTTGTAAGAATATCTGCGACTTGCTCCTGGGTTGAACACTGAATCAATTCCACAGTTCCCTCCTTCATAAGATCACGAAGAAAATGAAAGCGAACATCAATGTGTTTGCTACGACCATGCAAGATTGGATTTCTTGAGAGCTTGATGGTTGATACGTTGTCACAGAATAACACTGTAGCTTTGCTTTGATCATAACCTAGTTCCCTTAGAACTCTTCTTAGCCAAATAGCTTGACAAGCACTGGACGCTGCAGCAATGAACTCAGCCTCAGTGGTGGAAAGAGTGACCACTGGCTGTTTCTTCGAGGACCAAGATACAGCACCTGAGCTCATTAAAAACACATACCCCGAAGTGCTCTTCCTGTCATCCTGATCACTTGCATAATCACTATCCATATATCCCAGAAGCTCTTCATTTCCTCCCTTCTTATAAAACACCCCGAAGCCAATAGTCCCCTTCACATATCTCAATACTCTTTTTGCTGCCTGTAAGTGCATTTCAGTAGGCCTCTCCATGTACCTACTGATCAAACTCACTACATATGTCATATCCGGACGTGTAGCAGTCAGATACATAAGGCTTCCAACAATTTGTTTGTAAAGATTGTCGTCTACCCTAACTCCACCTTTGTCTTTCACCAGCTTGAATCCAGGAACTACTGGATTATTCACTGGATTGCATTGATCCATTATGAACCTGTCGAGCACCTCCTGCGCATATTTTCGTTGCCCAATGAAGATACCATCAGACCTCTGCGATACCTCAATGCCAAGAAAGTACTTCATCTTTCCAAGATCCGTCATATCAAATTCTATCATCATAGACTGTTTGAAATCTTTGAACATAACTTCATCATTTCCAGTAAATATGAGATCATCAACATAGAGACAAATAATCAAAACTTTACCTCCCTCTGCTGTTTTGATGAACAAAGTATGTTCATATGGACACTTCTTGAAACCTTCATTAATAAAGTAAGTCTCTATACGGCTGTACCAAGCTCGTGGAGCTTGTTTAAGACCGTACAAGGCTTTCTTAAGCTTGTACACTTTGTGTTCTTGTCCCGTTTTCTCATAGCCAGGAGGCTGAGCAACAAAGACTTCCTCATTTATCTCTCCATGCAAGAAGGCAGACTTGACGTCTAGTTGATAGATCTCTCATCCCTTTTGAGTAGCCATCGAAATCACAACTTGAATCGTGTCTAGTCTCGCTACGGGTGCAAATACCTCATCATAGTCTATCCCATACTTTTGGCTGTACCCTTTTGCAACGAGTCGCGCCTTGTATTTATCTACTTCTCCATTCTCATTGAGTTTCGTCTTGTAGACCCATTTCACCCCGATAACTTTACTGCCAGTTGGTAACTCTGTAAGTTCCCACGTATCGTTTCTTTCTATTGCCTCGATCCAAGTTCATGGCTGCCCTCCATTTCTCATTTTTTACTGCATCTTCATAAAAAATGGGGTCACTGTCAATGAACAAAGCCAAGTTGGCAAAGTCTTCTTCCTCAGAGAGGCCTTGCCCACTCTCATAATCTGTCATCCATGTTGGCGGTCTTGGTGTCCGTGCCTCATGAGGTGAGTCTTCTTGAGCACCATGATCCACATCTTCGACATCTTCACTGTCCTCAATTCTATAAGTTGTTACTGTCATAGAAAGCAAATGGATTTGTAATTATTGATGTCTGGGAAGCAAACTGCTAATTGATCACTACCAGAAAAAAAAAACAAAATGAGTTTCACCACTGTCCTCATATTCTTCAGTGCTACTGGTTTCCGACTCCTCATTTGCATCAACTTCTGTCTCTACTTCTTCATTTGTTTCCCACTCAAGGTCAGCAACAATGGCTTCCTTATAGCAAGCCTCGCAATCCCAGCTTTGATCTTCTTCGAAAACAACGTCTCGGCTTATAATTATTTTCTGAGAGATTGGATCAAATAATCTGTAAGCTTTTGACTCGTCACTTACCCCAAAGAATATGCATTTCAGACTCTTATTGTCAAGCTTTACTCTTCTGTTGTCAGGCACATGAACGTGCGAGATACATCCAAAGATTCTGAAATAGTTCACTGATGGTTTGACTCCACTCCATGCTTCTTTTGGTGTCTTGCTTCTCACGGCAAGTGTGGGACTTCTGTTGAGAATATGCACTGTCCAATTAACAGCTTCAGGCCAAAATGTTTTTGGGATATGTTTTCCAGAAAGCATACTGCGAACCATGTTCATAATCGTCCGGTTCTTCCTCTCGGCAACTCCGTTTTGCTGGGGAGTATATGCTACTGTTAGTTGTCTTCGAATTCCATTCACATCACAAAACGTTGTGAATTCTTGTGATGTGAACTCCCCTCCACGATCAGTGCGAAGAGTCCTTATGTATGCTCATGTTTCTTTTTCAACTCTAGCTTTGTAGTTCTTAAAAACAGCAAAAGCTTCAGATTTTTCAACCAAAAAATATACCCAAGTCTTTCGACTAAAGTCATCTATGAAAGTAATAAGATACTGTTTTTTACTGTTTGATGTTGGATTTATAGGCCCGCAAATATCAGCATGTACTAGCTGAAGGATTCCAGAAGCCCTCCATGCTTTTTCCTTTGGAAATGCGTCCCTTCGTTGTTTCCCCACCAAGCAATTCTCACAGACTTTAAAGGGAGTTTTGAATTCTGGCATACCCTCCACCATTTTCTTTTGTTGAAGAATTTTAAGACCACTCCAGCTTAAGTGCCCATATCGACAGTGCCATAGTTGAGATTGGTCTGTGATAAGGGAGACAAGACATCTTTGTTCCTTTGTCTGACATCGAGCAATGATAATGAACATCCTGTTGTGTGACATGGAAGTTTGAATAATTAAACCCCTCTCAGGATGGAAGATCTTGCAGGTTCCATGTTGCATGAGAACCGCAAAACCCTTCTCTTGGAGTTGCCCAATGCTCAGTAGGTTGTTCCTCAATTCTGGTACGTAAAACACCTCGGTGATCACGTGCATGATGCCATCAATCTCCATTCAAATGCTCCCATTTCCTTGTACTTCCATGCTTGTGTCATTTCCTAGTTTGACTGAGTCCTAAAAGTTTTTATTAAGATCACAGAAAAGTTCTTCCCTCCCACACATATGATTGCTGCACCCTGAGTCCAAGAACCATAAACAGTCACTTCTAGCTTTGTTGTCATCCACATATGCCATGAGTAGCATTTCTTCACTTGTCTCGGCAATGTTCGCCTGCTTTTCCTTTTTAGGGCACTCCCATTGAAAATGACCAAACCTATGACAGTAGTAGCATTCAACCGTGGATTTGTCATACCCAGACCGGCCACGTCCTCTTCCCCTTCCTCGATAAGAACCACGACCCCAACTCCGTCTTCCTAGCTGAATTTCATTTGTGACTTGCCGTGCTTGTTCATCCATGGTATGCCTACTCATTCGTTGTTCATGGACGAGTAAACTACTTTGAAGTTCGTCGATGAACAGAATGTCAATATCATTGGACTCCTTTATGGAGCACACAACATAATCAAATTTAGGCGTCATGGATCGTAAGATCTTCTCAATGACCACCACATCACCCATCTGTTCTCCGTGAAATCTCATCTTGTTGGCAATGGTGAGCATTCTTGCAAAATAGTCATTCACTGACTCTTCCGTCTTCATGTGACGTACCTCAAACTCTTTACGAAGAGCTTGCAGCTGTGCACGTTTTACACGGGCCGTGCCTTGATATTTTTGCTTCAAGGAGTCCCAAATGTCCTTCGATGTGTCCTTCTTCAAGATTGTCTCCAATATCGATCGATCGATAGCTTGAAACAGATAATTCTTCGCCTTTAGATCTTTTAGCCTGTGATCCTCGATCGCCTTCTTCTGTGTCTCTGTAGGATCCACTCTTTCTGCTGCTGCAGGAATCCCAACTTCCACCAGACCCCAGTATTCTTTGGATCACAGAAAATTCTCCATGAACATGCTCCAATGATCATAGTGCCCATCGAACTTAGGAATGGCTGGCTGCACGAAACTGCTTTCACCAGCCATATCGTTACTCCTTCTCACTGAACTCGTGTTTGATTTAAGACTTTGATCAGGCCCCGTGGTGGGGCTCTGATACCAGATGTTAGAACCCAAAGAACCACAGGAAAACTGAGCAAGGAGAAAATTTGATGCGCACTATTTTCAGGAAAGATTTTCTCATTGAATTCAAAGATAATAATGGCCTTTATAAGGCTTTACAAAATAACGGAATGTAAATGCAACAACCCACGATTTTACAGCACCTAGAATCGTGGTATTTGACTAAGCTTGAAACTGAAAGTGCAACAAACTTGTTCCTTAAAATCAGGCATTTATTAACAGCTACAAAACCAACTACGTGAGTAGCCTTAGAAACAAGGAAACCTAAGCCAACAACTTTAACACACCCATGAGGTCAGGATTGGTGCCGAGGAGCTTCTCAGAAGCATGTTTATGGCTACGAAATAGGAGTTGAAAAAGGTGTCACACATATATATATATCGCCAAATCACCGATTTGAGAGGTACCCACTTGGTTTTTCCCAAAGATTTGTTCAAAATTGGTCTGAAAGATTTCTTATTTGTTTGATTTGGGATTTGAGTTTTTCTATTTTTTGCAGGTGCCGAAGAGTTTGCTGGGTGTGATGAACCTCCATTTGGTTCCGTCCTGCGGGTACCTAACATACAGGGAACCTCCGTTCCATCCCATCCTATCCCGTCCCGTTCCATCCCATCCTATCCCGTCCCGTTCCATCCCATTCTGTTCCATTCCGTCCCGTCCCGTCTGCGTACCAAACGGTTGAGGACAAATATTTTTTTATTGCTTAATTTTAAAGTAAAGCAGCTTTTGATGAAAAAAAAAAAAAAAAAAAAAAAAACAAAACCAAAGGAGACCTAAATAAGTAAAGATACCAAAAACATTGCAATGTGGACATAGCCACATTACCGAAAACGAAACTACTCCCTTTTCCACCGAACTTTGAATATTTTGAATAATAGAAACACATTTAGCTATTCTTACTCGAAATATCTCCTAATATTGAGAGCATTTTAATTGGAAAATATGCAAATTTGAGTTGTAAAAACTATATTTACCTTTTCAAAAAATGTAAATGTATATTCTACTTCAACAACAAACATGTGAATTTGGGATCCGTTTACGTTCTCATTTTAAGTGATGGGTCTCACATTTATAATTTTTCTCAACAAAAATATTAATCTTACCACACATTTATATTATCTCTATTAAATATGTGATTAACATATGCTAGTAGGTTCTGCCTTTATAACAGAAATAATACAAATAATATCACAAATATGTGGCAAGTGGGTGTATTACTCTTTCCTCAAAGATGAGTACCCCACATTTCCTAAACCAAAATAAATATATATATATATATATATATATATATATATATAAAATGATAATTTCGAAGCATTGTACATCTCTCAATCATTTTTTATTAAAAAGAAAAATTACTGCTGTAAATTTATTTTTATTTTTTTAGTATAAAGATATATTTTATATTAAGAGAGAGAAGAGTTCAGGTAAGTGAAACAATGGACAATTTAATTTGATATCGAATTCATTATCTATAAGATTCGAATATAAAATCTCTCGTTTACAAATAAAAAGAAATAATGACATCAAAATTTTTATTTTGTTAAATTTGTGATTTTATTCATATTTCACACTCTTTGTATATCCCTATGCAGTACGACCAATATAATTCAAGGAAATACTATTATCTTCTCAACGAAACAAAACCAACATAACATCATCAACACAAAAATCCCAAAATCCAAGGGCAAACCAAAAAGTTGCAGGCAGGACTCGGGAGGGAATTACCATGGTATTCACCTCCAACCCTTTATCTCTCAGCGTCCCCGACCCTTTCTTCGAGTCATGGCTCCGCGACAATGGCTACCCAGAAATCATCGACCAGCACACCTCCACCGCCATCACCACCTCCTCCGCCGCCACCGCTGACGCAGCCTCCATCACAAACGGCTTCTTCATCTCACTCTTCTCTCGCATTTTCACCCTTTTCTCTCTCTTCACCATTAACCCCTTCTCCAAGCTCACCAACGACGACCTTGCCGCCCAGACGCCGCCGTGGACCACCGCCTTTTTTGGGTCCTCCGAATCCTACTCTTTCCCTCTCTCTGTTTCGCAGGCTCGCATGAGGGTCCAGGAGAATGTCAAGCGCTATGCTAGAAATTATGCTACTTTGTTCGTGCTCTTCTTTGCTTGCTCTTTGTATGCACTCTCTCTCTCTCTCTCTCTCTCTCTCTCTCTCTCTCTCTCTGTATATGTATATCAGTATATGTATGTATTTTGATCCTTGGGTGAGTTTAGAGAATTGGGTTCTGTTTGTATTCATGTCTTTGTTACTACCCTCTTTGTTTTAAGATTGTAAATGGTAAGGGGGTGTTTTGAGAATTGATTGGTTAAAAGGAGGAACGGTCCTTTCTCTTTCTCGTTGGTTCATGATTGCTAGTGAGTTTTGAGAATTGGGTTTTGGTTTGTGTTGGAGAAAAAGAAGTGATAGAATGGAAACCAAAAAGACAATAAAAAAAGAATTTTGAGGAAGCTAACGTAAGTACTCGATTTGTTGTTTTCCTGTCCTTGTTTCATATCAATGCATTTTTCTTTTTAGGTTCTAGTTAGAATTTTAAAAGCTGGCTCTCTATTTAATTTGTTCCAAGAACTTCAGTAAATGGAAGCAAATTGAAAATGTTGACACCTTTTGTCTTATGATGCGCTTTGTCTTCTAATAGGCGATATTTGCAATTCTAAATCTGCTGAGAAATTTGAATTGCAAGCTTCTTTGTTGTGTGGACCTATAATAATCTAATAGTCAAATTTCAAATCGTTAGTTGTTTTTCCTTGGCCCAAGTAACTTTACTATGTATGTAGTTTTGGTCTTGGCTATGTTGAAAGGTTGGGTTTTGTTTATAAAAATTCAAGAAACTAGCACCACTTGGAATGATTTGAGTGGTTTAGACTGTTAAGTAGGTGTTGCCAAGCAACGCATTTACTCCCATATGAACATCCTCCTCGTTGGTCTTTTGGTGGAGGGAATGTAATCTCATTCAATCTTCACTTTGCCAGTGAAGGGGAGATGAAAGGTAAAGCTACAGCTGTGCTCCTTTTCATAATTCATCTTAATGCTAGAGGGTGAAAGGGCGTGGGCAAGATAGGCTTAATTGTGTCCTGTATGATGAGTCTGATCCTGTTGGGGGTCCTGTTAAATAAAATAAGTAATGTATTACTCTTTCCTTTGTCTGTACATTTTAGCTTTTCCTCTTTGGCAGGTTGTGGTTTAATAACTGTCAGTGTTTTCCCCCTCATCCTATCTGATATTTTTGTGTATATTTTATTTGATTACAGATATCAGATGCCACTGGCTCTTGTTGGATTGATATCTTGTTTGGCACTATGGGATGTTTTTAAGTTCTGTAGTGAAAGGTGGGGACTGGACCAATACCCAATAGTTCGGCAGTGCTTAATTCGTTTTGCTCAATGTGGTGAGTTGTTGACCCTGTGTTTGGGCAATAGCAGTATTCTCTTGTGCATTTGTTCTGTTTACTTAGCATTCTCTTCTACATAAGTAAGGATTGAGCTTGTTACTAGTCGAAAATGCCACGAACTTCTTGAGTTTTCCAAGTTAATTCCTTTTTCACCCTTCTGTAGATCTTGTTATGCGTGTATAATATACATAGTAACGTAGACAATGCAAAATGGCGAAAACTCCATTTAACATTTGTGGTGTTATGTTGTTTGTTGCACTTAGAATGGTGTACATGTGAGCAAGTATAAAATTATCAAGGTATCCTTTAATTTGGGGAACTCTTAAATGGGGTAAATGTTTTGCATTTAGCTTGATATTGGTTTACAATAAAAATTAAAGAGTATATAAAGAGGTTCATACTCTGGTATGGACGAAGACAATGTGGAGTTCTAATGATCTATAAACTGCATAAACTGCTAAGCAGGAGCTCCTAAGTGGAGATAATCTTAGCAGTTTATATATATATTTTTTAATATTCATGTCCGCATGTTTGCTCTACCATACAAGACTCCTAGGAACCTTAAAAGTGTGACAGAGTCTCCAATGCTATGGTTTTTTTTTTTTTTTTTTTTTTTTTTTTTTTTTGGATTTTCCATGGGCTCAGACGTTCCTCTCTGTGAGTTACAACGGTGTGTTCTATCTTCTCTGTTCTGTACTTAACCTAGGCTTTGTACATACAAGGATAGCACTATGGCCACTTTAGTTTTCGTTTTCTTGTGTTCAGAGATCTTTTCTGAGGTCTGAAGTCTGAAAGGTAAAATCAGAGAAGCTGTACCCTGAATGGGGAGGGTAGGTTTCCATCCAGGGCCCTCTTGGCCTTTTTAACCTAGTAGTTTGCTCAAGGATTGTCTACCTTGAGAGATTATCACATCATGTATTTCTAGGAGCTCCAAATTTTGCACTATCTCTTACTTTTTGGGTGGCCGGAAGTTTTCGTTTAGTAATTTTTACTCTCATTTGCTTTCTCCCGAACATTTCTTGTATTTATCATCCTCTAGCTGTGTAGTTCCCTCCCCCCCTCTTTCTCGCTTCCATAATTCATCAATCATATCAACTCCGATGCAAGCTATTCATAGTTTTTATAAAATAGCATCTAGAGTTGCTTTGTTAACATTGATTTGAATTTATGTTTGCAGTAGCTGCGGTTATTCTGATATGTTCAAATGTTCAAATGGCTATCTTCTGTGCTCTTACTGTCAGTTATGCAGGTGTGTTTTCGATATTCTTTGCATATTATATATATATATATATGGAGAAGAATTATGCACAATTCCTTTAGTCAGGTTCTTTTGGTTTCCTAAAGTTAGATAAGTTAATTATTGAATACAACAATACAAGCTCACTAAATAAATCATGTAGTGTATCGTATTCGCAAAAATCCTTTCGAGAAAAAGGAATATATTGTATGATTGTAACCTGTAATCTTGACGGGTTTCAAAGTTGACTTTATCTTTATGAGAGAAAGCTTGATAAACTTCTACACCTCTCAAAACAAGTTGATTCTTGCTATTTTTAGCTAATGTTTTGTTCTAGTTATACTACTTTGCGTTCTAGTTAAACTACTTTACGGTTGTCAAAAACAAATTCTGTTTATATTTCTAGACGTCCCTTTTCTTGCGTATGGAATTTTCTACGGATTTGAACCTATTGCAGGCATGATTCTGCATGCTGGATTTCGGAAGCTGACTAGTGCAAAGCAAGCTCCTCGTGGTCGATCCAAATAGTGTTGCAGTTTAAGCGGAAGGATTCGCTTAACTTCACGCTTGAGGAATCTTTTACGCACAAGAGCAGTTGCATTTTGGATGCATCAATAGTTTCAGACACTGGAGCTATATCAGCTTCAATCTCATCATGTTCCAACCCCCATATATAAATTCGATTGACCTTTTGGTTTTATATAAAGGGTAATACTATCCACACACTTTTACTTCTCACACACTCCTCATAATTTTTGGTCGTCGATTGAACGAATTGAAGATCATCACGGCCATAATTAATAAGGGTGTGTGGGAAGGTAAAAATGGGTGTGTGAATGGCACTACGGCTTAGCCTCACTCTGTACATAGCGTTGAGTTTTTCAATTAATGTTCAAATTGTTGTTTGGCTTAACAGAATTGGTTTTAGGATTCTCGTGTTTCATTTATCGTTTTTGTAAGTTTGGTTGAAACTTTTATTATTTATACTAAGGAGAGGGGATAGATTTAACCTCACAATGGACTAGCAATGAGTTCAAATTTGCCCTTGACGAGAATCGAACCTAAGACTTCAGAAAAATATCACTAAACTGTAGTGTTAAATGGCAAAACCATTGCTTTTGATTAAACTTCTTATTTAATTTCTTTAATCTAGATCTTGATTTGTCTATCAATTAATTTATACTACTACAATAATTAAAGGGGGAAGCTTTGAATTGTGGACGCATGAATAAATATCCAAAACTCTATCCGCTAATACTGAATCACGTACAATTTCTTGTCATTTTTAGAATATTAGCCATCTGTGGTTTCATCATCCAAACATAGTGCGATTTCATCATCCAAATATAATTTCTACCGTACCAAAATGAACTATCGGGGAAAGGATAAACCACAATTAATAATATAATTATTGATAAATATTAACCAATTTTGGTAATATTACAATGATAAAACAATTGCAAACCCCTAATTATACGCAATGCTGGCTACTCGGAAACAAAAATGTTAATTAAAAAAAAAAAAATCATGGCAGATGAAAAAGGCACAATTTCTTACAATGATATTGATATGTACATCAAATCAGAATAATGCAAAAACATGAATCACACTACAAAAATAAATATCCAATCGCCACTCGAACCTCTTTCAAACCGGGTTGAGATCGCGTTAAGCTTGCCCTTGCCATCTGCATCAAACATTTAATTACATCATTACATATTTGTATTGAAGGAAACTTACAGAGAAAACAGCTTCCTCTTTCTAAACTAGACGAAAACTTCTCATTCCAAATGATGCTTCGGATCGTTTCGCGGAAATCACATCAAAGATTTAGGACCCTTTCAATTGAGAAGTGTTATTGGCACTCCAAAAATCTCATTCTACATTTCTCACAAGTGTATTTTTCTTTCCTAATATAGAAAGTTTGGAGTGCAGAATGAGATTTTTGGAGTGCTAATAACAATTCCCTTTCAATTCTTTATAAACTAAAATTCAAGGGAAATGTTTCGCTTATGTTTCTGTTTACAATAAGTATGTGATAAGAAAAGGAATATGAGAGATAAATAACTTGACTAACCTTGAAAGCAAAAATCTTGCGAGCGGGCTCATATTTGCGTGGGATTGGAACTCCTTGTTCTGCTGCCTTTTCTTGTTATCAGCTTCTGCTTTTTGTGTTTCTTCAGAAGCTGTCTTGCCCTTAGCAAAGATGCGAGCAGCCAGCTCCTGTAAGTCTTTCAATGAAGATTCCTTCGGACTTTGTGAACTGCGAAGGTTTTCTTCCATAAGTCCTCTAGACTAAATGCCACCATCCACCATTTTAAGTGGTCGGAAAGAATAGGACAATAAACAAAACAAAAAAGACAATTTGTGAAACCTTGATAATCGCTGAAGCAATTTGCTGACAAAAACTTCAGAAGATCCTGGCTTCAAGCTCTCCAACTTGACAAGCGAATTTACAACTGAACGCACAGCTGACCCTTCTGGATCATCAGCAATGGCCTATATATACACAAGAGAAAAATAAACAAGAAAGGCAAAGCACACGTCTGAAACAGTGAAACCATATACACTATGACTTCATTGGATATGCATGCACAAGTGAAGGGGATAAAACAAACCAGCTTGAAACATATACACCACATCTTGAAGTTTATGCTTGATGTTTCTAGAATAGTTACAACCTAAAATCTTAAACATATGCGCACAACAAGCAATCTGTATCATGCATATGGACATTACATTCTTCCACAAATCTACTATACCTCCTGAAATAATGTGGTATCTCTAATGAGGGACACCTAACCCACGAGGGCCACGACACTAAAAAGCAACTTAAAAATATGCTGCATGGGGCTTCTAACTTATGACAAACGCCCAAGTTTGGGCAAAAATGATATCCTTAGCAGGCAAAAATAAGGAAAAAGAAGACAACAATACTTCTTGCAGGTCAAGCAATAAGGCAAGATTTCCCCCCTTGACACCATATCAAGCCAAGAGTCCTATGAATATATCTGGGTGTGCTCACCTCTTTTAACGAAGGGATAAGCACTATTGATAGTGCTGCAGATGATGATATAACTTTTGCACTTTCTTCGTCATCACTTGCTTGGGGTGATCTTGGAAATGCCTTTCGGGCATCAAAGTATTCATGAGATTGTCTGAGGTAAAGAGAGTTCTTCTATAAATTAGAAATTTTCTACCCTCTCGTATGTGTGTGTATGTGTGGGTGCAGGTGCAAAGATTAGATATGCTAACAGCACTTTTTCCAGTAGATGTACCTGGAAGAATCAGAGCTACTTGTCATCTGCCCTCTTCTACTATCGTGCTCATCGTAGTTGATCTTGTTAAGTGCAGACCTATCTCTGGCATTTCCTTTCCTCCCTCCTTGAATCGCAGCCTTTGCCTGCGTAAACATTGTCAATCCAAAAAGAAGCTTCATTAGTTAAACACTCTGGACGCCAAGAGCACCTCAGCATTAGGTTTTGGTTTGCTGGTTTTACTTTCAACCTAAAATATGACAATAACCTAGGAAATTTCAGAAGGAAACCAGGAAATTCATATTTAGAACCAAAATATCAGGAGAATTTAGGGGATGAAAACCCTAGAAGTAGATTGGATCTAAGACATCATGGAATTTTGAAATCAACTGAAAGAACATTTAAAGGAAAAGGTCTTTCAAATTTGATATTGGAAGGTACAAAATGCAACTGAACAGTAAGTCAATCTATTTGGGTGACTTGTCAACAGTTAAAAGCCCAGCATGTTTTTGCAATTACTCCAACATGTTGCACTGAATTTTTTTACACATGAAGACTTTCAATGTTTCAGCTAGCACTATTTTAATATGAGATTTATTGACAGATCAGATAGCTAACTGATATCAATTGAAATATCACATTGATCAAAAGGCACCTCTGCAAGATTAATGGCACTGTCTTCGTTTGGGGCAGTTGAAGTTTTCTCTTGAATTCCCAGCCTCGATTTTGGCGTTCCAGGAGAATCAGAATCATCATGTTGACCACGAAAAACAACAGTTCCACTGGATGAAGCATCTTCATAAGAAGCGTATGTGCCACTAGACTACAAAACAAAAGGAGCTAATCAAATAAAGGGGGCTAAATCAGAAAGACAAATTCAAACTCGAATACTTTGATTCTTGTCCTATCTTACAGATTGTTACCAGAGAGTTTTGATGACGAAACTGAGTAGATGGTTGAGATCCTTTGGGAGTTCGTATAACAACAGTTCCTGACCCACTCGCAGTCAATTCATCCTGAAAATACACCTCAAATTGCTAAATATATAAAATGTAACATGGTACAAACAATCATGAATTCCAACTTTGAATCAGTAAACTAAAATTTGAGGTGAACTAATAAAAGCACAACATTTTGCTTTTTCAGGCAAAAAATATTGGTTTGGTGAACTATATACCCTGTTTAACTTTACTCCAGTAAAAGCAGACAGAATTCAAAAGTGAAAATTAAGTAATGGCATACAGCCTTAACTACAGATAAGAGTTCAGTAAAACCACAAAAAATTTGAGACAGACAACCTTACAAATCTTTTTTTTATTTTGACAAAAAAAACCTTGTATAGCCCATTGATGAAATAAAAAATTATATTTAAAGGTGGCCACCGGGATGTCACTTGTATCAAACATGCATGTGAAAGAAAAAAGGAACGGGGGTGGGAGACTTACATCTTCAGGATTTGACTCATCATGATATGAATCTCTACCATCCCTAGAAAAATAATCTTCACGCGATTCTTGAAGAGCATTCCCAGACGCCAAGAACCGTCGGTTAGTATTCTCTGGGACTCTTCCAGAGGTAATCTGACTGCCTTCTGGCTTTTTCTCTCTTGCCTGCGGTGGTTTTAGTTTTGGAACACTTCTAACAGTACCTGTACCCTGTGCTCCAATACTGAAATCCCATCCAGCATTTTTTGTGGTCTTACCCTGGTCACTGCAAATTAACACAACAGTTAAACCACACAACCTGCAAAGCACTAGTGATCAGCAATTTATAACTCACCTAGCCCGAACAGTTTCATCTATTATATTTCTAGTCACTTTCACAGTATCAGATATCTCCCCTCTAGCGGTAGGACCATTTCTAGGGCTGTCAGCATCTTCCTTGATAGGGTATTTTGGACGCTCTCTGTAAGGTAACAATAAAGCATGGCATCTTAGCTAAACCATGTTAATGAGCATTTATTGCCCACTCAAAACACAGACATGTAAATGCCAAAAAATGAAACAAAAGTGCAAGCTGAGGTGCAGTTGCGTATGTCTTAAGTTCTCTTATGCCTCGTATCTGTGGGCAGGCACAGACCAGGCATCATTGTGTTGCAGGTTCATTCTAGAAATAAAGTTGCATCATTAAAATTTCAGGCATAAAAGCAATATATCGCACCTTATTCTCTCCAGAAGTCGTGGACTCTTCCTTGCAGTCCGAATAAAACGGTGCTTTAGAAGTTCCTTGGCACTTGCACGCTTAGGTTAAAGACAACAACAACAAAAAAAGACCAATAAGAAAACTTCAAGAATTCATAATCAAGATAATGGATTGCAACCTGCTTTACTTCATATCAGCATAGATTTGAAATGCTACAAACAGAAACAAAGCATTGCACACTCTACTTATTGAAGCACATATTCACAAAAAGCTATGCAAACACTATAAACAGTTGCAAATAAGTCCAAAGTAATGTATTAAAACCACAAAAAGTAGCCAAATACCTTAAATAAAACACAATCACTTCAATACTAACTCCCAATATAGGATTAAACGGGTTTCAAAAACCAGCAATGTACTATTATTTAATTATTGCTAAGAGAAAACAAAATAGAAGAATATGATAGTTCTCTTTAACAGAAAGATGAGCAGATGATAATAATAAAATAAACCAATAAAATTCAACTCCTCTCACTTCTAAGTTTCAAAAATATATGCTATATTTTTGTTTGTTTGATAAATGCCTTTAGTCAAATTTTTTATGCAGGTTAATCATGTACATATTCTCCACTCGGTTTGAAAAAGGGCCAATTCCTGAATTTTCCTATGCATCTTGTTATAACCAAAATGATGCTGTCTAGTTTGTAATGATTTCCCTCCTTCAAATAGATCAAACCAAAAAACAAAAAGACAAAAACTATAGTTAAATATTCAGATGGTTTAAGTACTTACCTCAGCTGGTACCTTCTTCAAACAAAATGAAACAAATTCTTTCATAGGTCGAGAAAAATGCTCATCCAACTGCACAACAAACCAAAATAATGGTTCTTTTATAGTGTGAGTAATATCCAACCGAGAAGCATTTCATCTTTGAAAATTCATTTTCTAAGATGACTGTTATCAGTATACACTAGAGTATATTTAGAGAACCTGAGGTGGATTTTCTCGAGGTATAATGAAGAGAACTCTCATTGGGTGAAGATCAGCAAGTGGTGGTTCCCCTTTTGCCATCTCAATAGCAGTGATTCCCAGTGACCAGATATCTGCCTGCAAATTCAAAGGGTCAATGTGAGTCGTTCATCAAGGCTCAGTCTGATAGAGTGAGGTCTCCAATAGGTATACCTTCTCATTATATCCTTCAGAATTCTGGATTACTTCTGGAGCCATCCAGAATGGTGTTCCTACAAATGTCTGGGGTTGTTAAAAAAAATTAGTGCATTCTAGCTAGCATACAACATTTAAGATATTGCTTGTACATAATACAACATACAGTGAGCACAAAATAATATTTTTTTTAGGTTAACCTAAAAATAATATTTTTTTTTAGGTTAACCTAAAAAAAACTATAAGTTAACCTAATCTTTCATCAGATCTGATTAACAACAAAGCAAATGAATTCAAGTTTAAACATTGCACCTTCCTCCTTGATATTGTCCTTGTAAGTTGTGCGGAAACACCAAAATCGGCCACCTGTTACAAGTCACAATTGTAACTTGGAAGACCAAGGGCTAATAAATTTAACACCGCCCTTCAATGCGGATCCTACTTCTACTTTCTGTATAAATTAAAGGCTTTTGACCGTGAAGATATACCTTAACATCGCCATTTTCTGTCAATAAAATGTTTGCCGCTGCAAAAAATACAAACGTGTCATTAAAACAAGAGCTAGAACAAGAAAGTTGAAACTAACGAAACTAAATAAAGCTTCAAAATGATAAAGAGAGAGGAAAGAGGGAGGAGAAGAGGGGAGGGGGGGGGGGGCGGCGGGGGGGCGGTTGGGGGAGGAGGGAACATTTTCAAGCACAGATGATCCTCTGATAAGCATGCATAATTATGGTTGAAGACAAGGGCAGAATACCTTTAATATCTCTGTGAATTTTTCCTTCATTATGTAAATATTCAATTGCATGTAGCAAGTCACGAAGAATACATGCCATTGACGTTTCATCCAGTGGAGGACCTGATTGGAGCTGCATAAACACAATTGTCTGATCATTCTGAAAGATGCATACATATGTGATTTTAACATCAGTTATCAATGCCACACATAGATGAATATGCATTCACAAGACTTAACAGCATTAATACAGCTAAAGCATTGAACTTTCAACTCAGTGTTGAGAAATTGTCATCATAGTGTGTCAAAAATTGTAAAATGACACAGGTACACTGAGAAGGAACCCCACTTGTAGTTGCTCCTGGGTTATTTACAAATTTATTTGATTATGATAACTGATAAGAAATACCTTTTTTTTCAGTTAAGGATACAGGGCTATTCAGTAATAGAATCTCCATCTTAAGAAAAAGCGATTTGGATAAGAGATAACAGGCCAGTTTGCTCGTCTGCTGTCTGCGGGCTCAAGTATTGTGTGACACTTAATAAGCCTTGTAAACTATCAAGAATTGCGTATTAGCAAGAAATCAAGCTATAGTGGCCCCCCTTAATATCATCATTGGGTAAACTTACCTGATAAATAAAAGCAAACCCTAAGAGAGTTTATTAATTACATATCACCCAAACGAAATCTCATCATCTTGTAGAGGAACAATGATGATGATAGATGGCGATATAAAAGAGAGTTCTATTAGCCTTATAAATGAAAAAAAATTCATCTGACCACATTGACTATGTACAAACAACAGAAGTAACCTACTAGGTCAGCAACAGAGCCACCGGCCATGTACTCCATTATTATCCAAAGTTTTGTCTGGTGGAGATAGGAACCGTAGTACTCTGTAATATAAGGAGATCGACATTGTGACAAAACTGAAATTTCCTGGAACACATACAAACTCAATCAGAAAACAAATATTTGTGTAATCATAGTGACAATATCCTAGCTATAAAGATTATGATTGGCACCTTCTGAATATCCTCAATCTCATCCTCTCTGCAGAAAATATTAAGTAAAGCTTTATGAATATCGAATAGATAGGGGAAGCATGCTCTATGCTCGAAGGAGATTGATTAATAATAAGACATGCAGAACAACAATGAATCACAACTATCCATGTCGTATTCCATTGCATAGAACTTTCTGATGAGGGCCATTAGGATGAATAAGGACAGAATACCTTCATTTAATTAAGTTAGTAACTAAGCAGCAGCGACCACTTACTATGTCCACAGTCATGCAGGACAATGCAGCATTCAGCAGGTTGAGGATCAGAGATGGAAGTCATCTAAATCATTCTTTCCAACAAAATACCATATGGTTATATTAGTTAAACTCTATAAGAACTATTACCTTTGGTCAGTAATATTGTCCCAGAATTCTAAGCCATTCACACTACAAATGATGAAATTGTCCCAGAAAAATTGCAGAGTCCTGATTAACTTATTATCGTAGTTAGTACCAGATACAAGTCACAACCAAGTTAGGCGATTCTCAAGTAATTGGGCCTATAATTATTTGATCGTCATGTAACAAGCTTATTTTTCTGTATGTAAAAATAGAATATCAATATTTTTTTTGTTTGTTTTCTGGTGGAAATCAACTTCTCTCTGGTGAGTGGAAATGTTGAAATCAACTTTACACCTTGCATTCACTAACTATATAGCTACCAGTATAACCCTATGTGTGCTTTCTGAAATTTTGTATCCTGTCTTGAAATTTACCCACTAAAAGTAATGAAGGAAGAGTGGAAAGTTCCTATTATGGCAAAAGCCTGGAGTTACACGTAGTTCAAAGAAACAACAACCATATAACATTGAACAGAACAATAAAAAGAATTACATATAATTATATTGAAAGCAATATACTTACGATTCTTCCAAATCAATTACTTTAATTGCAACTTCCTTGTTAAGCTCCTTATCAAACCTGTAAGTTAGAAAAGGAATCAGAGGCCAGCAGTCATAATCAATCTTGCAGTATGCTGAACCAACCCCAACCACAATGACTGTAGGAATTAAAGTAAACCTGGCATACTTTAAACAGATTTCACTACAATCAATCACAACATATACATAAATATATGTGTGTGAGTGTGTGTGTGTGTGTGTGTGTGTAACAACTACGCATATTATGTGCAGCCATGTGCAAGTATTTGAAAGGGCCACAAAGTGAAACAAGTAATTGCAGAAATCCAGTGGCTGTAACATGTATAGTTTTTTCCGCACAAAACTTTTAAGTACCTTCTGTAAGTCAGGTGTAATTTGAAGTTGTTCAATTAGACAGATGATGTGCCCAAACAAGTCATCATACGAAGGCTTGTTATACCAAGTTATACACTATGCATCTATAAACTAGAACTTAGATGATGTGCCCAAACAAGTCATCATATGAAGGCTTGTATACAAATACACTATGAATCTATAAACTGGAACTTACGCTTTGTACACATCGCCAAACGATCCTCTTCCAATTAGCTCCAATGAACTAAATCTTGATCCTGCAGCCTCTGCCAAAGCTGCTGCATCATCCATTTTGGTGCACAAGTTGCTTCACCCTTTGCCCGCTTAGCCAGTAAACAACACTACAATATCACCAAATTCTTCCACACCCTAACTTCCAATTCACAACCCCAAATTCACCCAATAGCAGTTTATATGAAGCCAAATATTGGCTTCAAATATGAAATCTGAAACAGCATTAGCAAACACAAAACTAATCAGCCCATGCAAATGACACAAATCTACCGTATATTAACTGACCGAGAACAATTAAAAAAAAAAATTTGATGACACAAAGAAATGGAAATGGCAAAACACAATGCAATGCAATGCAAGCTGTTGGACTCAAAGCAAAGCATATGGGTTTGCTGTAATTGCCCTTGTTAGGTAAAGTGGAATTCCCACATAGTGACAGCCCAACATAATGGCAAATTATAGAAAAACTCCACTCAATGAAAGCGAAATATAAACAACCCACTTGCGGCTTCCATCCGGGGTCCTTGAATTTCATCCAAATTTCAAATCTAAACGCAATTATTCACAGAAAGATTGAGATTTGGGACTTACCCCTTACACAAAATGCGATTTTGATACGAAATTGTATGCCCGAGAAGCTAATGTCCGTGGATTGAGGCCATGGACGGATCTCTTCCGCTTCCTATCTGTATCGGGCACTCTCTCTCCCTACCTCCTCCCTCTGCACAGAGGCTTTGGGAGCTTCAAAGGAATCGAAGAGAGAGTGTTTTGGGTTTAATTTTCTTTTTATATTATCTTTTTAAATAATTGAGTCCTAATTTCATAGTGGTTTTTTTACCTTCTCTGTAAATTTTCCATTCCAGAAAACATTAATTTGGATTTTGATCCGGTTCTTGGAACAACCCGCCAACACATTTACACAGTTAAGCAAAACTTGGCAATATACATTACGGACCCAAAATGTACGTGTAGGTGTATAATTTGGTGTGCTTTTTTACATTTAAGTATTATTTTTTTTGGGAATCTTTAGCTATATTAATGAGAAATTTAGAAATTAGCTACTTTAAAGAGCACTTACTGAAATATAACCTAGTATTTTCAATTCTTATAAAACTAATCAAACTTTGATATTCAAAAGACTTAATTAGGGTCTAGGCTTAATTACACTTGGATTAAAACTCTATCTCTTCCTCAAAACATTTTGAATTTTGAACCTCGTTCCCTTTGTTGAACCACCTGGGTTCAGACATCACCGTATTACTCTATTATTTCTATTCAAAAGTAATTAAACTAAGAGATCAGTGCACCAATCACTTAGCCCAAGCGAGTGCCACTTTTTTCTTATCATAAACCTTGCAGTTAATGCCCTCCACCGCACAACAAGTTTCATGATTGTTATCCAAGTCATAATAGAGTAATCATTGAGCGATGCATGAGTTTGGGAGAGGTATTTGAGACCTCGAGTGGTAAAATTCAATAATCGAAATGGAGATGAAGGGTTTGGAGAGGAGAAATACTGAAGTTTAGAGGGGAAGAGAAAGTTTTAGTCTTATAACAATTAGTCTTCTAAACATCAATTTTGGTTAATTTTATAACAGTTGGAAAAAAAATTAGCCATATTTCAATATGTGGTCTTTAAAATGGCTATATTTTCGAACTTTCATTTTTAAGTTGGCTTTCTCACTCATAAAGTGTCACGTGAAATCCACTAACACTGAAAAATAATTTTTTATTGCCTTAATAAACTCATACTTATTTTTCAATAAGCCGGACTACCCACCCAGTTAATTCATGCCCAATTGTGTGCCTAAATGGATCTGATGTCATGTTGACGTTAGCATGACATCAACCACATTGTGAATCAAAATTGATATCGGAAGGCCTAATTACCTTTAGATTATAACTCTATCTCTTCCTCCCAACATTGTGAATTATGAACCTCATCCCCTTTGTTGAACCACTTGCGTTCAGACACCACCGTATTACTCTGTTATCTTTACTTAAAAGCAATTAAACTAAGAGATCAGTGCACCAATCACAAACCTTGCAGTTAACGCCCTCCACCGCACAACAAGTTTCATGAGGGCTAGCCAAGCCGTAATAGAGTAGTCATTGAGCGATGTGCGAGTTTGGGAAAGGTATTCAAGGCTTCGAGTAGTAAAATTCAATAATCAAACTGGAGATGAAGGGTTTAGAGAGGAGAAATACTGAAGTTTAGAGGAGAAGAGAAAGTTTTAGTCTTAGGGCAATTAGTCTTTTGAACATCAATTTTGGTTAATTTTATAAGAGTTGGAAAAAGTTAGCCATATTTCAATATATGGTCTTTAAAATGGCTGTATTTTCAAAATTTCCTTTTTATAATTTGTCTTTCCTACTCATCAAGTGTCACATGAAATCCACTAACACTGAAAAATAAACTTTTAATGCCTTAAAAAACTCATAATTATTTTTCCTGGTTTACCCCTAAAAGCAACTCCCGCCCATACACTCAATTGCCCAGCATTAAAACTAAGGTAATTAATGGGCCCAATTGTGCCGGACTACCCACAAGTTAAATCCTGCCCAACTACGTGCCTAAGGGATCTGATGTCATGCTGACGTTAGCATGACAGCAGCCATGTTCATTTTTAATTTTTTTTTTTTTTTTTTGTCTGGTGTGTTGAATAAGACGACCTCGTCATCCTTGTCAAAGAGGAAGCCGAGGTCACCACGAACCAGAAGGTCTTCGTCACCAAACCAGACAGCGGTGGCGAATAGGAACGCCTAGCCTTTACAATTAACATTGGAGAACATGAATATTTGCTAGACATAAGTAAAGTAATTGAAGATTTGGTAATTACAAGCCATTTGAACCACATCCAGATCAAACCCATAAATACCTAGATGACACAAACTCTGATTTCATTATAATTTGCTACGGTGGCACCGAAGATGACTGGGGAAAAGATGTCACGACCGCAGGAGTGGAGGTGGGATAGCCGGATAGGCAGTGGGTATCATAGGAAGTCATAAAGCGGAGGAGAAGAAGAAGGAAGTGGACGAGGAAAATGAGAAGGAGTTGGAGGTAGGCAGTGGTGGGTTGCTGGGAGGTGCAGAGGTTTGTGAAGTTGGAGTAGAAGGGGACAGTGGAGAGAAAGGGATTGCAGGCAATGTAGCGTGAGAGAAAAAGTCGAGTGGGCCATTTTTTCTTTTTGTCTGATGTGTTGATTAAGTGGGTCATCCTTTATTAATAGAGAAAATTATGAAATGGTCTCTCAATTTTAATCCAATTGGAATAATGGTCCCTCGTTTAAAAATCCATGACCATTGTTCCATTAAATCATCAAAACGTGCAACTATAATCCTTTTCGTCAACTTCTTTAGGATTCTGTCAAATTGAGCTATATTGGAAGAATCATAGCTACTATTAGGTTAAAGTTAAGGGATCATTGTTCCAATTGGTTTAAAGGTGATGAACCATTGCTACAAATTTTTTTTCATTTGGTTTTTCATATTTGCCTCTTGATTTAGCCTCATGTGCATGACACATGACTCATTTTGACAGAAGTTCTAACGGAGTTGAAGAAAATGACCATAGTTGCACGTTTTGATGAGTCAATGAACCAATGGTCACATATTTTTAGTTGAGGGACTATTACTCTAATTGGGTTAAAGTTGATAGACTAGAGTACTATGGTCTAGTGGTATTCATCTTCACTTGTAAACAAGGTTTTAAAAAACGCTAGGCGCTAGTCGGGCGACGAGCTGGCGCCTAGCGCCTAGGTGGGGCCTAGGCGGATTTAGGTAAATTTCTTATATATCTTGTAAATAAGTTCATATTGACACTTACAAAAAATTATACTTGTATGAAGTCCATGAATAAGATAATAAAAGAAGGATAAAATGCAAAAAAAGTATCCAACAAGTCCAAAATTTAAAAACACATTAAGCATATATGCAATATAAGTTTGGTTCTAAAAGACGCTAGATACTAGTCGGGCGATGAACAAGGGCCTAGCGCCTAGACAGACTAGGCGGCTTTGGAATAAATATATTATATACCATATAAATTAGTTAGATTTATTTTATAGTAGATGATTAAACATTAAGGAATACGTTATTTTAAAAAATATATATACATATCTAACATAAGAGTATAATATAGGCTGATCTTATTCTGATCTTAAAAGAAAAATAATAAAATAATATAATGCAAGAGTATAATATAGTTGTTGCAGTTCTATTAGATTAGGGTGATTGTGTAAATCCTAGTAGATCTAGGAATATCTCTTATATTTTTATTAGGAGTTGATTACCTATTAAGAGTTATAATCCTAAAAGAGTAAGAAATTAAGCTTCCCTACTACTATAAATAAAGGCACAATGGGGTGGAATAAAACACACCCACAATTACACATCTCTCCTTTCTCTCTACTATTGCCGCACCCCTCTCTCTAAGGCCTCCATAATTGTTCAGTAAATTATACATACAACACGTTATTAGCATGCTCTTGACACTGCTCTAAAGAGAGTTTGATCTTCAATTAGGGGAGTATTATGTTTTAATCATTCATTTTATGATTATTTTATTATTTTATTGAATTGATCTACATGTTATTGATTCAATTTAATTTTTCTGTGTTGAACGTGATACAACGCATTGGAGATGCCATTACGGTTTTCCGAGAAGGATCTTCTACAAATGCAAAGGCTTTTGTTGTTTTCTGCCAATCAAGTATGCTTAAAATAAAGAAAATATTTGAAACGACCATGAAGCATGAAAACATTTCTGATGATGTATGAATCCCCCTATGTTTATATTTTATGTTTTACTTCCGCACTCTATATTCTATGGCTGGCTTTGCCGCCTGTTGTTAGTTCCGCCCCATTTGGTATCAGAGCCAAGTGGTTGGTAATTGCATTAGCATCTATCTAATCTGTTCATTGCTATTCACATACTTGTATCTTATCTGCATTTCTTAATCGTCGGTCCTCAGTTCTTCTTTCTTCCAGCCAAACAGTAAGACGTGGTCCAAACAATAAGTCCCAGGAGAGGCATGAGCGGAGCGCATGAGCGGGGGAAGAGTCTAGACATACGAGGAAGGTGAATCTTTTAAGTCTTGCATATAGTATACTTGTTTTGTGCATTTCATGAGTAGATTATTTAGATCTAGTTCAATGGTCAGCACTAGCTCTAGATCCACCTTAGGAACTATACCTGACATTGTCAATGAAGAACAAAAACTGGATTTTCAAACAGACGAAAGTATTGATTTTTCCGACTGGAACATTCCAAAAGTTTCAACCCAAAATATTTACAAGAAAAAATGGTCTTTGACCTCTTTTAAATCCGAACATCACGTCAAAACAGTTGAGAAGGCTTATGCTCTTAGCAAAGAACATGAGACTTGTCAATTATTTTCTCCAGAACAAATCAAAGCGCATCGCAAAAACGGTCATAACTATCTTCACATTGGTTTAGTTCAAATCGCTGTTAAACCTTTAACACGAAAAGGTCTTAATACGTCTATTCTTTTATGTCTTCGTGACGCCCGATTTACTGATTTTAACGATAGTATTCTTGGAATGATTGAATCAAGTCTTTATAACGGACCTATCCATTTTGATTGTTTTCCCGATCTCACAATAAGTCTTTCAGATCCACATGTTTTAAAAGCTCTTACTCTTAATATCAAAACCTCCGGGTACCAAGTCCTGGAAGGAACACAACCTTTGGCACTTATTTTTAGAGTTTATTACAAAGTCACTGGCACAAACATGAATTTTC
Organism: Pyrus communis; assembly: GCF_041283825.1. NCBI lineage: Eukaryota > Viridiplantae > Streptophyta > Magnoliopsida > Rosales > Rosaceae > Pyrus > Pyrus communis. The sequence goes on from NC_142567.1 coordinate 4,594,063, forward strand.
AAGCTTTGAACAAAAGTCCTCGCGACCACACTCTTTTAATCCAAACAACCCAAGAAAGCGCAAACATTAGAGTACCAAGAACCATTAGGTGGTCAGACATCAGTCTCCCCTCAGATTGGTGTTTAATTAATGAAAGTAAGCCGGTTTCCGTTCAAAACAGCCTCGTTAATCTTGACAACATTGAACAATATTTTGACGGCACAGTTAAAATCAATTTTGATCGTCCAGCAAGAAAATCTTGTGAATCAGTTTTGTCGCACAAATCTTTTACTCCTAGCAGACAGTCTTTTTCTGGATCCACGTCAACCGATAGACTGGGTCGAGATCAAGATTTGATCAAATCTTTAGTAAACAAAAAGTTAAAAGAGCAAGAAGCTGCACAACAAGATCTAGTCAATGATTTACTCAAATTAAAGTCTGTCGACACCTCTTCACAAGTTGCACATCCTGTTTATCATCCTCCAAACCAAGAAGAACCCACTTCTCCAACTCCTTCTGATTTTGAAACAACATCGGTGAATCACCAATTACTTGTTTTAAATAAACCACATAAAATCCGATGGAGGAAGCTTAAAGCTGACATCACTTCTGAGGAAAACATCCCCAGAAGAAATATTTTTAGAAAAAAGTATTGTGATGAAGAAAAGCTAGCCATATATGCCGAATGGAAAGCTTTTGTAGAACAATACCAATTTGAAATATCTTTCTTTGATTTTATTGAAAAACATTTTGAAACAAAAAATAAAGTTACGGTTGTTACCAAAGAAAATTGGGTCAAGGAAGACAAAACTTTGATTTCTTCCAGTCATCCTCCCAAAGAAACTATTTTGATTTCCACTGGTAATACCAACATCCCCGCAACCCCTTTTAAAATTCCAAAAGAAGATTCTGGTTTTAAACCTGTCATTGAACAGAATAATTTTACAAACCAAAGTCTTCATACTATTGGAAAACAGTTAGACAAAATTGAAACCAAAATCGACAAATTGTCTCAACCAAAATCTTCTCCAAAAGAAAAACCTTTAGTAAATTTTACTGATACTGCTTCAAGTTCCACTGCTTTAAAATCCATGACTACTTTACAAAAAATTGATCATATGCTCACTGAGCTCAAAAAAGAAAAAGTTGTTAATGTTTTGCAAAACAATGATGTTTCTGTCGAAGAAGAAAATACTTCTGATTCTTCTCAGGACACGGAAACTAGTTCTGCTATCCAAAATATCGAAAATATTTTTCAAAACATTGATCTTCAACCAACTTTTGATTTAAAACGTATTCGTACTCATCCGGTCAACCCTACTTCTCTCACAAAAAATTGGTATCCCAGGCCAACTCCTCCTGACCTTCAATTTGAAGAACGAAATATTCAAAATCAATTTTCAGTTTCAGCCGACAAACTTTATGAGTGGAACATAGATGGCTTATCCGAACAAGAACTTTTGAACAAACTTCAACACATGTCCATGGTTGCTAATAGCTATATTTCAAATCACAATTTTACACAAACACAAATCGTTGATCTTCTCGTCACTGGCTTCACGGGAATGCTTCATTCTTGGTGGGAGAAGCACTTAACTTCTCAGTCCAGAGATGAAATACGCTTTGCGGTCAAAAAAGATGAGGAAGGATTTCCCATTTTTGACGAAACGATAGGACAGGGAATACCCGACGGAGTAAATACTTTACTTTATACGATTATAGAACACTTTATAGGAACACCCAGCAACGTTACTACGCGTATTCACGACCAACTGAGTAATTTAAGGTGTCCAACCTTAAGTGATTTCAGATGGTATAAAGATGTTTTCATATCCAGAGTTATGCTTCGGGAAGATAGTAATCAACCTTTTTGGAAAGAAAAATTTATCAATGGTTTACCAAATCTTTTTGCTCACAAAATTCGAAATGTTTTAGTAAATGAAGAAGGTGTCATACCTTATCATACCCTTACTTATGGTAACATAGTTAATGTTATTCAAAAGGAATGATTGAAAATGTGTATCGACATGAAGATTTCAAAACAAGTTCATAAAGATAAATCTATTGCTAAATACGAACTTGGAACATTTTGTGAACAATATGGTTTACCTCCAATCGCTCCTTCGAGTAAAAAGAAAAAAGCCCAACAAACCAGCAAGTTTTCTAAACATCAATCCAGATTTTATAAAAACAAAAGATCTTCCAACAAACCTTTTCAAACAAATAAATTTTATGAAAAACCATCTTCAAGCAGAAAACCTTTTCGAAAGTCTAAAAAGGATTTTCAAAATAAAAAGGGAAAGTGTTACAAGTGTGGTAAATTTGGTCATTATGCAAATGAATGCAAGGTTAAAAAGGTTATTAACCAACTAAAAATCTCTGAAGAAGAGAAAGTTCAACTTATTCAGACTTTAGAAATTAGAAATACCGACTCTAGTCAATCTGATAAAAATCCCGATTTTTCCGTCTCCGACTCTAGCAGTTCTAGCGACGTCTCCTCGCCAAACATTAAGTTTGGATGCACGGACACTTGTTGTAACAAAATTTCAGTGCTTAATAAGCAAGAAGAACAAGAAGAGTTTTTAATGGAATTAATTAGTAAAGTCGATGACCCTGATTTAAAATCTTTTTATTTGAAAAAACTCAAAAATTTGATTTCTTCTCATGAACCTGGCACTAGTCAAATTTCTTCTCAAAAGATTTCTCTCAGTACCACTTTGGAACGTTTTAATAAACACAAAAAGGAGATCACCCTCAAAGATCTGCAAAAAGAAGTTAATCAGGTCAAATCGGAAATTAAGTTTTTAAAATCCGAAAATACCGAAATTCGTTCACAACTCAGTAGAGTACGTACGCAAGAACTCGTCCAAGAACAAAATGGTTCTTCCTCAAATTCCGATTCCGACGCTCACTCAGCCAAATCTTCTTCTTCAAAAGAACTTGTTTTAAGTCTTTTAGATAAAATAAGAATTCGAAAATGGTATTCTAAAGTTACGATAGTAATCGAAGATTTTCATTTATAAACCATCGCTTTAATTGATTCAGGTGCAGATTTAAATTGCATTCAAGAAGGATTAATACCTACTAAATATTTTCACAAGTCTACGGAAACACTTAGCGCTGCAAATCAATCCCCGATGAAATTAAAATATGAAATTCCCAAAGCCCATGTTTGTCAACAAAATATTTGTTTTAAAACTCCATTTGTTTTAATCAAAAATATTTCTGATCCAGTTATTTTGGGACTCCCTTTCATTGCATTAATTTATCCTTTCAAAGTTCATCATAACTGTATTTCTACCAAGGTTTTTGGCCAAAAAATTACTTTTGAATTTTGCATGGAAACAGATCTTAAAAAGTTAAAACAACTTCAAAAAGATAATGTTTCGAAAACCCTCAACCAGATTACTGCAAAATCCCAACAAATTGCTTTTTTACAGGAAGAAATTCTTCACAAAAGAATTGAAGAACAGTTAACAAACAAATCTTTATTAGATTCTATTCGCCAGTTTTCCGATAAGCTTACTAAAGAAATTTGTTCCGATCTTCCAAATACTTTTTGGCACAGAAAACAACATATTGTTAAACTACCTTATATTAAAGATTTTATTGAGTCAAAAATCCCCACAAAAGCACGACCAATTCAAATGAATCAAGAAGTTTTAGAGTTTTGTAAAACTGAAATTAATCAACTTTTAGAAAAAGTAATTATCCGTAAAAGCAAATCTCCATGGTCATGCCCTGCTTTTTATGTCCAGAAAAACGCAGAATTAGAACGCGGTGCTCCACGACTGGTTATTAACTACAAACCTTTGAATGATGTTTTAGAATGGATCCGATATCCAATTCCTAACAAAAGAGACTTGATAAAGAGACTTTCTCAGGCAACTATTTTTTCTAAATTTGATATGAAATCAGGCTTTTGGCAAATTCAAATTCATGAATCTGATAAATACAAAACTGCTTTTGTAACTCCTTTCGGACATTACGAGTGGAATGTAATGCCTTTCGGCTTGAAAAATGCACCAAGTGAATTTCAAAATATCATGAATGAAATTTTTAATCAATACAGCCATTTTTCGATTGTTTATATTGATGATGTATTAATTTTCTCAAAATCAATAGAAGAGCATTGGAAGCATTTGCATGCATTTGTTAGGATCATTAGGTCCAATGGGTTAGTTGTTTCGGCATCTAAGATTAAGTTATTTCAAACCAAAGTTAGATTTTTAGGTTACCATATTTACAGGTCTACCATTCAACCAATAGATCGAGTCATCCAGTTTGCTGATAAATTTCCAGATCAAATTATTGATAAAACCCAACTTCAAAGATTCCTTGGATCTCTCAATTATGTTTCAGAATTTTATCCTCATCTGCGTCAACAATGTAAGCCCTTGTTTGATCGTCTCAAGGAAAATCCTCCATCATGGTCACAAAATCATACTTCCATTGTCAAACAAATCAAAAATCATGTCAAGACTTTGCCTTGCCTTGGCATTCCAACTCCCGGCTCTCTCAAAATAGTCGAAACCGACGCATCTGAAATCGGTTATGGAGGTATCCTTAAACAAAAAATTTCTTCCGAAGCTCCTGAACAAATTGTTCGTTTCCATTCAGGGGTTTGGAATCCAGCTCAAAGCAACTATAGTACTATTAAAAAATAGATTTTATCTATTGTATTATGTATTAGCAAATTCCAAGATGATTTATTAAATCAAAAATTTTTAGTTCGTGTTGATTGCAAATCTGCAAAACATGTTTTACAAAAAGATGTTCAAAATATTGCATCAAAACAGATTTTTGCACGCTGGCAAGCCATATTAAGTATTTTTGATTTTGATATTGAATACATTAAAGGCAGCCAGAATTGCATCCCAGATTTTCTAACCAGAGAATTTTTGCAGGGGAAGAATGGGTACTAATCCTACTCAGCAACGAAGGCTCCCAGCCACCCTTACCCAAACCCCAGCACCAGTAAAACAAGAGTCTATTCCCGACTCTTCATCGGCCCTCGCCATTACAAACAGATTTACTCCCTTAGGATCAACAGTAGGAAATATCCGACCAAATTACCAAACGGCCTTAGCCACCCCTTATGATCCTTACTCATCAGTTCGTTCTCCAGCTCCCTCACAACCAAAAACACCTAGCTATGCTAAAACATCACCATATGTCCAGAACCCTCATTCTGAAAAGCTTTTTAGCATTCCTCTTCATATTGACAAAAACCAACCCCCAGAGCGCATTGCCAAATTACTCCTTCCACCAAATTTTCATTTCTTACCAACTGAATCCTATAAAAGCCTAAAATATTACCAGGCTATCCTTTCAGAAACAGAAAGCATTGCTATTAAGCCAATTTACAGTACCACTCACCAAAACAAAATATTGTATCATTCACTCCATATTGGAAAATTCCTTACCGAACTCGAATGGGGAATTCCCCTTTTTCACACAAAACCCCTTCATACCCAGCATGTTCTCATCCCAAACAATCATTACAATTACTATGATTATATCCAAGCATGGACCAACATTTTTCTCCACCAGACAGAAGACTTTAGTCATTCATGGTTCATAACTTTTGATAAGAATTTCAGATTGCGGTTTCCTGCATGGTTTCCAGATTGGTGGGCTTCCCATGGCCCAAGCTCTTCTATCATTCCAGATGACCTTCGTCATGTTCTCACAAACAACTTCCAGCCCAGTTTTGACAGAAGTCGTTTCGACAACAGAGTTACTATTTTTTCACTGCTCATGGCCAAGTACAAGATCCCATGGATTCTCAAATGGAACTTTGAAGTGGACACTAGTGGTCTTTACAGAACCCGATGGGTAAAATGGTGGGATAAATTCAACCACCAAAAAATTATTGATCTTGTAAAAGTAGAATTTCCCCAGGCATCTTCTCAGGCACTGCCAATCAAAGCTTCAACTTCGTCCTCACAGGCTTTGCCAGAAAATCAGCACTTTCCTGAATTACCAAAAGCTCAGGAACCAATTCAGTCCTTATCAGACATTAGTCCATCTTCCTCTCTCAAAGGAATTTCCAAGTCAGCCAAGTCCTCCAGCTCAAAGAAAGAAAAAACTACCCAACTGCTGGATATGGCTCAGCTGCTAATGGCGGAAGCAGCTTTGCTGCAAAAGAAAAAAGGTTCAGACTCAGATTCAGATAATTCTGATGCCTCGTCTCAGCTTCCCGCCAAATGGGCTGATCAAGCAGATTTTCAAGATGCCCAGGACCCATTTGATTTCTGAAAAGCAATATTTGCCCATGTGATTGTGTCAGCCCAGCAACATCATCAGCAGTAGCTGTTTTCATCTCCTCCGCAAAACACAAAGCATTATTCTTCAATAGTGAAAAACAAAAAGGTCACTATTCACAATAGTGAAAACAAAAAAGTCACTATTCACAATAGTGAAAAACAAAAAGGTCACTATTCATTTAACTTTTGTAAAAGAATCAAAGCATCTTCACTATTCTTTCACCCAGCTTTAGCAGACAGCGGGATTCCCGGATCATTTGGCCAAGTCTCATTCAACCTCCTCGCTCTATATAACGAGGATTCATCTTCAGAAGAAACATAAGTTTTTAACTCAAGTCTTCCAGTAGAAGAATACGTCTCTCTGAGATTATATTCCAAACACTTGTAATACAAATATTATTCAGGATGCCTGCGAGCTCCATCTCTTTGTTTACTTGTTTCATCTGCCATTAGGCAATACCTGTTTGTTATCTGCATTGCAGTAAGTTTTCAATAAAACTTATTTTCCAAATATATTTGCATCATTACGTTTAATTCATTATTTTGATATGCTACTCTGTTTTTATATGTTTTATTTCTGCACTTTATATTCTATGGACGGCTTTGCCTCCTGCTGCTATTTTATATTTTTCTTCCGCACTTTACATTCTATGGCCGGCTTTGCCGCCTGTTGTTAGTTCCTATATATATATATATATATATATATATATATATATATATATATATATATATATCGGAAAGAAAATATAAACATATCGGAAAGAAAAAAAAAATATATATATATATATATATATTTATTGTATATTGTATATGTTTCACTCATATATTTGTCAATATATATACACACACGTTTCATGCATTATGCAATTTTTTCTATGTGGAATATGTGAGTCAAAGTATAAAATCAAACTAGAAGCTTAAACCCTAACAAAATCGGGGAAAAAAAAAACAAAAAAAAAAAAAAAGAAACAAAAGGGAAATTGGGCTCTGTTCCTAGACCCAACCTGCGGCAAGCTTTGCTTGCTAGGCTTTTGCCCCGCGCGCACCTAGGCCCGCAACCTGCCTGCTTCTTCGCCAGCCCAGATGATTGGGCTTGGTTTCCCATGGCCCAAAAATGATGCTAGCCTCTTGGCTGGGCTTCCCGCACCAAAACCAGGCCGACTCCATGCTGGGCCCGAGTCCCTCGTACCCCTTGAGGCCCAAACCAGCAGCTTGGGCTGTTGTTTTTGTTTCACAGCCCAAGTCAGCTTTCGTTGGGCCTTGACCCATGCCCCCTTTGCAGCCCAAAAAGCCAGCAGCTTGCTGGGCTTCATGTTTTTGGCCCGTGGCCTGAAGCCGCCCCTGAGCACTTGTTTTGCTTAAGGTACCCAGCCCAAAATTTTGGGTTATGGTATTTTCGACCCAACACTATGATTTAGCATTTTAAATAATTTTAACTCGAATGTTGTTATTATTTTTGCTTCTACAATCAACCCCATTTGGTCTCAATCTATTGAATTAATTAAAAGTGACCTGCAGTCCATTAATCCGATAATGATCCAAAATTATTGACCTAAAAATCACTTTTGGACATTAACGATTCAATAATTTTTTTTTTTTTATACTTCAAACCGTTGACATACTTTCATAATAACGAAGCTCTCACGCTTGAGTTCCCGAAAAAACTCAAACCCACTATATTTAAATTAGTATATTGCATTTTGTGTTTCTTGTAGGAACCTTTTTTTTTATGAATTAAACGTTCATAAACTAAATTGAACCTGTAGTTTCAAATTTAGTGCCTTTGAAACCCGAAGTTTTCATAAAACAATACACCCATGAAAACCCGACGTTTTTTCATGAAACCATGTCATAGAACTTGAATGTTCTAACTTTGATGCGTATGGATTATTCATTCTCAGAAGCACCAATCACAATCTTGTTCCCTCCAATTCAATGGATTGTCGAACCGTCACAAGTTCAATTTCCCTTATTTGGACGTTTCTAATAGAAACCATTTTATATGTGGGTACAAGACATGAATCTCCACTTGACTATCAAGAAGCTGAGAAACCATTGAAGCCAACAATGGAATGGAAGAACTGAATAAGCCTTTGTCATGATCTTCATTTGAAGACTTATGCCCGAAGCATTACAAATGGAAATACCCCCCGAATGAGGATTCCATGGCTCTTTGGCTTACTCCTACGGACTGCCTAATCATGAAAGACATTGCATGAAGCATACCATGATTACATCCATGAATGAGTACGATTCTGAAGTTTATAAATCTGATCGAATTTTGACTAGATAATACTTATCTCGTCTTTCCTTGTTTCTAACTCACTCCTAAAGCAACAAGTGTAGAAAGCCGAAGTTTACCAAATTCTCGGATCTGATTACTACCACAAACATATGGTAGAATCAGGGCTTGCCAAGGTATGGCATCATGCCTGAAGTGTGATCATTGGCACCTAAGACCTAAAACTTCAAGAATAAGGGATAATATTCCCGAACCTCAACCCTGTAGAATCTACTTCCGTCTCAATGGAATGGATCATTGATTATGCGCAAGTTTGTGCCCTTACCAATGTTATTGAGGAGTACCATTCTCATAGCCAAAATGTGAGATTGATTTTGCTTCACCGAACATCGTTAGAATAGCAGAATTTTAACATGGACGGGCTTGTTGGCCAAATCCCCTTAGTAAACCATTTACTTTGTGAACATTTTTTCATGTTCTTGGATTCAAGTTTGGTGTATGTTTTACTTATGGATAATCTTATTGATATTGTCCTCGAATATGATTTAATTGAATCTTGTACATGTGACCCAATTCAATTAAACACGTGATTAGGTAAGAATGTGGGAAAGTTAGTTGGCTAGATGAATGCAATACTACACACACTAACTTTACACCTAAATCACATCTCTAACAACGACTTCAGGTTTATCCCACCTGATTAAGAGCATTGGCATGCTCCTCGTTGTATGAATGGTACTAAATTACCATTTAAGGGACCTTAAATTCTCCTTGTCGTTGAGTTTTTAAGGATAATCAAGAGAACAATGATCATAAATGAAACCACTGAAGAAAATAGAGTGCAATATCTTTGCATCACCTCCAAAAATGAGTCTAAAGCTTTGATTTAGGGTAAATGGGCTGTCTCCCAACTGGGAACACACCACATGTGGCAGGCCTCGAGCCTGGTGATTGAGTAGTTTACTTGCTTTGGCACAAACTTTTGGGATACTTAGGTTGAACAATGATGCTACAACGCATCTCCTTACCTAAAGTAAGAATCTTGTGCCTATAAGCACACTTTGCCAAAGCTTGCTCATTTGGGAAATTTGATTTTTATATCATCCCTCGCAAAGATACGAAACGACTCTCTTTTCACAGTAGATTCAAGGGAATATACGTGGACTAATCCAACCAAAATGCGGACGATATAAATACTTATGGTTTTGGTTGATGAATCGACAAACTGGTTATATGTTTGTCCACACACATAGCTGCTAAACCTTATGGCCGATTAAAGGCTCATCACCATACTTATCCCTTAAGGTCCTGGAGACTAGATAATGCCAAAGAGTTTATATCGATGATTTTCAATAAATTATTGCATATATTTTGGGTTTATTATTGAACATCGAATTCTCATGTTCACCCCAAATAGCCTCGCCTAGTGATCATATAGCGCAAATTAAATGATCGCCCGAATTTTGGTAAACGTACCAAGTTTTATGTTTCTGCCTAGGGTCATGCAATCTTGTACGCAGCTATGTTGGTCCGCCTTAAGGCTGATTTCCACCTAACCTATTTGACATTACAATTGGTTACTGGGTACGAACCTGACGATTTTCCTATTTACGCATTTGGGTAAGCATTCTATGTGCCAAGTTGCACTGCCGCAACGTACCAACATGGGTCCTCAAACAAGGATGTGAATCTTTGTCAATTATGATTCTCCTTCACACTAGCTCTCTTAGAGCCCTTGAATGCGATCTTTTTACCGTTCATTTGTGGGTTTTCACTTTAATGAGATAGTATTCTCGTCGTTAAGGGGAGATAAAGACGTCAACATTCCTGTAGAATGGTGCGAAGTTGCATAGACGTTTCCCACTATGTCTCATCTCAATCCCCGTACAGCATAAGGGTGATAAATAAGTACGATGAATTCTAGCTTTCAGAATATTGCTCCAGACACATTCCTCTGATCTAGCTAAAATGATGAGATCACATACCGGTTGTAAACATACCTGCAAGGATAGACATACTTAACAGACGTCAAGTCAACATCCCTAGAGGGTGTGCCACCCCTTGTTAGACGATTTAAAAGCCCCTATTGGACGATCTGGTACACCATCAGATAGCTAATCAATATGTCTTAGCCTAGAGCACGACATAGCACTTGGTTCGTAAGATTCACTTTCATAGAAGAGGAAGACTCAGCACAACAATGAATCTATACTTGATCGATGTCTTAAATCATTTCCATCTCATAAGATTAATCCGGATTACTCCTGAGACTTGACGTTCTTGGTCTAGTATACCAGTTTAGATGAGCTTAATGGAATTGAAATGAGATTACCATCGATGATGTTTTCACTTATATAGTAGCTACCGACATAAATGAAAAACGACGATATCGAACCATGTTCTGTTGATTAAGTGACAACGTAGAATTGATTAGACAACTGAAATTACAATCCAGGTCAAATTCCTTACCAAAGTGTGTTTTGGACCTGTCATTCCTACATTACCCAAGGTAACCTTGTTGTGTTGCAAGTGGGAAATTAAGTGTTATGAGATGAATGAAATAGTGTGATATGATGCATGCCTTACAGTGCAAGGTTTCTCTCAAACGTCATGTGATTGATTGCAGCATTATGAAATGTGGTTAGTGTTTCTCCATGGGGATATTGATACAAAGATTTACATGTAAGTTCCTGAAGAATTACATGGATTGGTTCAAATAGTTCCAAACCATGAAACACCCTCTTAACTTGTTTGAGGCGTTCACTTACAATCTGACAGATGTAGTATACTCATCTAAGTGATTATTTGATCAATTAGGGATATAAATTATGCCATTGCGTGTTAAACTATGAAGTCTTATTCTGAATTGCTAGAATTACAATTTATATCGTTAATACGAACCTCACTAAGACTCTGGAAGAGCTTGAGAAAACTGCTTCACACCTAAAGATGGAATTTAAGATGAAGGATCTTGGAAAAACTCGTTTATGCCTTGACCTTCTGACGATTTTGGTCTACCAGTCGAACTACACCCTGAATGTGTCATCTTTGAGTATACTTTTGATCGTCCATACGTTATATGCAAATGAGACCCTTGAAAAGGTTATGGAATCCGAAATTCCATATCTAAAGTTCAACTTTGTGCTTCGTTGTACTTAGCTCATTGTATTAGACAGGACATCTCCTTCATTGTTGAGATGCAGCACAGCGCTTACACGCAACCACTGAATTGGTATTAAAGACGTACCATGAAGGTACTATGAGGGCAAATCCTAACCCATCTTAATAGATCTAATCCCCATGATCCTCGAAATAATGTTTTCCTTGTTGTTATGCTAAAGCTGGTTACTTATTAAACTTGCATAAGGCAAAACTCCTAAATAGTTATGTCTTTAACATTAGGGATATTGCAATATCTTGGAGGTCCACAATATGACCTTAGTTGCGAAATCTTCGAATCGTTCCAAGACTCACCTCACTTCACTAAGCCACAAGTGAGACATGGTTAAGAGTTCTTGTTGAGCATATTCGAAATACTTGCTGTGTTTTCATCCATCGTTGAGTCCCAACGACGATCCATGAGGATTATGCCGTATGTATCCACCTGACCAAGACATGATACATTAACAAAGTCAACGCCAAGACATATTGTGTCTACATCTACATCAGCAAAGCTTCAAGAGATTGAAGTCATGCAAGCCGATCTTAGACAACTTTGCCGACCTCTATACGACGTCACTGCCGAAGTTAACCTTCCAGAAGCTTCTCCGAGGAATTGGTATGCCTAACTATTTATATGCAATGCTTGTAGTTCTCATTTGGAAGTTATGTCAAACTCAGGGGGAGTATCCATAAGTATACTCACTTGATCTTAATGTACTCTTTTTCCTTACGATTAGGAGCATTTTTCCCACTGGGTTTTTGCTACCTAACTAGGTTTTAACGAGGCACCCATCCTTGACTGATCATACCCTTGAGAACTCTTCTACTTGTGTCCAAAAGACGTATAGTTTTGACTTAATGCAACTTCTCACTTTTCCCTTTAGTCTATGGGTTTTTCTCCCACCTTGGGTTTTACCATAGTGAGGTTTTGTGAGTTTTACCTTTTTTATGCATTCTTCCGTTGATATGAGACTCGCATTCGCTCATTGTGCCGACAACTTCATCAACTGTACTTACTTCATCGCTGAAGACCTGATGCGTCATTTACTTGAGTATTTACACACTCAAGGGGGAGTGTTGCAGTCGTATTAGATTAGGAATGCGATTGTGTAAATCCTAGTAGATCTAGGAATATCTCTTATATTCCTATTAGGAGTTGATTACCTATTAAGAGTTGTAACCTAAAAGGATAAGGAATTAACCTTCCATATTGCTATAAATAAAGGCACAATGAGGTGAAATAGAACACATCCACAATTACACATCTCTCTCTTTCTCTCTACTATTGCCACACCTCTCTCTCTAAGGCCTCCTTAATTGTTCAGTAAATTATACCTACAACAATAGTGTTGTTTTAAAAAGAACAAATAATAAAATATTATCTAAATAATTTATATTATTTATTTATTAGGGGATAGTTGGTAATTATTGTTTATCCCTTTATTTTATGATAAGGCTGGTGGATTTCACGCCAAACTAGGCATCTTTTCCACTTTCCCAGTTTCCCTGCTGCTCATTCTCTCTCTTTTACCTCGTCTTCTCTATTTCTATCTCTCCATCTTCTACTCTCCTGAAAAACCACAAATCAAACATCGAAAATATCTCCTTGTATCTCTCCAAATTAAAACAACTCCCTCAATCCCTTCATCTCTCCACCACACATCTTGCTCTATTCACCACCATACTTCTCCGTTTTCATGCACAAAAGTCATGGGTTTGCAATACTGGTCAAATTTGAGATGCAACACGACGAGAGACATCTAGAGATTATGGGTTTGCAGTTTGCACAGACACAGATTAGAGAGACGAGGAACCGCTTACCATGCCACCTAGCACTGCCTAGTGCCGCCTAAACCCTCTCCGTTTTATTGAACGTTTAGCCCAAAATCGCCACGGAAGCCCACCGCCTAGTGCCTAGGCGCTGCTTAGGCAGATTTTTAGAACACTGCTTGTAAGTGAGAGGTCTTAGGTTCGATTCTTGCCAAAGAAGAATTTGAACCACATTATTGTTAGTTCATTATGAGGCTAAACTCATCCCTTTCCCTAGTGTAGATAATATCAATTGTTAAAAAATAAAAAATAAAAGTTGAGGGACCATTAATATACTTTCCTCTTTTAATACCAGTTGTCCAATCAATTTATTTATGGAGTGAAGATACATTCAGACAACTACTATTCACTACGACAACCATTGTTTGGACAATTATTGCCCATTTTGCGCTGAGTTAAGAAGATAAATGGAGAAATCAGTAAGCATTCATTTTTATTTGCTTAAACAAATTTCCTTCAAAGAAGAAATTAACAAAGTAAAAACTTGTTTTTCAAACTTATAATTTATATGTAATTTTCTTTACCTGTGGTTTTCGTTTTTGGTCCAATCTTCACATAATACATCACAATCACTTCTGTCAAACGGGTGGTTTTATTCTTTTCTTTTCACCTCTATAACATTTCAATATGAAAAGGACTTTTGACATATAAGATGAATGACTACTGATGTCTGAGTTTCAATATTCGTTAGTAATTAGACGAAATTATTTAACATATCAGTTGTCAGCAATAAAAAATCCTTAAACATCGAATACACTGGAAGTTCATCACGAGTTAAGTATTTGGTCAAAATCAACCCAAAGTTCAATAGGTACGGATTGTAAATCTTAAAAATATTCAATTTTTGGGGGCCGAATATTGGAAGTGCATCACGGGTACTAGTCTTCGTTATCAACAAATGAAAACTATGCACATATATCATATATGGCAGTAAAAATCTTGAAAATTTTGAGTGCTTTTCGTTTATAAAAACTTCAATAACTAGCAATACTGCCACCATTAGTCGTTGTGGCTTTGAGCACCATTACAATCTCTAAAACTGTCGTCGTTCACTTTGGGAGATTTCACGAATGGGGAGGGAGAAGTTCACAAGCTAAAAGGAGAATGTGGAATTGTGTAGCTTAATCTATTTGACAATGTTGATGGATGTACAATTACTCTAGAAATTTTAGATAAGTAAGATGTGTGTTTTAGTTAATATATGAATATAAAAGTATGTTGAGGTGCTTTTAATAAACCTAGGTGACAAAAGCATACATATATGTGACTTGGTAGTATTTGTACAATATACTCCGAAAAACCATAAATATTTTGTTGTATAATTTAAATGTGCGTTTGATCAAAATTACCTTAAAAATTTATTACTTGTGAATCACATTTTAGTCGTGTTGTAATTAGAGTTTCTTTTTATTGCAATTAACTTCGAAAGAAAAAACTATGAAGATCGATGAAATCTTGAAGAACTCAGGTGAAGGAATGCAAAGAATAGAATTGGGAATTGCTTTTCTTGATTGTCAAGTAATGAAATACAATGGTAGTGTATATAGCTATATTTTTACAAGAAGTTAAGCTATTGGATTAAGTTCTAACCACCTTATCTCAACTGACTACTCTTAACAACTCTTAACAAACTTCGCATAACTACCTATCTCATCTATTGACAAGTGGCACTAGCTTGTCCTTTGATTTCTTTTTCAATTGGATCGTTGAATTCTTCACTTGGATCATGATCGTGGTCTTCATTACTGATTTCATTTGGAATTCTTTTAGCAATAATATGTTGGATTAATAGGACCATCTCTCTCTACCATGAAAAGCTTGAACTTCATTGTCAAAAAATCTAATCTCATTACCCAAGGGATAGCGACTAAAAGAATTAAGTTTGTAATCTTTTCTCCAATTGTAGTAAACATTATAAGAAAATAAAATCAAATTAGGCCATGAAATTTTATGTAAAAGAATGAATTCAATAAATAAAAAACATATATCAAAATGAAACCATGAAAGAAAGTTTAATTTTATTTAGAAATATTTCCCAAAACCCCTCATTCCAATTTCCACCAATGAAGAGAGGAAGAAATTAAAAATTTGTTAGTCCAACCATTCCCCATACCTACATTTAACACAAATCCAATTAACCAGCGTTTAGTAGCAACACAATACAACCATATTATATATATTCGTTCATTTGTAACCTCCAATCTCCATGGATGGAAAGTTCTGAAAACTATTTTAACAACAAAAATATGTTATGCATTGGGAGGAAAAGAATAACAGTGAGAAGAAGCATCGTGTGTGTGATCGATTGATGCACTCACCGCGTGATCGATGCATGCATCACGTGTGATTAATAAGGAGATGAAGAATAAGTAAATATCAATTGTTATGAAACGTCTTTTTCATTTCGCCCAGTTGGCTACCATAAAAAAAGGGTATTTTCTATAGAGAGCAGAAGTGTTGTTAATTTCTGTAACTCTGTTAACAAATTATTCTTTGTTCTGTAATCTTCTTCTATGGGCAATTGAAATATGAATTAAAGCTTAACTTTTAGTGTTTACTTTGTTCATTTTAGTGTTATAAAATTGAATTTGGAATTCATACTGATATATAACATGCTTATTCATGCTGTGAGACGTGCAGACCGATTTATTATTTTTGCATGATCATCTGACTTCTATCATGCATAGGAATTGGGCTGAATTAGAATTAAATAGCAAGCCAATTGGGCCGAATTTGAATTCTTTTTATACAATAATAAATTTACACTAAGAAAGTTGGAAGCAATAAATTAATTGCAAACTCGCAATTTTTCTTGTTCAATTAAACTATTAGAATAAAAAAGAAATGAATATTCAATTAAGAGGAACAAGCGATTAAATTAAAATGTTTTTTCCTTGTTACTTAGTATTACGGTCTGGTGATATTCTTTTGTACTTGTTAGTAAGATATCTTACGTTTGAATTTCGTGAATAACGAGTTTGAAATCAATTTATATCCTAGTATAAATTATCATTGTATAATATATATATATATATATATATATATTTCTTATCACACCACACAAGTAAAAAATTAAAAATATTTACTGCTCAAGTATATAACTTGTTTTATATAGGAATGGAAAATGCTCTTTAGTCGCATATATATCACTTATACATCTTCATATTATTTATCCCAATCGCATATTAGTTTAAAAAAATTAATTCGAATCTCTTTTTTCGTAGACAGAAATTTAATGATGTTGAGCAATGTGCTCTACTTTCTATACTCAAATTCGAATCTCGCTTCTTCATACTATAGATGAGTAACAGTTTAGTATAATAATTTTATCGGTTGTCCAAAAACAAAAACAACATAACACATCCAATTATCTGACTTAACAGCTATCAGATATAATACCATATGTGTGTATGCATGTGGAGCGTGCATGCCAATTGTCAATCAGACGTATCAC
Organism: Pyrus communis; assembly: GCF_041283825.1. NCBI lineage: Eukaryota > Viridiplantae > Streptophyta > Magnoliopsida > Rosales > Rosaceae > Pyrus > Pyrus communis. Next base: position 4,610,999 of record NC_142567.1, read on the forward strand.
GTCCTATGACATTACGATTATATAAAAGCCAACTACATGATGTAATAATCAAGCACTAAATTAAACAGTGGCCTTGGCTAATTACCTGTGTGGCTGTGTGAGAAACATGGATATCGTACAAACCCCAAGCAATGTGCATGTATGCAAGCTACTCGATCTGCCACTGAGGCGTCCATTGCAGTAAGCCGGTCAAAGGAGACCACATGTCGGCATGGAAAGTTTCATTTGAAATCTGTATTTTCAGCTCAACCATGAAGTTATTTGTCATTCTTGGCATGCATATTATTTTGAAAAACATGGCCTCATTTGGTTTTCTTTCCATCAGTATAGTTAGTCATCACTCATCATAGCTTGCATGGAAAATAAGAACTGTAAGATAATTATTTCAGATTTTCACTTTTTAGTTTCAATTTTTAATTTTTAGTTTAACTTGTTTACTATTCTTAACTTTTAGAAAAATAAAAACTAAAAATCAAAATCACGCCAAATACTTAAAACTCGCACAATTAGTTTTCATTCTTTTGAAAAGTTAAAAACAGTTGCTAAACAAATTTCTAGTTTTTACTTTACAAAATAAAATAGTTATCAAATGTACATAAACTTATATATTTTCACCATGTAAAAACAAGTCAAACAGACAGGCTGCAACATATATATCTACCCTAGCTAGCTGTTCTTTCTTTTACTTATGGTTTTAGCTTTCCAATATCTCGTCTCAATAATTGATTAAGTTTTCACACACCGTGCCTGATCCTTCTAGTTGATGAAAGATCCATTTCATCAGTACTTCTTGCTGCTGTTTATATGGTTAGTCAATTTTTGGAGATGATACGTACATATATCGAATTGCATTTGCAGTAATATAATATAAAAACTTTTGAGGTAAGAAACCTAACAAACAAACACGCATGCACATAGACTCGACCGAAATGATGTACTCATATATATAGTAGGCTGCTGCAGAGCTTATTTTTGGATCCTCGATCGTTTGGGCAACCGATATTCAAATATTTTCATCAAAACAGAAGGGTTGCTATCCACCACTTTTTTGGGTCTGTTACACAATATTTTTTATGATTAGGACTTTTCCATTTAAAGTCATCGGTAAAAAATTATTATGCAAAATTTACTCAAATAAAAAGTGTTTAGTTATCTAAATGTACCAAAAAAAAAAAAAAAACAGATGAATATAATAACATTGTTGCTAAACAAGAAAATGCTCACGATAATAATCAAAGGCTAATTGATTTTTTTATTTGAGTAAATTTTGTGGAGGATGATCTCTAATTGATGACCTAAAACATAAAAGACCTAAATTTTAAGATTAAATTGTGAAGCAGCCCAAACGAGTTATTATCATCGTATTAACTTTTTAACTAGTTACCGTTTAAGTGCTATTGCAATTTGAAAGTTTGTAATTTCAATACAATTAAAATTAGGGAGCTAATTAGAGCTTTGTGTATGCATACAACAGATACACCAACCAACCTTTCATAAGTTTTCCCCTTACTTGGAATCATTTGCGTGATATTTTAGCGTTATATTAAACTTGGAACTAATGACTTTATGAAATGCAGTGTATCGGTTCTCCTTTAGTCGTTTTTTAAAGATTGTTAAAAAATGTACGGTTAGAGAGACTAAATTTACAGATAAAATTTATAAATTAAATGATGTGTCATTAATAGGAACGAACACGTTTATCAACGCTTAATTCATCAACTTTTATGTCCTTTAGTTTCTAAAATTTTGTCTATAAATTTAAGGGTTTTTTTTTATTATCACAAATGGTCTCTGAAATTGACCCTCACCATCAACATGACCTCTGAAATTGAAAATCAATCAATGTAGTCCTTTAAAATAGGTGTCGCAAATCAATGAGGTCCTTCAATCACAATTCTGTTAAAAATTTTGTTAATTGCTGATGCAGCACATAAATGGGTCTCATAAGTCCTTTTTTTCCCCCCACAAATGGTCTTTGAAATTGACTTGCGACATCAAAATGGTCCCTGAAATTGACCTATGACATCAAAATGGTCCCTAAAAATTGAAAATCAATCAATGTATGTAGTCTCTCAAGTAAGTGTCTCAAAACAATGTAGTCATTCCGTCACAATTATGTCAAAATTTTTGTTATGTGCTAATGTGACACATAAATGGATCACACAAGTCTAATTAAATTTAAAAAAAAATACAAATAGGTGTAATAATTTAATAGTTAATAAAAAGTTGTGAACCCAGCAACCCAGTCTTGCAATCAACTCCGATCACAGTCCACATTCCTCTACCTCATTCGCTGTCTATTCTCTAAAAAAAATTCTCAGTACACCCATCTTTACACACTTCGACACCCTTCACCGAATTGAACCTAGATCGTGATCACCTTTGGTGACGTCTTGACTAATTGGCAACGACTTCTGGGACATCACCATTAACATTTAGGTGATCAACATCCTCACAACCTTAATCTTGTAAAGTTTGTTCGGCGCTTCCCTGTGGTCTGGTGACTCAAAGAAGGGCTAGGTATGCCTTGAGATAATAACGTTATAACCGAGGTGCGTCTATTGTTGGTTGAAAACTATTTCCAAACCTCCTCTTAGGCCTTGGTTAAGCCTTGTACCTTTGAGAATTTATGGAAGGAATATCTCTTTGGAGTAGGTCCTACTATAATAAAAAAAATTATATTGTGCAAAAATGTATTTAGACAACTTTTTAAATTAATTACTAATCCACATCAACACATAGTTTTTAACAGAATTGTAACGGAAAGATCACATTGATTTGTGACACCTATATTCAGGGACTACATTGATTGATTTTCAATTTTATGGATCATTTTGATAGTTAATTTCAAAAATCATTTATAATAAAAATCTTAAATTTAATCTCTTTAACATTAACTTTATTAAAAACAAAAGCTGGATGGAAATATCTAGAATTTCTGGGTTAGGAGTAGGTATAGAACAAAAACAAAGAATTTCCAGCAAGATTTAGCAACGGGTCCCACAAAAGATATGGTCAAATGGGTTTGGAATTGGAAATAGAATCCTATTTTCTCTTATTTTTATTTTTTTTCTACATTTTACATTTTATCTTATTATTTTTATAAAAAATTAATATAAATTGTGATGTGATTTAATCCTAATCGTTGAGGAAAAATATGAAAGAGAATAGAGAATAAGAAAAGAGAAAATCCTTCACCTCGGCGGTTAATGCGGAGCAGAGCAAAGCCCAACGATGCAGACTGATGCATCATTTAACAATTTTTTTTATTTTGGAAGAGACCAAGCCCACGCGCTCAGTCTCCCACGCTTCCTGTGCAACCCACCATCCTTCAGTTTTTCAGTTTCCGTGTCGTATTTAGCGCGTGGTTTATGGGAGGAGGATGACACTGTTACAGGAAGCACATCCCGCAATTCGTGTGCTTGTCTTTTTTTTCCCTTTTTCCAACCTCCTTTTTGTCTGTTTTGGGTTTCCTACGGTCTTCAGCAGTGATTTTAGTGCTGAATGTCAAAACATCAGTATTATGATTCATTTTGAAATTGACTCCAAATCGTGATGGTGTAAAATTTATTTTGTCGTGAAAGATTTATACTCGAAATACTCATCCCACAAATATATACATAGAATGTATCAGGAAGACAATTCCCCCTCAATAATGATACATAGTTGAAATGGAACTTAGTTATTTTTTTTTTCATGTTGTAATAGTAACTTAGTAAACACGAGATATGTCAAGAATGAAAAATGTTATATCATATTATATCGACTCTAAAACCACAAAGTATCATTCAACTGTAAAACATCATGAACCTACTTGTTAAGGCGTCTGCTGAAGCGCGTGAACCAACCCCACAACATGTGGTAGCTGCCGATTGTTTATACCCATAACCAATCAAAGATTTGCCTCCAACTTGGAAAACAATTACAATGTGACAAGTAGCAACACCACGTTAACCACATTTAATTCCACATTGGCTATGTCAGAAAAGTTTCTCCAATTTTGCCTCTATAAAAGGGTAACCTCTAGTCGCTTTAAAGGTAATCATATGATGCAGAGCCTTAAACATATTTTGCTAACTTAATCATCGTAGACTCTAAAGTCGGTAGCACAATGATGCCCTTTGATGCTTGCTCTACCTTCCTTGTAGGTTACTCTGCCTGCCTAGAGTGCCCTCGTTATGGTCCCGTCACCACACTTTACATTGGCTCAAGATTAACCCAATTTGGTGTCTCAACAAAAATGCACTCATGTCTTACATACATATTCTTGATAAATATGTCACAATGGGATACACAATTCAAAGAAAACATAATAAATTGATAATTATCACAAATACAAGTGTGTGAACAACTTTCATAATACGTGACACTAAATCACCATCACGTTTTATTATGAGAGACACTCATATAATATTATACCATTTACATATAACACTACAATAACAATATAAACATCTCATAAAAGTAGTTCTCCACACATGTGCACAGCCTCCTACAGCTAATACTTTCCATACCCACAGTTCTGTCGCTGTTCTGCATTACAAATTACAATACCTAAGTAACCGCAAAGCCTCCCACTTTCCACTTTTCTCCTTTTAACATGAGTACTTGGAGACAGACGAAACAGGCAAAGAAAGTAAAGAGATAAAGTTTGCTAACCAAAATCTAATCTTTTGGTGTTTGCTAAAAAATGGTAAATAAATTTGGGAATTGTTATTAGCATTCCTAAAATCTTATTTGGCACTCCAAACTTTCTATAATTAGAAAAAAAAATACACTTGAGATGAATGTAAAATGAGATTTTTGGAGTGCTAATAACAATTTCCATAAATTTTAGCTCTACATTTCATTCAGAATATACCCATGTTTGAAGGAAAGAAGGTGCAAAATGGCCACCCACCAAAATTACTACTAGGTTCAAGAAACTATTTAATTTACTATTTGAAGGGCTTCAAGCATATTAATGTGTAGGATATCAAACATTCATTAAATTTATAACTAGCCAGACAAATTGTTGTCAAATTTTAGCTAGCAACAATAACCATTCTAGTTATCTTAAAGCTTTTAGATGTCGTCATTTTAGCTAACCAAAATTCATTTTATAACAGATGAATTAATAACACTATGTAATCAAGTGAGGTTCACAGACAAAATATCGTGACTTGGAGTCAACTATTTTTCTTCCTAAATTTAAGAGGTTTTAAAAGTTGAGCTATTTCTTAAGTAAAATTTGAGATTTTTTTTTAAATGAATAAAATAGCCACGACATAATTGAGCAACCATCCAGAATCTGATTAACAACAATTAGATACTAAACCCACTACTAATATATATTGTATTTTAAATATTTATCTAACTTTTAGCTAATGATCCTCGTTTAGTTGCTCAAAAGTCGTGACATTGTAAAGGGGTGTATTGTATTTAGATTGAGTAATGCTATTTATATCATGTTTTTATATCATATTTCTATATCACTTTATGTAGCATCTGATGTGGATAGTCACATTATTTGAAAAATTTGCAAAACCCAAGAAAAGGAAGGAGAAAAACTCCTCATATACCACAATCATAATTTAATTAACTAATTTTTCTTAATTATTAGTTTATTAAATAATGAACTAAATTTAAAAATCTGATTAATTTAAATGATGTGGATATCCACATCAAATGCCACCTAAGGTGATATGAAAATGTGGTACAAAAATATAGTATTAATAACATTACTCATTTAGATTTATATAGATCTTTGTAAAGTTTTTTTTTTTTTTTTTTTTTTTTTTTTTTTTTTTTTTTGTGATAAACTTTTGTAAATTTCGTGGACTCTTATCTACTTTTAGAAACTCCATGAAATCTAGAGACTTCATAATGATATACTTTTACAGGGTTTTTGAGAGTTTAATGATAGACTCTTTTACGATGATAACAGTGCTAGTAGTGGTCATAGGTGGGGATGGTGGTTGTAAGAGCATCCTTAATGAGAGGCTCTATATGGGGTTGAAAAAGTGGTGGATGTAACTTATTTTAGAGCTCCGAGGAATCTTTGAGACTTTATAAAAGAATCTCTCCCAATAAAAAGCTATATCTTTCAGGCTCTATATATTTATTTATGTAGTAATTTGATTAAGCAATCAATTTTTTTTTTTTTGTTAGCTTTTCTTAAGTTGATTTTTGGACTTGCTGGTAGCAGGTTATGGTGATGATGACCTTGACAAGACAGTTATGGTGATGATGACCTTGACAAGACGGTGGTAGTAGAAGTAGTGGTGGGAGTGGTGGTGGCGGGCAAGGTAATATGCGGTACTATAGGTGGCGATCATGGTGGTCACCTTGATGGCGGCATAAAGATGTTCGTAGGAGGTTGTGGTATGATGACGATGAGTATGATGAGGTGGTGGTAGAAAAAGTGATATGATGGTGGCGGAATCACTGATGATGACATTGGCGAAGATGGTGGCGATGTCAGCAGTAGGGTAGTGGGGGTGGTCATGGTGGGTGAAAGTGAAAATAGTGATCCTCATTGCATCATGATGGATGGTGGAATATCAAAGCCTATGATAGTACATCAAAATCTTATAGGAAGATGTTGAGTTTTCTATGACAAAAAATATTCCATAAAAAGTCTTAAAGTATGTGAAAGCGCATAAATTTTTAAAATCCTTTAAAATCAATAAACTTTTGGATGCATCTAAATTTTTGTAGACTTGCAAAAAGTCACAATTGAATTCATGAGATTTTATAGACTTCTAAAAATAAATTTTTTGTTCAATTCAAGATGACTTTTATTGATTATACGAAAGTTTGTATTGAATATACATGTAAACATGAATTTAAGAGTCAAGTAAAGTCAGTCAAACTATATACACAGTGCATCCCTAAGTGAAAAAGTCGCACAAGAATAATACATAATGATCACTACAAAATGACTACTACATGGCGAATCGATTAAACAACTGAAGCTTTGGGTACAAGTCGCTAATTCAAAGTGCTCAGCATAAAATATTTAATAAATATTAGCTGCAAGTAATAGTTTACTCTGGTGATGAAGATTATTATAGGACATCACTACAATAAAAAACGGAATAGGATTCTCTCTCTTTCTATTTTCATCTTCTTTTCCCCTATACTCTCATACATTATTTTTTATCATATTGTCTCTATAAAAAATCAATATAATATGTTGACGTAATTTAACCGTAACCGTTCAAATAGAAGAAAAGAAAGAAGAAAGAGAGATTAAGAAGGAATATAATCTTTTCCCTTAAAAAAACAACTCAGTTATTGACTAACAAGAACAAGAAGTGTACAAATCAATATTCAAATCTGCCACTTGGAATCCGTACATTTTCTTATTTTCTGTTACAGCTCTGTCTAAGCTAAGTTTGTTTCGTAATTTGAATAAAGAAATATTAAGAAGATTTTTTCAAAAGTAAGATTTTTCATGAATTTTCTGTCATTTCTTATTTTTAAAACACTATTTTACAATATTAACATAAAAATTAATATTAAATTATAAAACGATAGAAAATTTATAAAAAATTTTACTTTAACAGAATCTAATGAAAAGTATAGTTAGTCTCAGCAAAGAAAAACTTTGCAAGTAATGAAAAATATGAGAGATTCTTCTAATTATCAACCTGCGTGCGCACCCTTCCTCGCAATTCGTGCGTCTCGCTTTCTTTACGAGAACGACGCACCGACTCCCCTGCCATCGCACGTGCGCACGTGACACCTTATTATTTCTCTAAAGCTTGTTTAATTATTTTTTCTTGAGTGTAAGTGTAAGCAGATGAGCACCTTTGTCCTATGAGAGCAACATCTTGTTTGAAAAGACAATATTAGCCCGTTCTCAAAATTCACCATCTTGTATTTGAGTTAGTTTAGAAAATCATCTTGGATAAACTAGTTTGGAGTTTCATGTATTTAGATTGGATTTCGTTTTAGTTTCAGCAAGACATAATAAAATTAAAGAGTTAGATATTATCACTTCAAAAGGATGATCTTGGGTTTTTAAATTAAATTTATGAAAGTATGGGTATATGATGAATTTTTTGAAGTGTTAATAACAGATAATATCTGCATTTACGCAAATTCACTTCCTGTTTATAACGTATGTCATTGTACAAATTTCATGATCATAATGGTTCAATTACTTTAACATCATTTAAGAATTATACCTACAAAATATCATTTAAATTGGATTTCATTTAGTTATCTAATTGTGTCAAATAAATAGACGATTCATCATCAATATATTACTTGGTACCTGAGCCGCCAAATTGTTTTATACATTTAGATGACTCATAGATCTCTCATTCAAATTATTTTATAAAAGTAACATTTAAATAAAAATTAAAAAATTGAACGATTTTAATTATAAAATTTATTTTATTCTCAAGGGATGAATATGGGGTAAGTGCGAGTATTATATGACATCCCACATCGCCCAGGAGAGTGATCCTTAAATGTATATTTTCATCCCTACCTAGCACGAGGCCTTTTGGGAGCTCACTGGCTTCGGGTTCCATGGGAACTCCGAAGTTAAGCGAGAAGGGGGCTAGAGCAATCTCAGGATGGGTGACCCACTGGGAAGTTGCTTGTGAGTTCCCAAAAACAAAACCGTGAGGGAATGGTAAGCCCAAAACGGACAATATCGTGCTACGGTGGTGGAGCTGGCCGGGGAAGTGATCCGTCCCGGGCGGGGATGTGACAATTATATGCTAATAACAAGGTCCTATACTTAATAGAGTTTTAATTTTATTTAGTGGAAGGGCAAATAGGAAGTGTTGATTACCTTAGAGCAAGTCCATCCCTAAAAAAATGTGCTGGCACTTAGCCCATTTAATTCACTCAGTGAACAATGATAGACCCCATGAACAGTAAATTGGCCAAATGCTTCTCCATCCCTAAAAAATCAGCTAGCACAAACAATGTCCACCCTACAAAATACGCTGACACCCAACCCATTTAAAATATTATTAATTTTTTTTTATAAATAATAAATTTTATTTAAATTTAGTTTTACTTTCGGATATGATTTTTAACCAATCTCGTCACGTCATGTGTCACTATCTGTTTACAATAATTTAGCCAAGATTTCGATAAGATTTTCAACCAATCTTGTCACACCATGTGTCATTATTTGAACATACTATTTTGTGGATAGATTTCCAATTAGATTTTTAACCAATCTCGACGCGCCACGTGTCACTATCTATTTACAATAATTTAGCCAAGATTTTGATAAGATTTTCAACCAATCACGTAGTGTCACGTGGCAGTGTCCATAACCTCATCCTTTCTTTTTTCATCCATATAAACCCTACATCCTTACATCCATCATCATTCACACACCAAACTCAATACTTCTTTTTAGCTCAGAATCCTTCTTCATTGTTTTTAAATCTTGAGTTCTTACAATGTCTTCTTCAAGGACATTGTCCAAACAGTTTGAGGAGCAACATAAAAGATTGTTGGCACAACAGGAAGAATTGTTCAATCTCAAGGAAGGTGGAGATGAGGCTTTCGTAATGGAAAAGGATGAGGATGATGAACATAAAAGGCAGAGGGCCTCCCATTCCTGCCGTGTCATAAAAGCTGTAGGTCAAATATCAAAACCCAGACGTGCTGCAAACTTGGATAGAAAGAGGGAAAACGAGGTAAAGGTTTCTTGGAATATTATTTTATCCCCAATTGTGTATTCACTAATCATGTTTTTAGATGTCGTTTTAGAATGCAACGAAGTTTGTTCGACAAAATCATGAGTGCTATTTGCAACCATGATCCATACTTTGTGCAAAGAAAAAAATGTTTTTCATGTTCAAGGTCTTATTCCTGAGCAAAAAATTACTGCTACCTTGCAGATGCTTGCATATGGAGCATCTGCAGATCAAATGGATGAGATAACGAGGATGGGAAAATCAGTTATTCTGGAGTCCCTGATGCGATTTTGCTCCGAAATTGAAGCTTTCTATACCAACAAGTACCTCTGGACACCCATGCCAAGGGACCTGCGAAGGCTACTGAGGAAGGGTGAGGTGCGAGGCTTCCTTATCATGATTGGAAGCATTGACTGCATGCACTGGACCTGGAAAAACTGTCCAAGTGCATGGTAATGAGTTTATGGCGACAGAAAATGAGCCAAAAGTATCATTTTGGAAGCAGTGGCTTCATTTGATACATGAATTTAGCATGCATTTTTTGGTGTTCTAGGAGCTCAGAATGACCTAAATGTATGTACCCAATCTCTAGTCTTCAACGAAGTGCTGTAAGAAAAAACACCCAGAGTCACATATTGGGTCAATGTCCATAGATACGAAGGACCGTACTACCTTGCAGACGACATTTATCCAAGGCGGACAACGTTTTTCAAAACAGTGCACATCCACGAAGTGAAAAAGAAAAGCATTTCGCACAATGTCAAGAGGGGTGTAGGAAGGATGTAGAGCGTTGTTTTGGTATCTTGCAAGCTCGTTGGGCGATTGTTAGGTCAGTTGCCAAAATGTTTGATGTCGAGACTCTTCAATCCATCATGATGACGTGTATCATTCTCCACAACATGATTGTGGAAGATAAGTATGATTATGATGCCGTCGATGAATACGAGCCGGACACAATGAACAACTCAAGAACACGTATCTATTGTGCTCATGATGGCACCAAAGATCCCGTGCAACACGAGCCATTGGAATGGGATAGACGTTACAATCAATTGATCATTGAGCGGTACACTTTAATGCAAGAGTCATACTGGCATTGTACCCGTCATAGTGACTTGATTGAGAACCAATGAGGATTGCAACAAGGTGAAGATAATTAAAAGTAGTTTGTGGTGGAAGAATAAAGTTCTTGGTTTATTTAGTGTATTTTTTTTTTTAAGTTTATTTGGTGAGTTTATGTAATTTTATTTCGTGTGTTTTTTTTAAGTTTATTGGGTGAGTTTATGTAATTTTATTTCGTGTGTTTTTTTTTTTAAGTTTATGTAATTTTATTTCAAGTGTTTTTTTAAGTTTATTTGGTGTGTTCATGTAATTTTATTTCGTGTGTTTTTTTAAGTTTATTTGGTGTGTTTAAATAAAGTACTAAAAATATTTAAGAAATTACATCTATTAATAAAAATAAATAAGAAATTACATAAAGTACTAAAAATAAAGATGAAATTACATAAACTACTAAAAATTAAGATGAAATTAAATAAAGTACTTCAAATGAATACGAAATTATACAAAGTCTGTGGAGCTAGGATATGTAGTGCTAGGATTTGTGTAGCTAGAACCCCCTGGACTTGTTTCCACATCTCTTGCACGCCTCCTTCGCACCACGTCTCTTTTTTTCGATGTCCAAAAATATTTTGAATTGGGAGGCAGTCCTACTAGAGGCTTGTTCATAATGTCACGATCTGCTTGAGCCATCTTTTCTTCTTTAAGCATCTTGTTTTCTTAATTAAGGGCTTCTCTAATCATCTCGTTTTCTCGATTAAGTATTTTTCTCAAGAGCTGCTAATATTGCTGCCATAGTAGCAACTTTGTCCTCATCTCTAGCAGCTTCTCGCGCCATGTTCAGTTCACCTTGGCAAGCAAGTTCGTCCATATATTTTGTGTAGTCATTTTTGGAAGAACTCCCTTTTTTCTTTGCCGCCATTTTACCTTGAGGCCTTAAGGATCGACAAGCCAGCTGGGTCTTTGGCACTTATGCGAGCGTCCCTTCTGGCACTTCTTCAAATGTGTCTTCTTCCTGTGCGGCCGTGTCTTGTTCTGGCGAACTATGTAAAGGGACGTCGTGCATGACAACTTCTAGACTTGTTGGCACAATTTTGTATATGGGACAATTTTTGACAACTTCCTAACATTCCCAATTGTTGAATGATTTGTTGTGGTTTTTTGAATTGTAGAATGCTTGTGCTTGTAGTGTCTACAAAATGTGGGATAAGACAATATTATAAAATGCGGGTGTAACACAAATAAATAAATTAAAATATTGATGCGGGTGGAATACATATAAATAAATAAAAATATTGTCACATGATCCGCTAAACTTGTCCCACTACGTAAATTATTGGAAGCAATCAAGAGAGCGTTTTTCCAACAAGTGAAGGATATGTTGAGTTTTATCCAATGCCCTTGAAGATGTTGACTACTTCTGGCGTCTTTTCCATGCCTAGCGCAAAACGCTTCCATAATTCTACTCCACATTTCTCGCAACTCCATCTCATTACCGGTAATCGGGTTATGAGTAATGTGAACCCAGCATTCACACAACGTAAGATCTTTGATGTGCTTCCACATAGCCATTTTTTTTCCACACAAAGTGTATATGAAAGCTTTGGTAGAAAGTGTTGAAAATATTGAAATGTGGTGTATGGTGGAAGATGAGGGTTAGGTATTTATAGAAAAATAATAATTTTTTCTTAATTTTAATTTAGTTAAGTAATTTGGACCGTTGGATTTGAAAAAGATTCAAATCCAACAACCCATATGTTGACACGTGGCCAACGGTCATAATTCTGACTGTTGTGCCTTTTTTTAAAAAAAAATTTAGGGGGAAAAACGTGGACTGTTGATCTCTGGATCGAACGGCCTAGATCACGCCACGTTACTAGCCGTTGGTTTTCAAATTCAAATTTTTTTGACCATTGGAAATCCAACGGCCCAAAACGAGCTATGTGGCCTCTTCGTCGGAACCGTAAGTGCACCTGTGCATGCAGGCCCCATCCACGTTTTCATGTCGGGGACGCGCACCCACTCGCTCGTGCTTCCCACGCGCCTGACGCAAAAAAAATTCACGTTGGCGTCAGCATGATGTCACATAGACCGGACCTTAGCTCAGCACATTCTAGCCAGCCCTATAGGATGGCTTGGACTGTCAGCTAGCCTATTTGACTGGGTTGGAAGGAATCGGCTGGATGTCGAGCCAAAAAGAGTGTTGGATGACAGCCTAAGAGCTCCCGATGAACTTGCTCTTAGTTATGGAGCAAGGTAAGGCAATAACAAGAGGAAGAGTGCTCAAATGGTAAAATCGATCGTTATACTTAGAGGTGGGAGCCGGACAAAACTATTATGATTACACCTTGAAAAGTGACATAACAACAATATCATAGTGTCTTAAAATATTAATCCAAATCTAACTGTCAGTGTCCACCTTATTACCTTTCACTGGTAAAGATTCTGTGCCATCTCATTTCTTTTAGTTATCTTTCATTTTTTATATTTGAGATTGTGTAATGTTAAAGTGATCAAATTTGTAAATAGAAATGTAATTCTCTTAAAGTTAGATTTTTTATAGATTTTTTGTTACTTGATATTTTTTTAACAATGTTTTATAATGTTATCACGAGAATTGTGTAAAAAATATGAGTTAGCGAAGAGTCCATAGAGAGTCTCATTAGCATTTCCTAATTTGTAAATTATATGATATGACAATAATATAAAAGGAATTGTTATTAGCAATCTAAAAGTCTTATTCTACATTATAGGATTTATAAAATAAACACGTTAATTAACAATTAAGTGATAATTCAATCATAAATAATTACATTATAGGATTTATAAAATATAATTTAAATAAATGGTATCTCTACCGTCATTCTTCGAGATTTAGTAAGACGAAGTGCGTAATTTTGGCAACAAGTAGATTTTTCTTGTAGTTAGAGATTAATTTGCATCAACATTGTTGACTTATACCTTAATGTTTAAGATTTTGCTATATAATTTTTTAATATAACATCAGAACGTTGATTTTAAAAGATTATAATTTCAATTATAACTATTAATCATTCAAATTCACCGATGTTTGATTCTTAATAAGTGGTTTAAAATGAAAGTGCGTTGTATTTATTATATTTTTTTTAACGATGGATTTTGTTAGATTAGATATTAAATTAGTCACCGACGAAATTCGAACCCACACCGTTATATAAAAGTTCAACTCATTTCTACTACTGTAGTAAAAAATCACTTGCGCGTTGTGTTTACCACTCATAAGTTAACGCTTTTTCTTCCTTCCTTTTTGCGTTTCTCTGTTGTCCATTAATTTCTACCACACAGTTAAATTGTTAATGGTACAATGATATGCCTATAATTTTGGTACAATACAAGAAAAAAGTTTGATAGATATGATGCATGCTGAAACATGGTTGGCTAATGCCGCATCATCTAATAGTAAAAATTGTTGGAAAAATGGGTTTGAAGGGGGAAAGCATAGCAATTTGACTGACTCGTTCCAAAGAGAATTATCATGTGACTGGCTGTATATTTATGTGTGTTTATCTTCTCTCTTCAAACGAAATTTGGTCATGCAATGAAAATTATAGAATATCTTCACTTAAAAGGTTAACCAACATTAGCATGCATGTAAAGCCAGGAAAGGATTTTTCACTCATTTATTATTCATATATACTCGTGTTTACTTTTCATTTGAATTGAATACATTATAGAAGACTCAATGAATATAAATAAATAAAAGAGTGAAAAAAAATGAGCATGAGAAGCCATTTATTGACAAAATACAAGGCCAAATTCAAACGATTTTTCAATGTATTTCAAATATGATCATGTGATTTTATTATTTTACTCAAGTTATAATATAAATTTATTTATAATTAATATACTCTAAAATTAAAAAAATATCAACTCTGTTGTACGAGAAATTCTCTCTTGCTAACCATGCATATGCTCAATGACTTCATCGGTCAATTGAATGTTTGCAACATGTCCAAAAATTACCCCAATTCCTTAGTAAATGTTTGCCATCTGGCATCAACGGTTACACGAGGGTATCTGTATTTTTCCCTAAATAAAATGGTACAAAACGTGACTACCGTCTCTATGACTTGTACTTGTTGCCCGAATAAAGAAGTTCAAGTAAAATGATACAAAAGGTAATTTATGATTCCAATGACTGTATTTGTCGCGAAACTCACAGGAATCCAACACCTAAAGTAACTGACAATCCTAAGATAAGGGTCGAATGGTAATTCCGCTACAAAAATCACAGCACTTCTTTTACTTTTCCCATGCACCCCTTCCTCTCTCGCTTTTCCCCCCAGTGTTTCTCCCGTGCCTAAATACTTGCAACTCCCAAAGCCCCACACTTTTTACTCCCTCCCCTCGCTTTTTCACCCCCAACTCTGTCAAGAAATACCAAACCTGACTACTTGGGACAAACTAAAACACACAAGACTAGTAAACACTGACAAAGTTGTTGAACTAAAAAAAAAAAATTTGAAAGAGAGAGAGAGAGATGAATAAAGGGTGTGCCTTTGTGCCTTGTGGTGGTTAAGCAGTGCGCAGGTGCCAAAGACGATAGAAAATTTCAGTTGGGTTTGAGCAGAGAGTAGGCTTAGCTAGCTAGTGGCAGTGTTTTCAGGCAGAAGTAGATAGATATAGAGATAGACATAGATATAGAGAAAGGCAGAAGAAAAACGGAAAGAAAAAAGAAAAGTGGTAGAGAGAGAAAGGGAGATTAGAGAGAGAGAGAAGATTATGGTGGGCTCAGGAGCAACAGATAGGGGCAAAGAAGCTGTTGGGATGATGGCCCTTCATGAGGCCCTCAGAACCATCTGTCTCAACACCGACTGGACTTACTCTGTTTTCTGGACCATCCGTCCCCGCCCGTATGACCCCTCCCTCTCTCTCTCTCTCTCTCTCTCTCTCCCTCTCTCTCTCTCTACCCTTGATCTGTGCTGAACTTTGGATACTTTGATTTTTAGATGGTTTTCTTTTCCGGGTTTAATTCACTTTTTGTTATTATTTTGTTGCAGGAGAGTTAGAGGTGGTACTGGCTGCAAGGTTGGGGATGACAATGGTAGCTTGTAAGTAGCTATTTAATTCAATTTTTGCTCTGTTTTCTCTCTGTCTTTAGAAATGGGTTTTTGGTAATTTTGTGATTAAAGTACTGAAAATTTTATGTAATTTCATTTTTGTTCTTGTTTTTTTGTGGAATTTGGTGAAGGATGTTGATGTGGGAAGATGGGTTTTGTCGAGGAAGAGTTTCATCAGATTGTCTGGAAGAAATTGATAGAGAAGATCCTGTCAGAAAGGCATTCAGCAAAATGTCCATTCAGTTGTATAATTATGGAGAAGGGTGGGTACTTGGTATGTCTTTTTATTTTGTTGTTCTGTCTCTCTCTCCTCTCTCTAAAAAAACGTTGCAGGACATGAAGTTGTATGGAGTTGCAGACATGGGTTTTAGCCAAGTTGGCTGAACCCTCAGCACCAAAGTTTGAATTTACTGTATTTATTTTATCGTTTGTAAAAGAAGTTTGATGGGAAATGAGTTGTTTGTATGTGTGCTCTCATTGATTGCACTCATTTAAACAGGTTGATGGGGAAGGTTGCATCTGATAAGTGCCACAAATGGGTCTTCAAAGAACCCACAGAGTGTGAGCCAAACATCTCCAACTACTGGCAAAGTTCATATGATGCTGTATGTAGTCAAACCCACATATTTCTTTTTGCTTATTTATCAGTAGCGCTAGTAGTTCACGCGGTTAAAGAGTATTTAAGCCCCACAAGCCCTACGACCGAGTCGTGGGTCGGAATTGCAGCTTCCTCCTGATTGATATGGTGTTAGCTTTACTTTTTTTGATGCTATTTATTGCAGCTTCCTCCTGAATGGACCGATCAGTTTGAGTCAGGCATTCAGGTCAGAACAGAAAAATAGTTCCTGTTTCACTGTTATTGGTTTCGTCATTTTGTGAAGCTAAAGTTAAATTTTTTCCCCAGGTGTCAGTTGTTCTTAATTTTTTTAAACAGTTTAATTTAATTTTCACCAGACTATTGCTGTAATTCAAGCTGGTCATGGGCTTCTGCAGTTGGGCTCCTGCAAGATTGTGAGATTATGTATTCTTTTCGCTTCAATATATATTTGTATTTTTATGTTATTAATTTGTTGATTAAGAAAGGGGTATGAACAATGTGTGGTCAGATACCGGAAGACCTGCATTTTGTGCTAAGAATGAGGCATACATTTGAATCTCTAGGCTACCAGTCTGGTTTCTACCTCTCCCAACTCTTTTCGTCAAACCGAAACAATTCTGGATCATCAGTACTGCCCTCAATGCAGTCCCCGATGCCAATCCGCCCTCCTCCGCCTCTTTTCAGTTGGGCTCAAAGGCCTCTTCCATCTGCTGCAGCAACCATGCAGCTTCCTTCACCCAATTTTCAAAACTCTGCTGATAGACTTGGGTACAATCCTCAAGCTGGTAAAGACGAGACACACATGTTTTTGCTGCCTCATACGTCAGAAACACAGATGGGAGGAGACATGATGGGGGTAGGAGGAGGACGAGGAGGAGGAGAGCAGGAAAGTGACATCAAATGGCCTAATGGATTGTCCTTCTTCAATGCACTAACGGGGCGGTCTGATGATGCAAAGCTTTTGTTCAATCCAGAAAGCTCGGAAAACAAAGGTGGGGACGAAAATCACCACCACCAGAACTCGAATGCAAATTCAGATCACAATGAGTTTTTGAGCTTGGACTGCCATCTGGATGGTAGCGCAAGGAAGAACATGGAAAACAAGTACAAGAGGAGCTTTACTTTACCTGCAAGAATGGCTTCGTCGTCTTCGAACTCGGTTGACCACCATCAGCACCAGCCTGTCGGGTATCGAAACGCGGAAGCTGGTATGTACTCTGATGTCATGGAGACATTCTTGGAGTGAAATGGGGAGGGCTGTATTAGAGAGAGGGACAATGGGTGAAGAGTTGTATGTAGGCAAAGCTGTCCGTCTCCTTTGCTGATTATACTTCTGTTCTTTGATTTCATGCTCTTTATATCTTTTGTGTTTTTTTGGTTCTTTCAGTTAGCGAGACTTAATCAGTGATCATCATGTACTTGTAGTTAATCCATGAGGAGTTTTTCTCAATTTTGTTCTTTCTTCTAATTATTGCCACGGAATCTTAAATTAAATGTAAGCATTAAGAAAACCACCATGCTGCACCCTCTAGCGTAACTAAGTTGATTAGAGCATTATACTACCGCTGTTGCACTTAAGTTCACCTCTCCTTGCCCTATATTGCTTGTAGTAGGATAAAAAAAATCAACATAATAACATCCTTCAACTACTGCAAGATTACATGCACATGTAGCCACAACGGGCTTGGCTTGTACGATCCATAATGTCCAAATTGGGTGTCTAGTTGATCCAAAATACAACCACAGAACACAACTTATGGTGAGACCAATTTTTTATAGGATGATACTATCTACACAACCTTTTTTATTTTTTATACCATTTTTTTAATTTTAGATTGTCGAATGAAGGATCAAAAGATAGAAATTAACATGAGATGTGTAGAAAGCAAAAAGGAGTGGTACTATCCCTTTTATATAGTTTTTATACAATCATATTTATACTATGCAATGGAGAAACAAATTGGTATCAAACTCGTCATCTATGAGATTCTAATCTAAGGCCTTTTATTTACAAGTGAAAGTGAAAAGTAATATCATTAAACTGTAATACTAAGTAACAAAAAACTATCTACTTTAACTACAAATACAAAGAATGGAGCATTTAATTGGATCCAAACTACAAAGCACCACCAGCACTGCCGCCGTCGTCGTCGACGACAATGGCGTTAACTCATTCTATAAACTCCTTCGTCGATGCTAATGGCAATGCTATGACGACGACAGAGATATCGAGGTTAGGCTAAGTGGATTTGAGGTCCGGCAATGTCGAGTGTTCATTTTTCATTTAATATATCAGTATATTAAACTAAAGGTGAGCTGATGATTGTTCATTTTTAATTTTCTAGTTTTCAAAATACTTTTTATGAGATAATTTTGGACATTTTCATGTTTTATTGAGTGAATTGAACATTTGTGCTGGGTCCGAATAAAACCTCCCTAGACAAAACCATGTAGACCACGTTCAACTCGACTTGTCTTATTAACCCAACTCGACTTTTGTATCATACGAGTAGGGGCTTGGATTGAAACATTTTCAACCGGATAAACAGTTAAGGGTTGTGGCCCAGCGCTCTTGAACAATTCACTTTAGCACAAATTGTAAACTGACACATAATTCATGCTTTAAAAGGATTTCGATTTACTATTGGGTTAGCATGAGTGGTAAGAGTAGTAACAAGTTATGATTATGATAGTTCATAATTCAATTTCTTTAGATATAAAGATAATAATAAGGGTAAATTACATATAGAGTTAAATTATACATTTTGGAGAGAGACAATATTTTATTTATTTCATGAGGTTAAGCCCATCATGAAGAGAGATTTTTCAATGTAACCGGTATACGGAATGGTATATCATAAGCCATTATACAAACGGTGAGATATGTGTATTAAAAAAATTTAACAACTTAAAAAATAAAATTTCTCATCACTTATATAAAAACACGTGATATACCTACCACCTGTATTCTGATCACAATAAAAAATTTCTTTATTGTGAAACTAAACTTACCATCCTTCCCCTTAATGTAAATAATATAGTTAAAAAAAAAAAAAATTGGTCTTGCTCCTTTCTCCAATTTTTTTTTCCCGGTACTTCTCTCATTTTCTCTCCTCTTTCTTCTTCCTGCCTCTCTCTCCTCCACCTTCTACTTCGTCCTTCCCTCTCCTACTTTTCTTCATACTTCTCTTTCCCCTCCTCTTCTTCTTTATTGTTCCCTAAATTTATGAGTGTGTTTTATGAGAATGATTGAGATTTTTTTGTTTGTTTTGATTTTAGTATTTTTGGAAGTATTTGATTTTGAGGTTTGGATGCATGAATTTTGAAACTAATCTTGTAGAATTGCTGAAATTTTGAATGCTGATCTAGCCTAATTGTTGAAATTTTGAAATTGATCTTGCAAAAGTGCATGAATTTTGAAAATGGTCATGCAAAAGTGCTAAATTTTTTAAACTAATCTTGTAGAAGTGCTAAAAATTTGAAGCTGATCTTGTAGAAGAGCATGAATTTTGAAAGTGGACAAGCAAAAGTGCAAAATTTTTAAAAATTATCTTGCATAAGTGCTAAAAAATTTGAAACTAATTTTGCAGAAGTACAGGAATTTTGAAGCTAATCTTATAGAATTGTTGGAATTTTGAAATTGGTCTTACAGAATTGCATGAATTTTGAAACTAGTCATGCAGAAGTGCAAAAATATCGAAGTTGATAGTGTAGAAGTTTTAAATTTTTTGAAATTGATCTTGCAGAAGTGCATGAATCTGAAATTGATGTTGCATAATTGCTGAAATTTAGAAACTAATTTGGTAGAATTGCTAGAATTTTAAAACTGATCTTATAGATATTAGTTTTTACGAATTTAAAATCAGTTTGAAGTTTTTATAGATGGTGTCATTTTGTAGTTTTGGCTTGATTAAGTAACAAGCCTATTGGGAGCATGACTAGAATTTTAAAATTTTGGTTTGCTTGTTTTTGGATAGGTTTGTTGGGGTCTGGACTTTTGTCTCTCGTTGAAATGATTCAAAAGTAGCGAAATTCTATGGAAATGTATTTTGTGTTTTTGTCTTTACAGGTAAAGATCCCTAATAATTATTTGGTTTAACTTGTACGTTCAATCAAATTTACTTCATTTGAGAAGTTACGTACAATCATATGGGAAATTTCTTATTAAATTTGGAGCCAATGATCCAAGGAGACAACCAAAAGTTCAAGTTAGCAAAGCCAATTGGAGCCTAGTCATTGTTGATCCTAACAAAATATCCAATAATTGACCGATGTAGTGAAATATGTTATACTTTAACTTTCTTGTGAGGAAGTAGTTGGCTTTGCTGACTTAAATTTTTAGTTGTCTCTTTATAATAAAAAAAACACTACTTCAAGTCGAAAATAAAACACGTGGAAAAACAACACAACCAGATTTAAAGCGTTTACCCAAATTGCACTACATTTCAAACAATGACAACAATGATCTACTGTGTCAAAAGTAATAAGATTATGACCTTCCAACTATGGAATGAAAGAGCTAAAAGTTGAGTTGTTGAAGCCTTTGCTTTTAGATATATCTGATTAGGTTAACAAATTCAACTTAAGATTAACGTTTGCTCTGCAGTGTTATTAAACGCAT
The DNA here is from genome assembly GCF_041283825.1 of Pyrus communis. Classification (NCBI taxonomy): domain Eukaryota; kingdom Viridiplantae; phylum Streptophyta; class Magnoliopsida; order Rosales; family Rosaceae; genus Pyrus; species Pyrus communis. Next base: position 4,632,032 of record NC_142567.1, read on the forward strand.
ATTGTGAAGAATCATTATTAACAAGCCAAGTTTTCTTTTTCTGGTTAACGTTCCCAGAATATATAATACCTTTTGCTTTTCTTCAAAGTTCAAAGTAATAAAAAACCAAAGCGAAAGCTAAAGCCATTATATATTCTCTCAAAACCTTACATATAAACTAACTTCAAAATTACAAAATTAACAGATAAAAATCATTAATTAATGTAACTTCACAATTCACTTTGACTAATTTCCAGCTTTAATTGCATTATCATTAGTACTTTTCTTGGATGGCTCCATTGCGTGACATTTTTTGCACGTCGAAACAAGCCACCGGAAAAACCTCCGGCCATATAAGAATCTCCGCCGGAACACCACCGTCTTCACCCGGCTATTTTTCTTCGCCTTAACGGATTTCTCTTTTCTTTCAAGCTGATCCACTTTGATCACTTTCTTCCGCGAATTATTACGGCTTAAAGAAGCCGGCACGGGCACTGCTGTTATGAATTGCCACCTCTGCGAATTCCCATAAACTTGATGACTTGAAATATTGTTATTAGGTTTGTTGCCTTTGTTTGTATCGGATGATAATTTGGAGTGATACACGAACTTCCTCTCGGAATTGTCACTTGAGCTTGTCCTAGCACTGCTGCTACAACTGCTACTCCTACTGTTGGTGCTATTGCTTCTCGACGACATGAGAGAGTCCTTGCTGCTAATGCTGCTCGTCCGGCTTGTTCTCCGAGAAATATTATCAACGACCATAAAGCCGTTGCTAATAGGTTGAAATGGGAAGGCATGTGGCAAGAGCCTTCCATTGAGGAACAAGTGGTCTGCGGGGGAGTCTTTGCAGGGACCAGTGCTGGAGGCCGAGTCTGGGGTGAAGCACCCGAACTCAAAGTCGGAGTCTTGGTCGTGGATCAGAGTGCTCGGGAAGGAGAATGTGCCGGCGGAGGAGCTTTTTTTATGGCGGTTTTCCATGGAAGGTTTTTAAGGGGAGACTGGTGTATTTGCATGGGGTAGGTTGTACATTTATAAGAGGGTTGTTAATGGAGTGGTAGGAAAAAAGCAAGGGAACTTGAGATTTCTTTGCTATGGTTGAGACAAGTGGAGTGATCTTGACCCTCTACTGGGTGAGATGGCCGGGTAGAGCCGTGGTGGTGTGAATCATGAAATCCTACTTGCCAACTCAATGTCAAATTCAATACTTGGGTGGGGTTCCATAACACTCACTCTCATAGTGTGGGATACTCCAAAGGAATTGTGTCAAATCATACATGATGTCGTGAGGCTTAACAGTTTTTAGTCAAACATAAAACCCACATTGCAGAATGCCCCGCATTTAGTATAACTATGATAAATTGTAATACAAGCATAAATCAATTCATGAATGGCTATCATGTCCTTGAATATGAGCATGGTAACCTAAATTACTACATCGACAAAATGTATCGAACTACAGGGAAATGCTTTTGCACTCCCATCTTCTTTTTAGTTGTCAAATTAAATAAATATCTAAATTATCTATTAATAGAATTTTTTTTGTCAATTAAAAAGAAGGTGAAAAGCTATTTAGTCTTCTATCACAAAAAAAAAAAAAATATAATGAAACAATAATGTAATTTCACAAAATCAAAATTTTCTGTTTTTCATTGAAACTTCACGTACATGTGATTTTAGCATATATCCAATATAAAAATAAAATAAAATAAACTCTCCACTGTGACATCCCACATCGTTCAGGGGAGTGATCCTTAAATGTATATTCTCATCCCTACCTAGCACGAGGCCTTTTGGGAGCTCACTGGCTTCGGGTTCCGTAGGAACTCCGAAGTTAAGCGAGAAGGGGGCTAGAGCAATCTCATGATGGGTGACCCACTGGGAAGTTGCTCGTGAGTTCCCAAAAACAAAACCGTGAGGGAATGGTAAGCCCAAAGCAGACAATATCATGCTACGGTGGTGGAGCGGGCCCTGGAAGTGATCCGTCCCGGACCGGGATGTGACATCCACACTCTCACGTTCTCTTTCTTCCTTTCTCCTTTTCATTTTAAAAACAAAAATAAAAAATATTCACATATACAAAACATGTAGGCATATGCCAGTCTAAATAAAGAGAATCAAGATACAAAAATAAGGAGAATAGCGCATAAAGAGAAAATAGTTTAACATAAACCATTTTTCATATTATATTCATTGGTTGCGAAGTAGAATTAATTCATATGATTTTCGATATCTGTAATTTATGATCAGTAAATGTGGTACATGTAACATAATCTCTACATACACACTAAATTGAAATGTATGATAAATCAAAAGTTGACAAGTACCTGTTTTATAGATTTAATCAAGAGGTGAGCCGATCGAAATCCTTGATGATCTTATTTTATTTTGGCATAAGATCATATAAAATCTTTGAGGCACGGAATTAAATACTCACAAACGCTTGTTTGTTTATTCCTAATCCAGTGGATTCCCCTTTAACCTTTTGTCCACTAGCTTTGGTTTTTGTTTTTGTTACAATTTGGTGCAGCCCCCCAAATACACTTTTTCCACATCTGAAAGCAGAAAGGGAGAGTTATGATCAGGAGACATAACAACAAGCATATTGGCTTGACTGAGCTTTTACAAAACCAAGCAATGATGGAATCTCCAACACATTGGCTTGCAGCTTCCTTTCTGTTGTGGAAGCAAAGGCCCCTTCCTCCCATAAGGCACTTAAAAAAATGAGTGCAAGTTTTTATAGACTTTGATCAAACACTTTGATTACTCACAAACATGGAGACAAAGTGGCTCTTAGAAAATTCTGTGGTCTCCTACTAGGGTTTCTGTGGAGACCCCATGGGTCCATTTCAGCTCATCATGCTACTGGGGATCACAGGTCAGCCAGATTTAGACAGTCCTCTTTCCACCCACCACACTCGCACAACACACAAACGCAAAACAATGCCTGTTAAGTTAATACACTTCCTTGAATGATACTCTAATTATGATGTGTGGTAGGTCCATTGTCTTCCTTGCTCAGTATTTGTTTTTCTGTTGACACAAAGTTGTTTGAGTTATCCGAAGTCACAAACTTCCGTGGAACAACGAGTTAGGATTATAATAGGCTGAAGGTTTGATTTTCCTTAATGTAAGGAAAGAATTTGTTTGTATGTATTAAAGTATATCTACACATGCATACATAGTTACACACGAATATAAGCATGCATACAAGTATATTTATGATAGGTCGAGGCGAGGGCCGAGTCGGGAGTTTTAAACGAGGTAGGCTAAGGATTGTAAAGAACGTTAATTGAAATTTGATGAACTTGAAAGATGTAACTAACATGATTTGAATTAGATAATATGAATTCTTTGTACTAGTGTTGATCCTAAAAACTACCAAGCTTACGTGGCGCGCATGCCGAGTAATTAATAAGCTAATTATGTCCTACAGTTGTGTGCGGGGCGTGCCAACTCATCGGCCGAGTTCGGCCAGGGAGTAAAATACGTTGATGTGGAATTGGGCGCGCTGTTGACTTCTTGATCTTGCGACTGCGACCGAGGAAGGAACACGTCTCGGCCTTCGAGTTCTAGAGCCTGAAGACAAGGTTGCTAGTTTTGCGAAGTTCAATATCAAATTCAACTTTCAATGTGCCGAATGTAGTAACCTGTAACACTTCACCTTGCCGAGAAGGCTAATAAGACGGCCTCTGCCAATAAGGATTCGAAAATCCTTCTTGACCGAGACTTGGATAGATAACCAGTCGGCCTCGACGCAGTGCTGTTTATCCAAACTGAAGGTGCTCCGCGGTCGACTGATTTACGGCAACAGTGTTGTTCATCCAAACTGAAGATGTCACCGAATGCCTTCACAGCTGTTTATCCAAACTGAAGATGTGTTGGCGGAAAAAGAAAATAAAAATCTCAAGGTTGTTGAGAGGTTTCGCGTAGAGTGAGAGTTTGCGTAGGGCAGTTTGTGTGTTGAATTGGAGGGGCCTAAATGTTACCTGCGACTCTGTATTTATAGCACCCATATTTTTTGCTTGAAATAGTAGTTTTGAAAAGAAATTTTTTGAAAAGTCATTAATAATTTAATAATCTTGTGACTCTATGAATATTTTCGGCTCTAAAAAGATAAACTACTATAGGCTAATTATTTTATAAAAAGATATATTTGAATCTGTCCCCTAAACTTGTATAGAACTATTAATTTTTCTCCTGAACTTTAATTTTATCCGATTACCTCCTAAACTTTTATAATTAGCTAATTTCCTCTTAAACTTTAGCCAATTACCTCCTCATACTTTTATAAATAGCTAATTTCCCCCTGACGCTAGATTTTAAAAAATTTCATCCAATATTTTATTCATTTTGATCATGGGACAACACATGACAACTGTACGGGGGCAAAAAGAATGAAAAATTAGATGAAAATTTTAAAATCTAACACTGAGGAATTGACTATTTATAAAATTTTAGGAGTAGTCGGTTAAAGGTAAAGTTCAGGAGGAAAATTGGCTAGTTATAAAAAATTCAGATGACTAAAATTAAAGTTCAGATGGAAAATTAGCACTTTTATACAAGTTCAGATGACAATCAACAAATACCTCATATTTAAATTGCAAATTTTTTTACGATATGCTTGTTTCTTGACGTGTATGATAATAAAGTAAATATTGTACAGTCAAATCCAATGTTGATTAACTATAAAAAGCCTAAATCCTAACGTCCAGTTACGCGTCCCTGCATTTGCTGTTTCGCCTGCTCCCACCTACTTTATTTATTGGGTGGTACTAAACTCATTTCATTGTCTTATCTTTCTACTCAAATTATATTCTCATCCGTTATAAAAAGGTAAATAATAACGTTACTTTTTTCCCACCCACCATTATTCCAATTATAACCTTTTAAAGATTTTAAGTTCTTTAATTTTTATTTTCTGTAATATGTATATATAAATATATATATACGTATATATACATGTAAAATATATTTATCTCAAGAAAAAAACCAACCATGGGACATATTCAACAGTACTTCAAACAACAAACAAGAATCCATCAAGGCAGACATGGAAGGTCCACAGTCACCTCTTTTCCGGATCAAGCTCGAAGAAGGACGGAGATGGCAAAAGAGGTACTGGTACATATATATCATCATAAGAAACCAAGTCAGAGTGCCAATTAAAGATTGAATATCAGACTATGGACAAGAAATATGAGTATGTCAATGCATTGCTGCACTTTGTACATGTGCAGTGAGAATTACTTTGCTCGCTCCCTTGTTCTTTCTGTTGGATTGAGGGTTGTGTTCTGAAGATATTTGAGAGAGAAAAAAGAACCAAAAGGAGGCAGATTGACCTTCAAAGACGGAACTCTCGCCACTCGCTGCAAAAAAAATCAAGCCTCCAAAACCCCAACAACACCACGACCCCTAAAATTTCAGCCGAGCCAACACCTATGCCCTACCCTATGCCACCCTTCGCAGCGGTCATAGCCTCACAACCACCCACCTGCACGGCTCCACCCATATATTGTTCAGAATCTCCATTCCGCCGGAATTCGATTAAGGCTGTCATCCGTCATGAGAGAAAAGGAATTTGAAGAGGGAGGAGCTGGCATCGACGCCACCGTTAGGGAGGAGTGCGGGTGTGGACTGGTTGGGCTTGTACAGTAGGGTGGGTTTTTTAATTTTTTTTTTTCCTACTATTTCAACTAATGATGATGTGGCAAAATGTTAGCAGTTATTGTTTAAGTCCTTAAATGTCATTTTATAAGAGGAGATATTTGTCATTGACATTTATATTTTAAAGAGGGTGAAATGATAAGATAATGAGGTGGACTTAATACCACTTTATTTATTTTTAATTTTCTCATTTATCCCAACGAATCAAAGGATAAAATAAAGGTCTAATCAAATAAATAGTCTCCGTGATCATAAGGTATTTGAAAGGTAACCCCTGTGGTAAAAAAATTCGGATTTAAACCCTTGTGGTCTAAGTCTGTTAGGATTTACATCCAAAATTGAAATTTCTGTCATTCCTCCGTTAATATCATGCACGTGAGTGTCAAATGTGAGGATAAGATGGTCATTTTCCCTCAAACTCTTCTTTTTCTCCCAACGCTCACCATCTTTTCTTCTTTGTGTAGAGAACGGCCATCACCAGACCACCACCACAACCGTGTCACTCTCTCTTCTTTTCTCCCTCAACGCTCAACTCCCCAGTTTCTCTAACCTCTCATCTTCTCTGTACAACAACATAGATGGACTAAACCTTAAACCACCTCGTAGTTTTCAGATGAAAATCCGTCAATTCCTGGTCAGATTGGACTAGACTTGGACAACGAATCACTTCCCCTTCATCCTGAGGTTTAGATTCGGGCATGGGAGACTTGAATCTGCCTTGATTTCGTGAGAAACCAAAAGCCCAGTTTCGGGCTAATAACCTCAGGCCGTTCTCAGGCCATTACCTGGCCACGAATTGGTGTAAAAAGGGTATATTTCTACTCTTTGTTCTGTGATCTTCGTTTTGAGATAAATTTTGTGTGTTTTGGTAGAGATTTTAGGGTGAACAGAGCAGAAAATTTTTCAGCTGGCTGGTGCCCATCTTCTGGGGCGTTTTAGGAGAGAAAGGAGAGTTTGAAGGAGAAAGATTAGGATTAGGGGCCCAAAAATTATTTGTTTATAAAGAAACGGGGGTGAAATGACCATCTTATCCTCACATGTGACACTTAATTGCATGATACTAACGGATGAATGACGGAAGTTTCAATTTTGGGTATAAATCCTAACAGACTTAGACCACAAGGGTTTAAATTCGAATTTTTTTTACCAGAGGGGCTCCCTTCCAAATACCTTATGACCACGGGGACTATTTATCCAATTAGGCCTAAAATAAATATATGAAGAGAAAAAAAAAAAAAAACAAAAAAAAAAACAAAACAAAAGATGGCAAATGCTCTATGGAGCACAACGTTGTCCGATCATTTTTTTAGGTTTTTTTTAGTTCATCATTTATATATTACTTTCATAAAATTCACTCATATCAGAAATCAAAAGCTCTTTAATTAATTGTGAATATTTTTATTATTTATCGACAATGCTATGTTTTTTTATTTATAAGGTCAGCATTAGAGGACTAAATGTCATTTAAGAGGGTGTATCGTATATGGAGTTTGATGAACTTTGCTCAACTCTTGAATACACTTGAATTCATTATAAAAAATAAAAAATCTCTCGAATTCAGGTGTATTCAATACATAATTTTATGGAGTCCATAAAAGTATATTATATAAAATATCTACAAAAGTCTGATGAGTTTATTTTAAAGGATTTTAAAAAGTCATAGACTTTTATAGGCTTTTAGGTCATAGCAAATCCAACTCCCCGTTTTAAGATTTTGATGAACATTCATAGACTTTGATACTCCTTCATCCACCATGATGGAACGAAGATCACTTGCACTCTTAATACCACTATGTCCCCCATCATCTCCATTATATCACTTCTACCACCACCTTGTCATACCCATCATCACCGTAGAAAACCTCCTACACCCATCACCAGAAATTTAATTGCAGCTTAACGGATGTGATATTTTCAATAGGTTGAGTACTTGTTTGAAATGTTTAAAAAAAGTTAAGACCAATTTAAAATGACACCATAAAGTTGGGGAGTTTTTAGGTACTTAATCCTAAAAAAAAAAATGCAAAAATCTATATAAACCTGAACACAATACACCCTCGTAGTTTTAGTGAATTTTTGCAATATTGATCTTCTAATTGTAAACTAAACAGTGATTCATTCAGATTATGAAAAATATTGTGGAAGCGGGTCTAAGCTAATGGTTAGCTAAGTTAATTGGTTAGGGCATGAGTGTTCATGATACTATACTTATTACATTTTTTTAATGCCATACTACATGATGGCATGATCTTCCAATTAACATACAGTCAGACAAATTCAGCTTTAAATAAGATAAACATCCCATTTTTTATTTCAAGTACTACAATATACTAAAGATTGGGAGAATAAATTGGTATTAAATTTTCTATTTACGAATTTGAACCTAAAATCTTTCACTTGCGAGTAAAGAAAAATACGAAAAAAAAGTACAACTAAGCTATAGTACTAAGCGACTCATAAATCTTTTAACATTAATGAGTTAAATCACTAATTGAGGTCGCGATTTCTATCGCTTGGCATATCATGTTCTACAAAATATGGAATGATAGAGTTAATCTTAAAAATAGAATAAAACAAGGGGTAAATTACTGATTAGGACATTTTTCTTCAACTTATTACGTATTGGGTTCAACACTACTTTTTCGTGTAGTTTGGACTTTTAAGTAGGATTCCACCTAAGTGTCTTGTTTTTCCACCTACATTATAACTTCATCTACCTTAAAAAGTAAAAAAAAAAAAAAAAAGCACTATTATTCTTTAAATAACCTTTAGGGTAAAGTACAAAAAACTACCTAAACTATTGATGTCACGACACTTTCATACCTCATCTTTTAAAATTGACAATGTCATACCTCATCTTTAGAAATTGTGTCAATGTTATACCTTCCGTTAGTTTGGCCGTTTATTTTTCAATTAAATGATGACATGGCTTGATCCGAGAGCCATTTTTTATTAAAAAACTAATAAAATATTATTAAAAACAAAAAAAATCATTTAATATTATTTAAATATTAAAATAATAATAAAAAGTACATAAAAAAATAAAAAATAAACCTCTCCCTTTCGTCCCTCCCTCCTCTCTCTCTTCACCATCTTCCTGCAATCCAGGAAGAAGAAGAGGAAAAAAAAAAAAAAAAAAAAAAACCCCCAAACCAAACCCAGTTCGTCCCCCCTTCCCCCACCACAAACCCAACCCCCTGCAACCCAAAAAGAAGGAGGAGGAAGAAGAAGATGAAAGAAAAAAAAAAAATAAATAAACCAACCCCAACCTAACCCGAAGGAGGAAGAAAAAGAAGAAGAAGAAGGAAAAAAAAAAAAAATTGAGAAACTCTCGTCCTCCCCCCCCCCTCCCCTAAAAAAAAAAAACCCCACCTGCAAAAGAAAAACAAGAAGAAGAAGAGAGAAGGAAGTGAAAAAAAAAAAAAAAAAAAAAAACCAACCCCAACCCAACCCGAAGAAGAAGAAGAGGAAAAACAAAAAAACAAAAAAAAAGGGAAACTCTCGTCCCCCCCCTCCCCCAAATACCCACCCACCCTGCGCAAAAGAAAAACAAGAAGAAGAAGAGAGAAGGAAGAAAGAGAAAAAAAAAAAAAAAAACCCAGTTCGTTCGGATCTGGGTTTTTTTTTTTATTTTTTTTTTTATGGGTTGCAAGTAATGGGTGCGAGGTTGGGTGCAAAGGGTGGGTGCGAAGGTGGAGAGGTTGGGTGCGGAGAGTGGGTGCGGGGAGAATAGTGGGTGGGGAACGGGGAAAACAAATTGATATATATATATATATATATATATTTTTTTTTTTTGTCTCTTCTTTTTTTTCTGGGTTGCAATTGCAGAAAGGGGGAAGAAGATGGGGAGAAGAGAGAGAAGGGGGGGGGGGAGGGGATGACTGATGTTGTGATGTTGGTTTTTTTTTTTTTTTTTTTTTTTTTTCAAATAACTTTTTTTTATTATTTAAATATTTAAAAAATATTAAATGATTTTTTTTAGTTTTTAATAAATTTTTAATAAAAAATGGGTCCCGGATCAAGACACATCAGTATTTAACTGAGAAATAAACGGCCAAGCTAACGGAAGGTATGACATTGACACAAATTCGTAAGATGAGGTATGACATTGTGAATTTTAAAAGATGAGGTATGAAAGTGTCGTGACGCCAATAGTTGAGGTAGTTTTTTGTACTTTACCCTAACCTTTAATAAGTGAGTAAATTGTAGTAATAGTACCTCAACTTTAATCAAATTGGAGCAATGGTCAGCCCACAATATCAGTTCAATATCCCTACAATTTCCCACCCACTATTATTCTTGGTTCGTCATTACTTGACTATCGGTTTAATCAAATGTGAGTAAATTGTAGTAATAGTCCTTCTTGATTCGTTGTCCACCCACTATTTATTTCCTACCAACGAAGTCTCCTTGGACAATAATCTATCAACAAATGAATGACCATCCAACCACTCTGCCATTGTGATTATGCACTCCAATAACTACAACAGTATCCAATCATCATCAGTTGCTAGCTTCTTATACATTAACTGGAAAGAACATCTACACTTTCTCGTTCCAGAATTTCTTCTATCATCAACCTATATGTCTTCTTTTTATTTATTTATTTATTTTTTATTTTATGAATTCGACTTATATATTGTCTATTCTTTTTCACACAATTGAATGTAATCTTAGAGCCCCTTGTATTGTTTAACGTCCAGCCTATTATTATTATTATTTTTTTCCGCATCCAACCTATTATTATTTTTTTGCGTCTAACCTACTACTATTATTATCCTTATCAATTATTTTACGGAATTGAATCCTATCTGGATCCACTTTGTGGGGATCCTAGGAATCCCCACATCTTAGCCGTTCATCGTATATCGTGCTGTCAGAAATTATTTAATTTTTTTATTTAAAATTAAATATAAATAGTATCTGACGAAAACTGATCGCACAATGTACGATAAACTGCTAGGATGTGGGGATTCCTAGTATCCCCACAAAAAGGATCCAGAGAGGGTCATTTTCCTTATTTTACAAATGAACAAATTTATAATTATATATTGAGAAATTTTATTTGAACCCATATAACTTCTTTTTACACCCAACTTAAATTTAAATTGTTAATTGTCTATTTTATCCTATTGTATAATTACTATTAAGTACAAAATGAAATTAATAATAAAACTCAGATTTATTAATAAACCCATTAAACTTTACCATCACTTCTTATTTATCCTACCATTCCTTTTATTGTTTTTATCTGCCAGTGTCTGTTTGCACCCCCAAAATACCATTTGGCATCAATGTAACTATTTCCTATAGTGCCACCTATCACTTCATTTACAAGTAATAGGCCTTTTAGAGCAGACTTGCAGAATTGCAAGGACCTTAACACATTAACACACCATATTTTTAATCGATTTAAACCTAACATGTGGTAAGATCAGGCCCCTACTACAAATTATATTCTTCTAGTAAAAGAATGAAAATTTTACAATAATTCTAGGTGAGAGCTTGTATACTTTCAACATGTTACTTCTATTGATGAAATTTTATATTTTTCGAGTAAATATATGAAAACTCCATCCTTACTTTGATTAGATAATTCAAGCTTAGAGCTTATGTTTTAATTGATATGTTGAAATTTTTATTTTATTTTATTTAGTTTATTTTCATTTTCTATCATGTTTTAAGTTTAGAACTCACGGTGGAAAAATTGGTAATGTGAAAAAGGGAACTAGCTACAACAATCTTCTTGTAATTCTCAAATCGAGACAAGCAAGTTTAACTGCTTACTGTTGGAAAAGTTGTAATTGGTTTTTTTTAAATTGCAGGGTCATTTTGGTTTTTTAAATCTTAGTGTTTTTCATGTTGTCAAATATCTATGCCTCATAATTAGAAAATTCCAAGGAGAAACTCCTTACCCATGTTCTTAGATTATAAACTTCCTTGCTTTTTGATAAATTTAAGGGGATGAATTGTTTGATTTGTTACTTTATGCACATCAGTAGAAAGAAAAAAAAGCAATTGAGTAGATTTGGTAGCAAAAAGAAGAAAAAGTAGTTATGGAAATGCTAGTAGGAAGAGGGGGGTGGGGCAAGGACACCTCTTTAAAAAAAAAAAAAATTCCAATTATAAATGATATTTTATAAAAGGAATGGATGTAAAGATAACTTAACATTTTGAATTGAGTTAGAGATAGTAGTTTAGGTAATAAATTTGAGTTTAAATAGAGATTAATTCTTTAATAAAAAATAATATGAGTGAAAAAAGTAAATTGAATGTAAAAAAATATTACATGATTCAAATAAAATTTTCTTTATATATTTAATTAAAAATGAGTAAAGAGATAACATTTTAGGCTAGGAATAACAGTAATCTTATTAAATAAGGGATAAGAAAACAAGTCGCGGCGCGAACGCGTCATTGAGTAATGCAGAGAACAACACGGCATACAACTGGAAGCGAAAGGCTGGAAAACAGAGAGGAGAGAGGGCGTGTCAACGCATCCATCATCCTCATTCCTCATTCTCATCCTCAACCCCTCTCACTTCTCTCTCCTCTCTCTCTCTCATCGTCTCTGTGACTCTGGGTTTTGTCTCTCTTCCTCTGTTTTGTTGGCCAGTGTGTTCGAATTCCAAATTTTCCATCTTTCAGTTTTAATTTTTTAAACAGATAAAGCTCACATCAGGAAAACCATGACCGGCAGAGAAATTCTCCATAAGATGAAGGTATGTTTTGCTACATTTACAGTAATTCTACTCCTCCATGTATTTGCTTTAATGGGTTTCAATTATTTTTCCAATTGGTTCACCTCTCTGTTCATCAATTGGCTTCTTTTGGCTTGCTCTTAATGTCTTTCTGATCTGCAAATTTAGTTTTCATCCAAACCATATAGAGAAATTGTTACAGATCCTTGTGTTATGTATGTTATTAACAAAACCCATATCTCCGAATCGTATTTATTTGTGTATTTTTTTTTCTTTCAAAATTGCAGTTTTAGATCTGTAACTGTACTGTTCCTCATTGCTCTCGCTACCTTGGGGTTTATGGGTGGTGGAAGAAGAAAACCCTTTTATTTATCATTTTTTTTTTATTAAATCCCTCTTCCTTTTTCCTCCTGCTACTTGGGGTTTATGGGTATTGAAAGAGCATTTCAGTTGGGAAGATAAAATGCAGCAGAAGCTTGTAGTGAAATCAATGAAGAAATAGGATAATTCTAGACAGAACATTTACAGAAACTACTAAGTAAAGTAAAATCCATCTACTTTTTACATTCCCTTGCTTTGATTAATTTGTATTTGTGGAAGAGGGGGACGGGGCTTGAATTCATTGAACAGTCTGGACTGCCAAAGTTGAGTGGAAATGATGGACTAGTTAAACTAATATGGATAATTGTTTGATGCTTTATAGGTAAGATGATTATTTATGCCTAGCAATTAGAGTTGAAAACAAAGCTCGATTATTTTGTAACTAGCTTCTCACAAAATGTATCCTCTCTCTCTCTATCTCTCTCTCTCTCTCTCTCTCTCTCTCTCTCTCTCGTTTTGTCTTCTTAAAGTGATTACTTTTCAGCATACTCTTGCTGATCTCGTATTAAAAATGGAAATTCTGATATTGTCTGTTTCATTTTTCCGGTTTAGAATCTAAATGTGAGTTTTTTTGGTTTGTTGCAGGAGAAAGTTTTAGGTCCATCAGACCCCGACTCTGGGAAAGGAAAGAGCAAGATGTCGCATCACATAACACATGGCTTCCACTTGGTTAAGGGAAAATCCCATCATCCTATGGAAGACTATGTTGTTGCGCAATTTAAACACATCGATGACCATGAGCTTGGACTATTTGCAATATTTGATGGTCATTTGAGCCATGAAATTCCTGAGTACTTGCAGTCTAATCTCTTTAAGAATATCTTAGAAGAGGTAATGTATGCGGCAGTTGTTTGGTATTATGTTAGGTTTTTTACATGCTTTGATTTTGTAGTTGTTTGATAGCTCTTGCACTTAAACGGTGTTACATATCAAATTTCAACGTCTCCATACTTTTTGATCCTTGTTTTCTTTTTTCCCCAGCCTGATTTCTGGACAGAACCCAAGAAGGCAGTCGAAAGAGCATATTGTGTAACAGATGCTAACATTCTGGAGAAAGCAGTTGATTTGGGCAAAGGGGGTTCAACAGCAGTTACGGCCATTTTAATTGACTGCCAGAAGCTGGTGGTAGCCAATGTTGGTGATTCTCGAGCTATTATCTGCAAGAATGGTGTTGCTAAACAATTATCTGTTGATCACGAGCCTAGCACAGAAAGAGAAGATATCGAGAACAGAGGTGGTTTTGTATCAAACTTTCCAGGTGATAACATTTATGATGATACAAACTAATGTGCTTGGAAACCACCCGGAGAAATATACTGTTTTTTAATACTATTTAAATTTTAAGTTGTTTGAGTTTTATGGGATATGTTGTTCACACGTTAAGTACACTAGCTTTGATTTGTGATTTGCGAATTGTGACCTTAGGTGCTTGAGCATAGCCTCCATTGTTGAGATTGATCGTAAAGCCTTATCAATATATAGTTCTCTAGTTCTTGTCATTCTCATCACATCAATGTTTTCTTGTAGTAGTTTTTAATTTTGTGATTATGATGAATTCAGGGGACGTTCCACGGGTTGATGGGCAGTTGGCGGTAGCAAGAGCATTTGGCGACAAGAGCTTGAAGAAACATCTCAGTTCTGAACCTTATGTGATAATGGATTTAATAGATGATACCACAGAGTTCGTTGTCTTGGCAAGCGATGGATTATGGAAGGTTGGTTTATCTGAAATTTTGCAACTATATCTACTTACTGCAACATGTAATTAAATGGCAAAGCATTGGGCTTGAAATTTGTTTCTGCAATTTGATGTCAGGTGATGACGAACCAAGAAGTTGTGGATTGTATCATACAAATAAAGGATGCGCGGGCAGCAGCAAAGCACCTTACTGAAGAGGCCGTCAATAGGAAGAGTTCTGATGATATTTCCTGTATAGTTGTAAGATTCCGGTGAATGCGTAATTTCTGTGTCATATAATTTACCTTTTTCTTAATCATGTATTAGGTATGTTGTATTCATAAACAGGCATTCAAGTTTCTTGTACCCTTTTCATGTTGATACTCTTTCAACATTGTAGTTGAGAGGATTTCATATAAAAAGCTACAACGAGGGTCTTGGAGTCGACACCTCCTGAATGACTGTATGCAGAAACATAATCTTTTACAAATCTTCAATCAAAATACAACTTTTTCACTGATGGGGCAATAAACAGGAAATAAAACATGTTTTCGGTGTTCCCTTGGTGCCTGTCATTGTCTGTCGATTTTTTTATTTATATTTACGAAAATGGGAGGAGTGTATGAGTTATGACACAATGGGCAGTCATAATAAATTAGTACCAAATTAGCTGAACAAAAAAATCTCTTATTTATACGTGTGGGATTATTACATGTTTAGTAGTTTTTCAGTGATAAAATTTTATAGAGGACTTAGATTCGATTCTTACAAAAAATGAATTTGAACTATATTATTGTTAGTCTATTGTAAGGCTTAGTTTTTATTGAAGATTTTCAAATGGAGTGGTTTTTGCATTCCTTTTTTCATCTTTTGCATTCTATTATTTTTTTTCTACTGTTCGATGGAATTATTTACAGGTAAATTTAGGGCTGGAAAAATATCCCAAAAATCCCAAACCAAACCGAAAAAATCCCGATCCCAAACCAAAATTCCCGAAATTTTCGGTATGTCATCCCGAACCAAACCGAAATTTTCAGTACGGGATTCGGTATTGCATCTCCATTTTTTCGGTATTCCCATACCGAACCGAAATAAATATTATATATATATTTTATTTTTTAATTATAAGAGAATTATTTCAACCGTTCATTGTTTTAGATTTAATCTGTGCCGTTCATTTGTTTTTAGGTCAGATCCCCCATTTCAATTTTCACTTCCGTTCTATCAAGAGCTTGAAGCGCAGCCACTGTGCCACCTTCCTTCACCAGAATCACCACCCAGCTTGACTTATAACTATTATTTTTGCTTTTGAGTTTGAGTTTGTTACTTTATTTATTTTAAAACCTTGGCTTGTAACTATTATTTTTGCTTTTGGGTTTGATACCTAATTTATTTTTATTGCATGCATGATGCATGTGTAGTGGGCAGATTGAAACTTTGTTATTATTGAAACTTTGTGCACAAATGGGCAATGGGTAGATTGAAACTTAATTTATGAAACTGTGTCAAATTTGTGCAGTGGGTAGTGGGCAAATTAGTAGAAATAACAAATTGACAGTTTGGGTCCAAAAGCATAATATGTCAAATTTTAGTCCAAAAGCCCAAAAGCATTTCGGGATTCCCGAAAATTGGGATTCCCGAAAATTTGGTTTGGGATTGGTATTAAATTTGGGATTCCTGAAAATTTCGGTTTGGGAATCGGGACAAGAGTTTCGGTATGGGATCCCATACCGAACCATCCCTAGGTAAATTAGTAATATAATGTCATATTTAATTTGGCATATTTTCCTACTTGTAATTTGGAAATTGAAGTCTTTGTCTTTCTTTTATCAAAATTTCAAAAATATCATGAAGAAAGTATTGGACATGGTGACAAAGATAATCGATAAGCCATCACAAACAAAAGAAAAGCGTGTTTTTTTATTTTTTATTATTATTATTTTTTTCGGTTCAAAAACAAAAGAAAAGCTAAAAGCTATTATTTGCAGACAAAAAGACAGCTAGGGAAGATGAACCTTAACAAAAGGGAAATATATATGAACAGAAAGATAGGTTGTCGTTTGGTATGGAAAATATCTTAGATAAGACGTCACTATTAATCCTAGTAATATATGACCAGCAGAAGCATATTGTGGTTGGCCGTAATATCCATAATATGCAGTCGTTTTCAGCATCTTACCGTCCAAAACTTCAATCATGGTGAAAAACCACGTTGCCCATTTTAATTATTTTTGTTCAATCATAAATCAGGGGTGAATAATTGCCTTAACTGGTCCAACCTTTTGTCAGCATAAGCTTGACATTGTACATGTTTAGATACCTAAAATCGTGTTTGGCCTTGATAGAAATAATTAGATGCACTAATAGAATTTTTTTTTTATCGAGTCTCAAAATACTTTTTCGAAAAGCAGTTGAACTTAACTTAGTGAAGATTATGCTGTGCTTATAGTAAATCAGTTCCAGGATATGCACCTATAAGCACTTACGCTCATGTATTGTGAGCATAAGTGCTTCATACTTAGACATTCTCTCACACAAAGTCTAATACGTGTTGGAATTTCATCCAACGATTTATAATTATCTTATTAAAACTTTTTGAGGTGCTTATCCATAAATACTTTGTAAATGCTTTTCTAAGAAGCACATGATCTTCCAGTAGAAGTTTTGTTGTGCTTATAATAAGCACTTATGACCACGCAAGAGTCTAAACTACATAACCATACAACACATTAGCTTGAGAAGCTTACATACTCTACATACGTAATGGCCTAGAAACATAGCATACCAACATAAGGTTGTAGCTAATTAGGTAGACAAAGAAATAGCACTTCCTTCAGAATTCTCAATATTTAGTATAATTAGAACAATCATACGGAGAGCCTCTAAAATCCATGGATGACAGAAGAGAGGGAGCACGTAGAGAGCAGATCACAACATGCATTGGCCTTATCTGATCTGGCAATGCTTGGAAGAAGAGTTTCCTGGAGGTGTGATCTGATATCCAGTCTGACTTTCTTTGTACTGGTGACCAACCCCTCTCCGGCTCGATCCTTCTCCATAAGGTTCGCCTGAGCTCTTGCGGCGTCGTTCATTGTGTCCTGCCAAACGCCGGCGACAGCTTCTCTTTGCTTCGTCAAATTCAGTTAGCTCATGGAACCTGTGAAGTGCATCCCCATAATAAGGAAAAGTTCTAAAACATGGTGATACGTAGAAGTACTATTTTATGAAGGATTATATTAAAGGAAATGATTTTTGCAATTGATTTTTTTCCTTGGGCACACTTCAGACTTGAAGAAGAGAAAAGAGGTATTCGGAAGTCACTTCAACATATTAATTAAGGGTCTCAAAAAATTCTGCAATTAAATTTCACAAGAAATAGCATTGGCCCTAGCAAGTTCAGTTACTTGGGTATAATTAATAGACAGCAAAGGAATGAAAATTTTCACTGACTGGATAACACATTATGCTAAGCAGACATTTATCAATATTCTGCAGCTTAATAATTTATATCATCTCCAATTTTAAAAGCTTGTACCAGTTATATGCCTTGCATGGTTTAGCATGACCAGTGGCTGCATTTGACTAAATTAATTAACCTCTTGACACCATTAACAATACCAGTCAATTAAAGGTGGTTAATTATTTTAATATTCCAGCCTATATGGATTTAGAATATTATGTTCTATTTGACTCACATGGAAAGATGCTTTGAGGAAAAATCATAAATCAAGGAATAATCTGCTTCAAAAAAATTGTTACATAGCTGTAAACCCATGTTCTAAGTGACATCATGATCTGAAATGGAACAGAAATCCTTAATTATTATATGTACTAATGAAAATAATTTTTCTAAATTTAATTCCCCATGGAGAATTAGTCAAAACCCTCATTATGTATGGATGGAGTTTTTGCTTTCTGAGAGTATAAAACCCAATTTTTATTCCATAAATCATACTGAAGCAGTGCTAAATCATACAGAAGCAGAAAAATGCAAGCAAGCAAGCAAGAAAGGGAAAGTGGGATGCAATTAGACCTGCTGCATTGCTGGCAAAACCGCTGTTGAATCCCGGAAACGATCACAACAGCTGCCTTGGAATGAAACTCACAAACCTTATGCCGGCGGTTGTACCTCTTTGCATCAACCAAATCAGCCCCACACCTCTCCGCTTGACAAGACGGTTGCGCTATCCCACCTCCACCTCCGCCACCAGATCCTCTTCTTCCAGCTGCAGCAGCTTTCTTCTGCCTCTCATTTTCTTCAAATCTCAGCATCAACCCTCCGCCACCACCACTGGTCTCTTCTTCATCCGAGTAGTCATCCTCTACTTCCTCGACATCCTTCTTCGCCTTCTCTTTCCATGTTTGCCTTCCTTCAAAGTTCTTGCCCTCCATTGTTAAGGAAGTGTAAGTGCCAGAATTTACAATGAGGTTTTGGTTGAAATGGAGAATGGTTGAGCATTATTAAGAAGGGGGGAAACTGGATGGAGTTGTGAAGGTGAAGAAAGTGTAAGGAATTAATAGGTGAAGAAAAAGTGGAAGAGGACCACAAACACAAGCTCCATTCTTTAACGCGCGTGTCGATGTCGTATAAGGTGGCCGAATTTTGATGAAACAGTGAATATATAACAAAAGAGCACTTCATAAACGAGGTTAGGATTTGAAAGCTTAATTTGCATCGGTGTGATATATAAGAACATATAGTGTTAATCAGACCGAGGGATTTTCTCTTGCAACCTATTCATGCAGTGGCCTCTTTCGTCAATCAATGTTTATTATCACGTGTTTCAAATATGAACCATATGTCCAATGAAAGCTCACTACGTGGTGAATTTGTAACAAAAGAGTATCCCTTGATTAGAACGTGTGTAGATGAGTTTGATGATTTATTAACAATATATAATATGCAGAGATAAGTGAAATAGTATAGGAAGAGCCTGTAAGGGTAGTTCGCATTGCTGAAATTAAGGTCATCTCCAATGGAGATGACTAAAAGGTTCAAAAGGCAAAAAAATGGTCTGATTTGTCCAAAAACTCATATCCAACCGATGACTATGCTATAATTCTATGGAGCACACATGCCATTATTTGGCTAAATGGGCATTAGGCTAGCCAAATGTAGCTCCCCTATAAGCCCTTGTTTTAGGGTCTAACTCATCAATTGCAATAATACAAATTCAACAGCTAAATTTGAAAACATTTAACAGTAACTTAATTAAATTAACTAATAAATTTATAGTATAAACTTAAAACTAATAAATTATTGAGAGGCTATATTTAGCCTATTCGGTTAGAAATGACATATGACTATGGTCTGAAGCTGCCCATTTAAAAATAATTTTTGTGTAGGACTATAATTTAGAATGGGAATATATTAGCCATTTTAGTTGGAGATAATCTAAATGTCATTGATTGCGAGGGACTGTTCATTTACAAGTGAGTACATACGTACAGTGCATGCTTTAATCAAATTCACGTAGTAGTAGGACGCTGGATGAGTAAATTTGCATGCAGTACAACTGACTACTTTGAATTGTCAGTCATCTTTAATCTATAGTGAATGCTTTGTCTGCCATTCTCTACTTTACCCTATGCCTTTATTGGATGCAGAATTTACAGCATACAGTATGTATATATTCACCCAAATTAGCTTCCACGGCAAAATAGGTAATTTTTTGTCCACTTCTCCCTCTAGAGGTAAATGTATATTATGTCATTAGATTATAGGCTATTTGGCACATTATGTTTTGTACACGCTTATTAATTTTTTTTCCATTGATCTTCTTCAATATATTCAATTTGATGACGAAAATTGAAAAGCGTGTATGAGAAGTAAAAATGGGTGTGTGAATACTGAAGTTTTCATTCACTCGTATTTCTAGAAATCCTATACCAGTAATTTAGATTTTCAATTCTCTCCACCATTTCTTTGAAAACTAAAGCACCAAAAATGAAAGTTTTATGTAGATTCTATTCTTAAATACTTGTGTTCTTGTTATTCTATTGTGCTTGGTATTTGTTTTAGGGTTGTGCAAAACTAGAGACAAATAATAGCTACAAGGTCATACTTTCATTGTATCCACAAAGCTAATTTTTATCTTCTCTTTGCACACATATTTTGGTGGCGAATTAAGTTTGAAAGAGAACTTTGACACTATCTTCATCCCTCATCGTAACCATAACCCACATGTTCCAGAAATTTTCCACATTATGGCTCGGGCCACTTGTTATGTGGTTCAACGATATTAGTAGTCTAGTTTTAGATTTTCTTTTGAGAATCATCTATATACAAAGGATTAGCGAAATAAGACAATGTGTGACCATTTGATTATCATCGTGCACATTTCAGAGTTTTATTGAGAACATCGCTTTCTTCTATTTTGTTGTGTTATAGTTCGGAGACTTTATAGTTTCCGATTTTGTTGACACATGTTTTGTAAAATCACTTCCAGTATAGTAAGGTCCCCTTCGGCAATAGGCAACTTAATCTCCTTAAATAAATAGTAACTGTCTGCAGTGAACAATAATTACATGCAGTGAATCCTAACTACCCAAGTGAATCTCCACTCCTAAACTGAATAGCCTATACAATTCGTAATAATATATTAGTATTTTTTTATTTTATAAAATTATAAAAAAAAACTTTAATTTTAAATTCAAATAATAATAAAACATTGGTTGAAAGTATATGAAAATATTGAAAGGTATTGTAAAATGGAAGAACATGGTTAGGTATTGATAGGATTAAAAGCACACCACAAAGTAGCACACAAATGTCTTATTGATTTTTCTTATTAATACTAAGATTTGTCAATTGTAGCATATGAAAATAAAGATCTTTCCCGTATATGTTATTTTATCTAACTACTTAAAATGTCACAAAAATTGTGTTGTTGTCCCTACTGACCAGTCATCGAAAAATAATTATTAGACCGACTTACACTTATCTAAAGTCTACGAAATTTTACATGAAGACACTAGACACTTAGAGCTACACTCACACAAATTTTTGGAGTTGATTTGCTATTTAAATTAAATCGAACAAAAACAGAACAGAAACAGATTTTTAAGTAGTTCACAAATTAAGAAACACAAGTTAGGGGAATTGCTATCCACCACCAAATAATCATGCAAACATGTTATGTTTCATTCAAATTCCTTTCATTTTTGGATGAAGATGCTCAAGTTGGCTCAATGTTAGAACTCAACCTATTACTCTTTCTTATGTAGTATGTTAAGAGAATGACGTTTTCAACTTAACTTAGTCCCTAACATGCAATCTAGAATGGTGTGTTCATAGATTTAACAAGTAGAAATCATTAAGAACGAAAAGAGTTCGAGTCATCACAAGGCATCGTAAGTACTAGCGTTATCTTACTTATCCTAGAAATTGATTCACATGTTAATCGCAATTAACAAGTACTACTCTAAAACATATGTAGGTCCTCATTCGACAAGGGCAGGCACACACATATTCATAGCATTAGAATCCTAGATATGCTTACTAAGTATGCATCCATAGAAAACACATAAATAATTCATCAATGAGACAAGTAGTAAACCAATTTTCATCCATTCATAAAAGTAATTCAAACGAAATGTCATAACAAAATTGCAATCATATTTGGGGCTTCAAAACAGTCCCTAACTACTAAAAATTAGTTACACATAATTCTCAAATTAAACCAAAAGAAAGACATGAGTTTGAGAAGATAAAACCGAAAGAAGAGAATGCCAAGATTTCCTCCTTCCTTTCCTTCCTTTCCCAATGCAGCAGCCTTGCCTTTTTTACTTGCTTTCCTTCCTTTTTTTCTATCTTTTTTTTCCACCTTTTATTTTTCCCTTTTTGCCGCTGCAACCTGCAGCCCTTTTCTTCTTTTCTGCTGCCACAGTTTTTTCTCCATAACTCACCCCACTAACAGCCATTTAGTGATGACAATAAGTGAGAGGAAATGCTAAAACAATTGTAACTCTTTAGGCAGCCTTTATGCCCGTTACTCTCACTTAATTTTTCATTTCCTCTGATATTTGAATAGGTTTCAGCTGGCTTGTTTTTGGCTGCATCAGTTTTGGCTGTTAGTTTTATTGGATTTATTGCTTTCAATGCATTCTTGTCAGTTACAAACTGCTCAGTCTCTTGGGAACCTTTCAGTATTAAAACGGTCATAACTTCTTCTAGAAAAATGATATTAACAATCCGCGAAATGCTCCAGAAAATAGACATCCGTAGCTTTCCAAGTATATAAGGCACATTCTCTAATTCATTCTGAGCTGTCCGCAACTTGCTTCTAAAGTCAGCTGACCTGCACACACAGTTTTGACGAATTTGTTACTTAAAATTCCACTTGTGTTATTTTTCTTTTCTTTGCTTGAAAAATCCTACAAAACAAAAAAACAAAGTAAATAGCTTAAAAATATAAGGAATTAACTAAGAAAAAACGAGTGAATTTGATGTAAAATTTATATAAATATGAGCTTATCAGGTATTTATAGAAAAAATATTATAACTTTTTATATTTTTAATTAGTTTTTTTTTTATATATATTTTTAATAATTTAAATTGTGTTTGACATCATGGTGACGTTAGCCTTATGTCACATAGGCAGGGTACTGACCAGAAGATTATTGCCTGACTTCTCCATCGAGCTCGCCTTAACCACAATTGCCCGAGTTGGGATGGAGTGTTTTGGCGAGGGAGAGGGAGTGGATTGAGTTGCCTATCCCCAAAGCAATAAGTAACCGTGAAGTTGCTCTAATAGTTGGAATATATTTGTAAATAGCAGCTTTCATATGTATTACGAATTACATATTCAGGTAGGGTTTATCGGATCCACCTAGAAGTTTAGGTTCCAGGTGTGAGAGGATACGATCAACAATGTCATTAGTGATACATATATAGCTTTACCAATCTATTCTGCAGATTCCATTAATTTAGGGAGATAATACTTCCCTCAGTCCCAATAAGGAGGAAAGTCGTCCTTCTCAGTCTAACATGGCATAATTTGATTGTACAAATATTATTAAATTGAAACCGTCATTTATCTTTACTACCATCTACAAATTAAGCACCTCTCAAAAAATTATTTTAGATTTAGAGACCGTTTAATTGCTTAACAAGGCATAAGGTGACTGTGGTCCATTTATAGTTGCTTGTCATACATGATCAAAGCATCAGACCACGTACACTATGATCCAAGTTAGCTTCATCTAAAATTCACCTCACTGGCTTCCGCGTCGCCTCTCTCCTTTTCTAGCCAGTAAGAATCCATGTGACATACCAAGTAATTTTCGCCACAATATTGTGCCCATCACTCTCAGCTTTGAGTTGGGTCTTGGTCCCGGTGTTCTTTAGTTCCTGGATTCCTCTCTTTATCAAGAACCTCAAAGCATGAGGCATTTATCATCATTCTTCATTGAGTGGTTAAACCAAACAAATTCAAAATAAGATTAAAATATCTGATGATGGCATACAAGTCTAGAGTACCACGCGATTGATCAGTCATGTGATGAAAGAAATAAACAAAAAGTTATATACAATTGGTAACATGATCAACGTTTAACCTAGAGCCCTAATTGATCCAAAACTTTGGAACCTAGACCTTAAACCCCAGGAATGAGATTCAGATTTTGACCTTGAACCCCGAACGTTACTTCTAACCCAACCAAGCCCCATTTCTAACTCCCTGTGATATTACATCACAAAATTAAGTATTCGTGTTGTGTCTTAGTCATCTAAAACTAAAAAATGAACCTACTAGCTCTTAGTTTAGTAACATTATTATTCTTCGTAATATTTGAATAAATTTCAAGTTTGAATCCCTCTCTCCCTCCAATCGGCAAAAACATATAGTAACTCGTGCAAGTATATAAAGAAAACATGCAGTTCGAATTTGCGAAAACTTCGAATGTTTTCAGGCTGGAAAGGAGCCTTTCCTATCTGTGAAGAAAATGAAGGTTGATGAAAATGGAGGTCAACCAATCTTGATTCGGCTGGTCCCAAGGTTTTGGCTTGACATGTAAAGCACATCGTGTTCATATATATGCATAATTCTTCGCACCATGATAAACTTCATGATGTATATTCAGTCCCTTTCCCGCACGCACTAAAACTGAAGGATTGGCTCTTTCACTCGAACTGCTTTTCTATCGCCTCCTCTTTTTTTCATCATCTTCCTCGATCCTGAGCCCTTTAATGGCTAAGAAATAGACTAAGCATTGGATTCCCACACCTCATACTATAATAGGCTCAAACTTTGATCTCTTTTTGTGATTCTATTAAAATTAGGGGTACAATAATGAGAAGAAAGTTTGGACCATCAAAAATATTCAGGACAGGGAAATAACTCCCCTAATTTGGATAATAGTAATATATAAAAGCCACAAAATTATGAACATGAATTTGATATATACAACAACAACAACATACATACATATATATATATATATATATATATATATATATATAGTAGCATATCAAAATTGCAAAACATGATCCAACAAAAAATAATTGCAAAAAAAAGTATCTTAATTCACTTGGTGTCTATGAAAATAAAACCATTTTTGTTGTTGGTTGTTGAACATCATTGCATTTCCCATCTCTCTATACCATGCGTGACATGAAATTTGAAAAGTAAATAACAAAATTATGTTAGTCACATAATATGCAAGATATTTTCTTGAATTCCAACAATATATTTACATTAAAGGGAGGGAAAAGTTGGCCCTAATTTGATATCTACGAAGATCGAAAACACCACACTTATAAGTGGAGAGAAATCTCCTAGACCGTAATATAAAATAGCATATAATACGCAAACCGTAATTTCATTAAACTTGACGATAATGCATGAATCGTACAAAAAAAATAAAGTCTTGCCTAATTATTCGTCTTGAGCCAACAACCCACGAACTTTTATGTTGCATAAATTAAACTTAATAAATAACACATATAGACACGTGGAGAAGTGAATCACACCATAATAACTTTCATAACCTTAGTGGCAAGCCACAACTATACACCCCATTCCGGCGCGGAAAGGGTATAATTTTCACCCTACCCATGGTCACAATCAAGCTGACAGTTTACACTTCTATACTTCCAACTATATTCTTCATGTGATGAATCATATTGTGTAGGCCGTAGACTAATCGACCTCATGTTTGATCTCGAAATAGGTTGGTTGATGTCATAATTTTTGGTCGGAGATTCAAACTGATAATGGATTTTGAAATTCATACATTTCCAAAGTCGCAATGCATGTCAAAAGCTGATGTTAAACACACAATTTAACATAAAAAGAGACTATGTACACTTGCACACAAAATTACAATTCATACATCTTCTCTTATACCTTTTCTATACTGAGAAACAAGAAAAGAAAAGATCACATTCACCATACGATTTCCTCTCGACTTGTGAGGAAGTTTCACACAGTCAACAAAGTTTGGAAATAATTGAAAGTCTCATATCAAATTCCCATCCCTGATCAAATGTGACCCTTCTGATGGTGGTCGTTCTGATCTGCGAACTTACTGTGATCTTCAATAGTTCTATACTCAGCTGTATCAACAACGTTCGCATCAGCCTCAGCAACCAAGGTGTCGGTGCCCTTCCGGGTAGTGTTCTTGGCAGAATCCCATGCAACATTTGTCTCCCTTGCCATGTCAACCGGGTCCTCCGCCACCTCCGTTGCTTTTGCCGCGCTTTGTCTTGCTGTGTCTGCCATAAATCCTGTAACGCCACTCATGTCATCAATCCTCGTATCACCTTCTCTTCCCTCAGTCGCTGCTCCATGCCTGCCTGCCTCTGTTGGTGGCCTATTTCTTGGGTCCTATTTCATTGGAGAAAAAATAAAAAGGATCCCTCATATATAAACTCATGCGACTCTTATTTCTTAAACAAAAACCCATCTCATTTTAAACATCTAAATAAAACCCAAATTTGAAGTAGACTGCCATGTAAACAAATAAATACCTATTATTTTCAAACTATTTACAATTGTGCCACAACACTCTAATTATGTTAATGAATTTAATTATCCACCATAATTATGGGAAATAAGTGCCTTATTATTATAAAATTATCTACTTTATACTTCTCTTACCATCATATGTTTCATTTCTTTTATTTGTTTGACAATCATTGTAGGTAAATTATTTTGCATGTATGTATTTATAGAAATTATAGCTTTAATTTGTGATGTATATTTCATATTTGCAATGTACAATGGTTCGGGTATATATGAGGAAGAAGACTAAGAAAAACAAAAAAAAAACATTCCCCTTAAAACAAGGAATAAAACAAGGAGTAAAACATGGAATAAAACAAGGAGTAAAACATTCCTTAAATCAAGGAATAAAACATTCCTTAAATCAAGGAACTCATTATTTTCAACACTCCCCCTCAAGCTGGATCGAGGAGGTTCACTGAGCCAAGCTTGCCCAATAACCGATGAAACTGAGATGATGCTAGTGCCTTTGTAAAAAGATCTGCTAGTTGATCATGGCTTCGTGTGAACATGGTCCGGATGATTTGCGTTTGAACTTGAGCTCTGATGAAATGACAATCCACTTCAATATGTTTGGTTCTTTCATGGAACACAGGATTGGCAGCAATGTGCATGGCTGCCTGATTATCACACATAAGCGTCATAGGGTTAGAACTAGGAAACCCTAAGTCTGAAAGAAGCCCTTTAAGCCAAATGAGTTCACAAGCAGTGGCTGCCATGGCTCGATACTCAGCCTCTGCGCTGGAACGAGCAATTACCTGTTGCTTCTTACTCTTCCATGTGACAAGGTTTCCACCAACAAATGTACAATAGCCTGTGATTGATTTCCTATCAATTGCATTACCTGCCCAGTCTGCATCTGTGTAGCCACTAATGACAGTGGACTGATTGTTATGCATTGTAATTCCTTGCCCAATTGAACCCTTAAGATAACGAAGGATTCTCTTAACAAGGTTAAGGTGATCAACAGTGGGAGAGTGCATGAACTGACTAGCCAAGCTCACTGCATATGTGATATCTGGACGAGTGATAGTAAGGTATATGAGCTTGCCTACTAATCGTTGATAGTAGCTTATATCATGCATGGCTTCTCCATCTATGCTGAGCTTCAGTTTACAATCAACGGGAGTGATAGCAGGCTTGCAGTCAAGCATTTTTGCTTCTTGAAGGAGGTCCAATACATATTTCCGTTGATGTAGAAACAGTCCTTTTGAAGATGTTGCCATTTCGATCCCCAAAAAATACTTTAACCTTCCCAAATCTTTGATAGCGAAAACTTGATGTAGTGAGAGTTTTAGTGCCTCAATCTCCACGGTATTATCTCCAGTGATGATAAGATCATCAACATAGATGAGGACCACCAACTTCCCCCTGGTGCCAGTTCTTACAAATAGCGAAGAATCAGCATTACTTCGCATGAATCCAGCCTTTTCCAGAACAGAACTGAGCTTGGCATACCAAGCTCTTAGTGATTGTTTCAATCCGTATATTGCCTTGTGCAATTTACAAACCATGTTGCCTTTAATACCATCATAGCCTGGAGGAGGTTGCATATACACTTCTTCCTGCAGCTCGCCGTGAAGGAAAGCATTCTTCACGTCCATTTGGTAGAGTGACCACCCACAATTGATTGCAACTGACAGTAAAACCCTGACTGAGTTCATCTTGGCCACCGGTGCAAATGTTTCCTTATAATCTACACCAAAGGTTTGGGTGAAACCTCGAGCAACAAGTCTAGCCTTGTGTCTCTCGATAGATCCATCAGCTTTGAATTTAGTCTTGTAAATCCAACGACTTCCAACAGCCTTCTTTCCTGGTGGTAGGTGAACTAGGCTCCAGGTGCAATTCTCTTCCAGTGCACGAAGCTCTTCTTTCATGGCTTGGTTCCATTGTGGGAGAAGAAATGCTTCTTGAAAGCTTCTTGGTTCATAGTGCTTATCAATTTCACTGAGAAATGTAGCATGAGATGTTGAGAACTTACTAAAGCTGATACATTCATTGATTGGATGTCGTGAGGCATATGTAACATAGTCCTGCAACCTAACTGGAGGTTTTCTGATTCGAGGAGGATTTCTTTTAATCACCTGAGACTCTGTAGAGGGCGGAGAATGATCAGAGTAGAACTCGTCTTCACTCTCACTGGCAGTAATTTGGTCAGTTTGAACTTCTTCACAATCTGGACTTACAATGACTGATCTATTTTCCAACATCGGATAATTAAAGTTTTGAGGGAGTGGGAACATGTGGACTAAATCCTCCCCCTGACTTGTAAAATAGGGATAGTCTTCTTCGAACTTCACATCTCTTGAAACTGTGCACTTCTTAGTGACTGGATTGAAGCACTTGTATCCCTTTTGAGTGGTCGAGTATCCCATAAACACACACTTGGTTGCCCTGGCATCTAGTTTGTCACGGTTCAAGGTTTGGATGTGAACAAAACATACACAACCAAACACCTTGAGATGTGTCAAATCTATTTTCCTCCCCTTAAGAACTTCATATGGAGATTTAAACCCTAGCACACGACTTGGAAGTCGATTGATGAGATAAGTGGCAGTAAGGATGGCAAACGACCAAAATTTCTTTGGAACGTGCATGTGAATCATGAGAGCACGAGTTTTTTCCAAGAGATCTCTATTTTTCCTCTCGGCTACTCCATTTTGTTGGGGAGTCCCCACACAGCTGGTTTGATGTATGATACCCTGAGAACTTATGTATTGAAGCATGTTGTTGGATAGAAATTCAGTGCCATTATCTGACCTTAAAACCTTAATGTTTGATTGAAATTGCGTTTTAACATGCATGTGAAAGTCTTTGAAAATGGTAGGGACTTCACTTTTTGATTTCATAAGATATAGAAAACTTGTTCGAGAGAAATCATCAACAAATAGAACAAAATATTTAAAACCTTCCATTGATTCAGTTGCAGGTCCCCATACATCGGTGTGTACCATTTCAAAAGGTTTACTTGTCCTAGACATTGAATTACCAAAAGGTAGCCTAGTAAACTTAGAAAATTGACAAGTATCACAAGTAGGATAAGGGTTACAAAAAATTGGAAACAGTTTCGACAAGACAAGTTCAGAGGGGTGAGCTAATCTCCTATGCCAAAGTTGGTTTTCATCTATGGACTTTGATTGAGCTTGAAGAGCCTGAGTGAAACATGCATTCTTGCACAGGTAGTAAAGTCCATTTATGAAGATCCCTTCACCAATCATCTTCATGGTGAGAACATCCTGAAACATCACTTTATTTGGTGAGAAAATAGCACGGCAGTTTAGGGTGTTGGTGATCTTTCCAATTGACAAAAGTTGGAAGGGAAAAGTTGGTACATAGAGGGCAGTAGAAGGTGTTTTTTGAGAGAGTAAGTTTATTTCTCCTTTTCCCAAAACTAAGACATTTTTTCCATTTGCAACAGACACATGTGAGGGGCTTGAAAATTTTTTAAAATGATGTAAATTTGTAACTTTGTTTGTCATATGATCTGTGGCGCCTGAATCAATTATCCAACAATCAGTTTCAGTACTAGTTAATAGGGCAGTAGTAAAGGCTTTGAGTATACCTGATGCTTCTCCCTTTGGAACTTTCTCATTTCCAGCAAGAAATCCGGCAAATTGTCCCAACATAGCTGTGTGACTACCCTCTTCATTGCCTTGACCATGTGTGCCTCCTCCGTGTCCCTTACTTTGTAGGTAAGCTGCAAATTCATTGATCAATGACAATGGATTGGCAGTGAACTCCATGGATCCTTGTGAGATAGTAGGAGCGTGAGCATTAGCAAGTTTTGCCTTGAAATGAGGTTGAAATTGTTGTGAGGACCTTGGTATCATCCTTCCATCTTTGCTGAACTTAGGCTTGAGTTCAGGATGAAGTTCCCAACACTTGTCTTCCTCATGACCAACACCATTGCAATATTTGCATTTTAGATGTGTGTTTTTTCCCTTGTATACCTTGGCTTCTGAGTTCTTGTAATTTGATGCATATGCCCGAGTCTCCGTTAATCTAGGATTGGGATCAACATTCATAACTTTCTTCCTTGCTTCTTCTCGTTGGATAGTTGCACAAACATTGTTGAAGGTAGGCAGGTCTTGACTCATCAAGATGTGACTCCTTAGGTCCTCGTACTCAGAACTCATACTCCCTAACAGCTGATAAATTTTGTCTTCCTCAGCTCGTTTTAGGAGAATGGTAGGATCTGTGGTATGAGGGAGATATACATCCAACTCATTCCACATGGCTTTGAGACTCCCAAGGTGTTGAACAAATGCTTTCCCTTCTTGTTGAGCACTGGCAATGTCCTTCTTTAATTGGAAGACCCGTGCATAGTTGTTTTGATTTCCATACATATCCTGCAAAGCTTTCCAAAGATCATGGGCGGAATTGGAGTAGCTAAAAATTTCAGCAACATGTTTCTCCATGGTGTTGAGCAGCAAGGACATGACAAGTTGATCTTTGCAGAGCCATGCATTGTATGTAGAGGAAGAACGATCTGGAGCTTCCACGCTTCCATTTACAAACCCTAGCTTCCCTTTGCCTCCGAGAGCTAGGGAAACAGCTCGAGACCAAGGAAGATAATTGAACTCGTTCAAGAGAACTGAACATAAACGTTGATTGGTGTTAACCTCAACGTCTGAGGAGTTTGGAGAGAGATTGTGCCGGGTTTCCTTATCATGGTTGACAGAACTTTCTTCAGTCATGACTTAGACCTTGAAAGAAAGAAAAATTCGCAGCAGCAAGAATGGCAGAGACAGGTTACAAATGAACCTGCTCTGATACCATATAGAAATTATAGCTTTAATTTGTGATGTATATTTCATATTTGCAATGTACAATGGTTCGGGTATATATGAGGAAGAAGACTAAGAAAAACAAAAAAAAAACATTCCCCTTAAAACAAGGAATAAAACAAGGAGTAAAACATGGAATAAAACAAGGAGTAAAACATTCCTTAAATCAAGGAATAAAACATTCCTTAAATCAAGGAACTCATTATTTTCAACAGTATTAGTCACATTTTGTTAAAATTATATATATGCGTGCGAATAATTTATCGATATTTTTATGTAAAATAATATGTAATTAATTAATTTTGAATCAATTGGCTAAAAACTTTTTTTTTATTTTGTAGGTAAATTATTTTTCATGTGATAATACATATATGCTAACCATATTTTGTTATTATTATATAGAGTGAGCAATCAATCTACATTCTTTTATTCTGTAGGTAAATTATTTTGCATGTAGGTAAATTGTTATATATATATATATATTTGCAAAATATTGGTATTTAATTAATTTTGTAGGTAAATTATTTTGCATGTATCATTACATAACTTACTAGGAACTTATATTGTTATTATATATATGTTGTGCAAAATAATTTACCTATGTTATATTTAAAATATTGATAATTTTGAATAAAATAACTTTTTGATATGGGAATTGTTATTAGCACTCCAAAAATCTCATTCTACACTCCTCACAAGTGCATTTTTCTTTCTAATTATAGAAAGTTTGGAGTGTAAAATGAGATTTTTGGAGTGCTAAAAACAATTCCCTTTGATATTTGTAGGATATACTAATTTACTTGTTAGCATCATGTGAAAACAAATATATAAGGAACATTGGTATCATGTAAATTTTTGTTATTAAATGCATAGGAATCATGACATTTAATTTTTTTTCCAAACCCCCGTAAGGTATTTGAAGACATTTAATTGAATGAAATAATGTAAAATAAAATGTAGATAATAAGTGAAAGACCCAAAGTAAGTGTTATTAGGGGTAATTTAGACATAAAAAAATACGAACTTTGCCAAGTCAAATTTAATTATGAATATTGCTTAGTTGGAGCTTAGTCATTGAGTTTTTATTAGAGAAAATTACCATGATGAGTTTTAGTTAAAGAAAATTGAATTGTAAGGGATGTACTCATATTTTCAGAAAAAAAAAAAAAAAAATTAAGGGCAACTATTTCGACCACAGAAACATGTCATACTAATTATAAATAAAATCCGATTACGATAGAAATTGGATTATTAGTCCAATGGGCTAATATGCATAACCTTTTTTTAGGGCGTACGTCTTAACTTTCTAGAGCGCGTAACCTAAAAAGTAGGCGCCCTAAAATATTGATGCAGATTAGCATATAATTAATATTTATAGTACACTTATATATGTAGGGTAAATACTAGAGAAATAAAATTTGTAAATTAAAATATGTGTCACCAATAAAAATGAGCATGTTTATTAATGTTTAAGTAATTATTTAATCATCAACTTTCATATCATTTAGCTTTCAAAATTTTGTTGCAAACTTAGCTTTCTTAACGTTACCCATATATAAGTATAAGTAAATTAAGATACAAAAGGTTGTTCCCCCTGTAACTTGTTCGCTTTTACTTAGATCCAATGTTTACTTCGTAGTCTAGGGTTCGACTGACATCGAATCATTGATAAGATTAATCAAGATGCCAAAAGAGAGATAAAATTAAATTAAATTAAATTTTTTTTAGGCAAATGTTTTGAGATGTTGGAGAGGGCTCTTTTTGTCAATGTCGCTGCCATGAGATTTGATGCTTTCAACCTTTTTCTTATCTGTTTGCAAAATCCTTGAACTATTGTCCTCAGTGCCCAATAGCTGTTATGATCATATATAGCGCCAAACATCAGACACGTGACAGAGTGGCACGTTCCTTGATGAACACGTGCACAATACTTGGACACGTGTGTTGTGTGTCTTGGGCATGTACACATCATGACTCATTGCGGCGGTTGTATGTATCGGACACTTGTTCAAATCGCTTTGAAATTTGTTAATCCGAGGTCAATCTTTTTGGTTGATGACGATTGGTACAAGTTCAATAAAATTTATCCGCCGCTTCCAGTTGTAGCAGAAGTTTGGGAGACGTACCACTACGCTTCTATTTTGCGAGTTTAAGCGGTTGAAGGCTTGAAGCTTTCCTAGAAAGGCCAAATTGCATGCGCAAATAATATGCCATCCCTACATCTACATGGACAGAGTGAAGTTATACGTGAATATTATCATGTGAAAACTTTTGATATAAAACCTTCTGATTATGTTTCTTATCAATGTCTAACTCAAACTGAACGTTAGTATCTAAAAACTTATGTCTAATTTCACTTTCATATGTGGGTTAATATATCTCCTTGTTTATTAATAAGAATTAAATTTGCAAAGAATGTGTATTGTTTCAATACATGTGTATACTAACAGCAAAAGAATGAAAAAACGAGTGGATTCGATAGTGTTTAGATATAGCATAACCGTAAAAAGGAAAGTATGAGTAACCAAAAAGAGGTTTTCTATCTCATACAGATTTATTTGCACCTCATTCTTTCTTAACTGTGCAATTTTCGTTTTATTCTCACACCAAGTAAGTAAACATGAGTTGAAGCTTATTGATACATAAATTAGGCTTGAAAGGGTGCTTCTACCTTTTGATTGATGTGCTCAGACTTGGAGAAAATTTGGATAGAAAGTTCAGTTTGAACGAAGATTGCTCTTGGTCACCTGATGACAAAAAAATTAATAGTGAGACACTCTTGCATTTGATATCTATAATTAAGCTTAAAATGTTAAAAGCATATCCATTCATTCTCGTCCCTTAATCTAAAATCCAAATGTTAATAACCCTAGATCTCTTGATCACTGTGATCAACAGTAGATGCTTGTAAACATATAACGTTATTAGAGTTCTTTATCGCATGAACAAGATTACCATAGAAACCCACATGAAACGGGTGATTTGTGGAGTTTTATCTTCTAATAAAGCTCGTTTGTTAACCACTTGAATTTTTTTGAAGTTAATCCGAGAACGCCACTTACACTACCCTACAAGTGAAAGTGTTATGTTCTGCTCTTAGTCAAAATTGATACTAATTGTAGCTAACTTCGATTTAGTTCAATTCCCACTTCCAATATCATGGAATAAAAAAAAGTTACTTCGACAACATATTTACTTATTATCATTTAAAAGGAAATATTTAGTGCTCAAAATGAAAGTGGTTTTTGAAATTTGACTTTAGAAATTTTTTTTCAGCAAGGTTTTCGTTTTTCTCTCCTTTTATACACCCATTCATCACTATGCATGGACTACACCAAGGTGGAAAAGGATCCCCGCCGGATCCTTTTCCTAGAAATCCTAAGGATCTCGTGATCTCATCCGTTTATTGTACAAAATGCGATCAGAAATCATTTCAAAATTTAAAATTTAAAATTAAATATGAATAATATCTAACGAAAACTGATCGCATGATATACGATGAACGGATAAGATCACGAAACCCTTAAGATCCCTAGAAAAAAGGATACGGCGGGGATCCTTTTCCCACTAAGGTCAACCATTTTCAGTACTTTTTTTTGGTTGTTTTTGATTTGAAATAGGAATCACATCCTTACACGACCTCACTTCCTACAACCACAAACATGCATATAAAATCCCCATAAAACACCCCCTTCAATTTTCACTGAGATCATATCCTCCTGCACGGTTTCTCAGATCATCAATAGGCCCTTGGACCGGATCGTATTCATGATCATGATGACGATCTTTGCCCGGCCCCTCTGGGCCTTTGATCTGTTCTGTGGTTTCCTTGCTTGCTTTCCACGCACCATCCATGGTGGGCTTGGCTGTGTCTCTCCCAGTCTCCTCCGCCATCTCAGTGGCTTTCACAGGTCCATCTTCTGCATGGTCACTCGTACCAGCTAGATCTTGATGTCTGGCTTCGTATAACCCTTCCTTCAACGTCTCCTTTGCCGGCAATCTTGATGTCCCGCTAACTTCACCCCCACTTTCTCTTGCATCTGCCACTGCATTGGCACCCTGAACATTTAACCCCATGAACCCATGACAAGATTGATATGAACGAAATTAAAATTATAATAAGATTGAAAAGCCATGTTATTTTTGTCACCTACTTATGTCCGACTATCGTATGAAGCGCTGATCACATATACTCTTCTCTAGAAGAACCTCTCCAGATGAAGTTCTATGACACGAGTTTATAGGGAATGAGTGGATTGCTACCATAGCGTCTCATAACACTGATGTTCTAACCACAATATTGATGTATATATTGTATCATGTCATATAAATTGCTCTTTTTGTTTTAATGTTTTGATAAATAGAGTCAGTCTCATAGCTTGACAAAATAAGGCTCGGTATTTTATTAGGAGAACGTACATATTATTTTTGTGCTAGGTAATACCGAATTCGAATTTCGTAAATAAGAACTGTAGAATAAAAAACACAAAAATTGTACATCAGCACCTTCAAAGGCAGTGGAGAAGCAAATCTTGGAGAATCTGCCGGAGGGTTGAGTCAATTGCAAAGCTTTAGAGGCAATAGCCCTTCTTGCTATGATCAACAATATTGTTGCTGGCTTTGCCATGTTTTGGTGGCTTTGTTTTCTTACCCCCTTTTATATATTATTCTTCCTCATCTACTATGGTAGCGCTTGATTCAGTGTCAAAATTGATGATATGCGAAGGTTTGCAGTTGCAGCTCAAGATGAGAGACACGTGGAGCGGTTTGGACACGTGCAGCAAGCACAAGGATCCCTCTTCTGGTGATTTGGCTGTTCAGTGTCACATGCTATCTTGCAAATCAGTAAGTCAAATATTTCGGATTTCGGCTGATGCAAAATAATAAAGGCCCAAATTTAGATTTGGTCTCTGTTACTGTTGAGATATGTGAGAACCATTATTAAAATTTTAAGGGTGAAATTATTGTAACGGATTTTATCGGATTAATTAATTTTAAAAATTAAGTTGAATTGGTTTAAAATAGATAAGTTGGACAGTATTTGATCAGTGTCGGATTAATAAACTAGACAATTAATAAATTTTAATATTATATTATTTAATCCACAATTATTAATCTAATTTTTTTTCTCCATCATTTTCCACCGTCTCCGTCCCACTCAATCCCTCTTTCTCTCCCTTCTCCGTCCCACAATATTCGGATTTTGGCTGATACAAAATAATAATGGCCCAAATTTAGGCGGCGGCGATTCGTCAGGGGCTTGAGATGTGCGTTCAAAGTATTCTTCCGGAGTCAAGGGTGGTGCTAGAGGTGGAAACCGATTCGAAATGACTGATTCAAATGTTCAATAAGGAGATTCCAACGGACGTGTCAATGGAGGTTTATTTGGTTGATATTTGGGCTATGGTGCCTTCTTTTCACTTGGTGAAGTTTATCTTCACTCCTCGTCAATGTAATCGTGCAACTCATAAGGTGAAAACGTATATTCATAAGCCTGATGAAAGTTTTGGTTGAGATGAGTTAGGACCATAATTTCTGTTTATTATCTTAGCAGAAGATGCAAATGTTTTCATTTGTATTTGATTGATCAATAAAATTCTCTTTCGAAAAGAAAAAAAAAAGATTTGGTCTTTGTAATTGTTGAGATATGTGAGAACTATTTAAGAATATAATTGTGCACTTCGACCAAAAAGAAAAAAAAAAGAAAAAAAAGAATATATTTGTGCACCTTTTTTTTAATTATAAAATATGCAATTAAAATTTTAAAGTGTTAATAACAATTCCATATAATATTTTACATGTAATTTTTTCTTTTAATACACCTCCATGCAAAATGAGGTTTGAAGATCCGCAAGCATTGGCACATCAAGTGGTCTAAGGCACTCCTCAGTTATATCCTTCCACATCTCCACAATTTTTTTTGTTTAAACACATCAATTGCAGGTTCTTCTTGACTACCCATATTCCTTCATGTAGCAATCCATACTAGGTGCAGCATGCTCCCTATCTTCGTCAAACTGGATGACCAACACCAAATACATTTTTGGTTACTAAATAATTACTCTCAATTATATATAATGTATATGTGCATGGTTATTACAAAATTAATGTGGTTCAAAATTAATGTGGTTTAATATTCAATGTCAGAACGTTTGCTCAAAAAAAAAACAAAAAAAAAAAAAAGAAAAGTCAGAATATGTTATACCTTGTAGCCACCATTGTCATTCATGAGCCTGAAAATGATACGGGAAGCGCTAAGAATTTTAGGGCTATTGAAACCACTCATATACCTGACTCATTACAATATCTCCCATGCCACCCAAAGATATGTTTGAAACTAACATGTTACCAACAGAAGCTGTCGCAACACGCATATTGTCCATGCAGATGCAGTAGGGGTGCATTCTTCGTATAACAATCTAGCTTCCTCAAAGAAAGCTTCGGCAGTTGCTTTTGTTGAGAATGAGTCTCACATTGATGGGAGGAAAGACATTGCATGAGCTTATAAGTAAGTTGGACTACTCCCCATATTGCTAATTGGTTTTATGGTGGAATCTCAACTTTTTTCATGGTATTAGAGTCAAGGAGCGGACTCGTACTATATTGTCACGTGATGGGTGGGTCTCCTTGGCCCTGCGCGATGATGGATGGGTCCCCTTGGCCCCGCATGTAGGGTGAGTCCCCTTGACTTCACGTGGTTGCTGATGTGTGGATCTCCATGTGTGACCCACAAAATGAGGTCCCAAGCATGGGGACGTGTAGAATCCCGCATCGATCATAGGGAAAGGAGAAAACCAATTTAAATAGGATTACCCCACTTTAACTAACACCGATGCCTTTTGTGATAAAACTCCACACCTGACAAATTGTGTAGGTGGTAGTTAGGGATAGTATCTATGTATCCTTGATTTCAAAGGAGATAGGAACCTCAGTCTGGTAGATGAACCATGATTGTGGTATCAGAGTAGGTTGTCTCACGTGCAAAGGCAAACAGCCACACGCATTCCACGTCATCCCGTTGTGTTGTCTACATGTTAGGCTTGAAAATTCGCCACATATGAGAGGGCGTGTTGAGAATGAGTCTCACATTGATGAGAGGAGGGACCTTACATGAGCTTATAAGTAAGTTGGATTACTCTCCATATTGCCAACTTTCTTCAGATTTCCACTATATGCGACAAAACATACATAGAAAAAAGGAAAAATTCACGGTCCATTAAAAAAGTCAGGCTAAATTTCACAAAAATAACATTTAAATTTTTGTTTAGAAATTTTAGTTTTCAAAAAAAAGTGAAAAGAAAAGCTGAATAATTGAAAATAAAATGATTATCAAATGATACCTAATTAAATTATTTGAAGTAAAAGATAATCATGGGGACATAGGTATGGAATTCAAATTTTTTCTAATCAACTTGTAATCCAAGTTTTGACTGCAATATATAGCATATAACTAAAGAAAAAAAATGTCCTTTCGGGGACATTTGATAAAATTGTAACAATACAGAGAAGATTAGCATAGCCCCTACATAAGGTTGACATGCATAAATCAAGAAATGGTCCAAATTTTTTGTATTTGGGTAGATAAACCTCCTATTATAATCAATGATGTTATTGTGAATGATGTTTATTTACCTTGTACTAGTTAGTCTTCCTGGCTTTTATGAAACATATGCCGTTCTTTTAAAACAATAAAAAAAATAAAAATAAAAATAAAACTAAAGAAATGTTAAATATCATACAAAAAATTTAACTTGGTAAAAATCAAAGGGGTTGTCCACTAACGACTTTTGATTACAGAGTTAAAAGAAAAAGAGAAAACTCTACCAAAATTTGGTAAAATCTTTCGACTAATGAAATTTGATTGTAAAGAAAACTAACAAAAAGTTTAAAAAAAATTTCCTTTTAATGAAAAACCATTTTTAAAGGTATAGTAAATATTATCAGGAAAATGTATAAATGTGGTTTTTCGTTAAAAGTGAACAGTACCGAAAATGTTTTGTTAAACCTCCCTTGATTGTGTTGTTCAATGATCAATCCACGATTTCAAATCACAAGTCCGTTCTTTATCGGGCTCCCTGTGTGTGTTTTTTTTTTTTGGTCAGTCTTTTTTTTCTCTTCTCATTTGGGCAACGGATTGAGTAATTGAGTTGAGTCTCCATTTGCTTTTCTTTGATAATTTCTCTATATGCTATTTGTATATATGAAGTTGAGCATTGTGCCTTTGCCTCACACACTATTCAAGCCTTCGTGCTGTTAAACTTTTTTTTCTTTCAATAATTAATGTCGTTCATGAAATTTGAATTTAGATTTTCTTTGAAGTTCAGGTTTCTCAAAAAAAATTTCTTCTCAGTAAGATTCCCGTAGTGCGCTGAATAAGTAATATCCTCTCACTGAGTAATTTAATTCTCGTTCCCACCCCTTCTTCTTTGTTGCGGTTATCAATATCTATGTGAGAGGAATTAGGTTCTCGAATATGGTAATACCCTTCAAAGTGGCAATAAGATGATGAAAATGGATGAATTCTGTTGGAAGTTTTGAGCCCCTTTGCTTTGACTGAAATGTTTTTCAAAAGTTTCCTCATGAATGTCACCATTTTGTTCGCTTACTTTTCAATTTTTTTTATACAAATTATATGGGGGAGGAGAAATAGACATAGGATCTTGAGGGCACAAATAAGTACTCTTAAACTACAAGCCTCTTACGGAAAAAATGGGTTAGAAAAACATAAGCACACCAACTTCACAATTCAATCAGCATCATAAAACTGTTGTTAGTTGCGGAGTTAGAGTTAACTAAATTGGCTAAAACAATGTGCTTCATCATTTGTATTTAAGTTCAAATCTTTTCCTCTGTAATTGACAGTAAAATACGACAAATTTGACTGTAGACTATTGTTAAAAATGCACGAAACTTGTAGTTGAAGTGGTTCAACGCTTTCACAGTTTCACTTTGCAGCTGTAGTTTTGAGTTCACTTTCTCTCCACTATTATTTGCGTAAAAATAAAAAGACAATGAAATCAATTGAGAATATTTTCTTTCCATAAGTAGTTTGACACTCGGTCACATGCCTCCCTCACTTTTATCCGCCCGCAGTGGGAGCAAAGTGGGTGCTATTGAAAAACAATCAATAGCTAGTATGCATTATTTGTTTGTGGAACCTCGTCCTACCCTGGAGTTAATCATTAAAATTAGAAAATAATAAAGGAATTTTAACGAAATATTTCTAGTACTGTACATTTTAACGAAAAATGACACTTTTATTTTAAAAAATCACTTCTGATACTATTTACTTACAACACCATTTTGTCATTTGGATTAAAACTAAAAAATTTCTAACTTTTTACATTAATTTTTCTAAATAATTGGTGATGTAAAACATATTTGCTTTTATTGCTTGCCAGCTCACTCAGACTCTGAAAAAGAAAACAAGAATCGTTGCTCTTGTTCGTATGCATGCTTCATCATGACCCCACAAGGGATAGCCTATTCAGAGAAGGGGGATGTTACTAACTTTTTCACTTGAATTTGTTGGTTTAACTATTTTTTTTTCTCTTATTTGTTCCGCAATGTTAGATCCGAATCGTATAACTGTTTAGGCTACCTTTTAATGGATCAATTATGCCAAAAGATCACCCCCAGTGAAATTATTTAACTGTTCAAATACAGTTGTCGAAATTTTGGTGTTGAAGTGAAGAATATGAATCGTTTATTTATTAGATAATTATTGAATAACTAAATAATCTTGGATTTAGTTAAATTTTTGCATAAAGCATCCTAAAAAATAGACGGAACAAATTATTCGGGTAATATTACAAAATATAAAGGATAACCGAGAAAGTAAAATTAAAAAGTTGCTTCACATTCTTCTTACGAATTATTACCTTCATTTGTTGATCTTGGCCACTGGCCAGCCCCACAGATCCCTAGCTAGTCCCACTCCGAAGTTGGCATTATTAGGGAGGCATCTCCTTTATTGCCACTTGATGGTGATTGAAGTGGAATCCAATGGTTGTATTTTCTGGATTTGGATCCCCATGATCAAAAATCGTGTAGTCATAATTTATTTATTTTTATATTTTTTATGCAAGAGGTTATTTTACTTTTAAAAATATAAAAAGAATTTAATTGTGGTTGCACAATTTTTTATCAAAGGTCTACATTTGTTGATCCCTAGGATCCTTAGGGAGGGGATCCGACGAGGATCAAAATCCGTATTTTCTCTTCTTGAATTTTATTTTTTAATTTTTTAATTTTTATGAACCTTGTAAGATTAATAATTTTTTTTAACAAATGATACTATTTTCATTAAGGGTGTAGGAATAGGCTAAACTTTACGATTGATTACCAATAATATGATTCAAAAGTGTATTTGATCAGAATTGAACCTATTGATTTACAAGTAAAGAAGAATACTACTATATTATAATACTAAATGGCCCCACAAGATTAATAATTAGATAAGAAAGAAGATAGAAATGCAACGCAAAGCTCAATTACTTTTGCTATACATATAGTGCTGAGGAAGATTTGAGAGCAGATAATTATTAGGTTAAGTAAGCTATGAAGTTCTTATTCCAGTGTCCTTGCTGCTCTTGTTTCTGCTTCATGAAGCCCAAGAAGGGCAAAGCAAGGGTGAAGACGGCGGCGATGAAGGTGAGCAAGGAAGAGAAGAAGGTTGAAGCAAAAGAAGAGAAGAAGGTTGAATCCAAGGAAGAGAAGAAAGAATGACAACAATGTGCAGCTACCTACAACATCAGATTATATATGCTTATGAAACATGTATTTTGATTGTTGATTGTTAAACTCCTCTTTAGTTCTTCGAGTTAGATTTATATTAAAAGTGTACGACCATGAATGACGAGTTCGGTATGCTAATTAAGTGGCATGCATGTTCGTGTTCCGATTCTAATGTGAGAATCCTACTTGTAAT
The DNA here is from genome assembly GCF_041283825.1 of Pyrus communis. Taxonomy (NCBI): domain Eukaryota; kingdom Viridiplantae; phylum Streptophyta; class Magnoliopsida; order Rosales; family Rosaceae; genus Pyrus; species Pyrus communis. The sequence continues at coordinate 4,674,160 of NC_142567.1, forward strand.
ATTACAGAGCTAGGGTTTCAAATGAAATCTTCCAGTAGTACTCTCTAGTGCTTTCCATTAAACATGTTTGCCTGGATAAACTGGCATATGTATAATAATATATGCTTGTAATTTTTTTCTTCAAATTCTTGCAGATTTAAGGCTTAAGGCAGTAAGTACTCGAATGATTAGCGCATTCATCACAGTTAGAATCTCCGCAACGTATCAATGTTTCACTCGTCGCTATCATCAATATCTTAATGAAATTGGAAAATGCATCATCGGATCTTATCAAGATTGTTGAAAGAGAGTTAAATTTGCTAAAAATGTACAGTTTTTTAATCTATCTGAATTAATATGTAGCAAAGAAAAGTGGTTCTTGATTCCCTTGCATCATCCAAGCAAATATGCAACGGTAAATGCAGGATATGCAGATTCCACAATGATGTAAAATAATAACCAAATTCAGACAGTTCCTGCTTTACAGTCTTCTGCACCTTTTGGTATCTGGGTTGGAGATCGAATTGTATTCTAGACAGAATGAACAACTGAATATTCAAGGAAAATTCAGCTATACAAATAGGTATGGGAGGAAAAAAATACTGAAATTCCCAAACCAAACTAAAAAAGTCCCGAAACCGAACCGAAAACATCCCAGAGAGTTCAGTACCCCGGTCTTGAAAATTTTGTTACTGGATTCGGGATCCTATATGCCTTCGTTCGGTAATCCCAAAACCAAACCGAAACATTTATTAAGTGTATATATGTTTAATTTTAAATTAAGTTTAGAAAATACGTAGATCATTGAATTGGTTGAAATTTAATCTCAACCGTCCAACTTAGGGGTTTCAATGGATTCTCTCTTAGTCGTCATTAAGCAATCTGAAACCCTCCGGCCTCTCTATCTCTCTCGGGCAATTTAAAAAAAATAGCTAATGATCATGGATAGAATTTTAATCAACTATCATAGTTTTTTATAATTCTAATCAAAATTTGATATAAAAATACTGTACTGCCCTTTATTAGAATTCGTGGTTCTTCGTTCGCTGCCTTTCATTTTTTTTTTTCTATACATTTTTTTCAATCGCTATTTTAGTTACTTATTTTCCTCGCTGTTTTTGCAAATGCTTTCGATAATTGAATGGAAGCATTTCCCAGAAGCTCTTCTCTTCTAAAGACTTGGTATCCTGCGTCATTGAATTGCACAGGCCATTTTGGGTTAAAACTGAATGGAAACATTTCCTAGAATTTTGAGTTAAAACCAGATTCTCGGATTAATACCTCCGGTGGGTTCTTAATCTTGGTGATCTGGTCTCCCTGAGAAGCTACACTTAAAACCAAGAATCCTTCCGGTCTGTCCACAGACTCAATAAACCCGTACCCAGCAGCTTCTGTAGCAGCATCAGAGCACAAGATAGCCCTTCCAAACTGTGAGCCAAAACCCAGAGATTAGTATACAATTAGAGAACACCCAGAGACCCAGTTTTCCTTCGCTGCAATTTCAGTTACGAACCTCTCTGCATATACACCATGTTTCATTGTAAGACCCAGTTGCAGAAATTGAAAATATTCAGACTTCAGATGGAAATTCCGGATCATTGTCCAAAAGCTACATCTCCCTGACCAATAGCTTTAGTGGCTGTCAGCCTGACAAATGGTGTGAACGCAGTCGAGCAAAGCAAATAAGTGCGATCTCCAATAAAGGACATTGCAATATTTACAATTTTTATTTTAATTTTGGTTAGAATTATGAAAATTTATAATTGTTGGTTAAAATCCATTCACGGTCAAAATTTTGGTTATTTCTCCTCCTCCCTAATTGTTCATTTCTCGATCTCTCCTCCTTCCTTATTCTCCACATTTGTCAGTCCACGGCGCCGTGGGTGTCCTCCATGGCCAAGGCGTACCCATGGCTCGAGAAGCTCTGCCTGAAGCGGATGTCCGCGACGGATGATGATCTTGCTCTATTGGCTGAGTCGTTTGCTGGGTTCAAGGAGATCATCCTCGTTTGCTGGGTTCGGGACCAATGGGCTCGCCGTCGTCGTTAGCAAGTGCAGCTACTTTCAATCCTTCAAACCTCAAGCTAAGATCTCAGCTTAGACCTTCAAGCATCAAGCTCAGATCTAGGCTCAAAGCCACCACCACCGTCGCTCCCATGGTTGTTACGTTTCTTTGATTTGAATAATGGATACGAACTAATTTGAATTTGAACCTCTAGATTTCGGGATTCAAAGGTGGAATTAGGGTTTTTATTTTTTTGGTTTGGGATTTTGATGCACGTTTCAATTGAACTAATCACGAGCCTCCATTCACAAGAAGGCAAATAGGAATTGAAATCTCGAACCGTACCAAAATTCCGAAAATTTTTCAAGAATCCCAAAACTAGAAAATACCGAAATTTCGGTTCGGGGTTTGGGTTCTGAAATACCCTTTTAAAATGGATCAATTCAGTATTCAAGTGTTGGGTTTTAGCTCGGGATCTTGACTCGAACCAACCCTACAAATAGTTATTTACCTTTAGGGATTTTTTTTTTTTTTTTAATAAAAGATATTATATGCATTAAATGGGTGTAGAGTGGGCTAAGTTTTACAATAAGTTAGTAATAATATGGTCAAATTCGTCTTCAGTGAGGATTAAATCTAAAACATCTAATTTAAAAGTGAAGAGGAATATCATTAGATTATAGTACTAATTAGATATATCTTTAGTTCAATCTTTTTTTTTTAATAAATAATATTATTTACACTAAGACCAACTCCAATGGTAGACTAAAAACCAAATTATCCGCTAAAATTTTCCCCCAAACCCACTCCAACCCAAGGGGAAAATTGGGGCTAAATGCTAAATGCTAAACCAAGGCCAAATTCCTCCCAAAATTTAGCCTAGAAATCAAAGTAGACTCCACTCAATATTTATCGGAATTTAAATTTTTTTTAGATTAAAATGTTTATAAAATTAATTTACGATAGTCTACATATTTATTTATTTTTTAAATTTAATTTAACAAAAAAAAAAAGCCTAAGTTCATTCTTTAATAATTCCGGGCTAAAATTTTAGGCTAGAACGGTTGGAGCAGAAAAATTGTTTTTAGGCTAAAAGCTAAATTTTCCGGACTAAAATATTTGGCTTTTGGCCCAACCATTGGAGATGGTCTAAGGGGCGTGAGGATGTAGCATTAGAGTCTAGTAGTACTTTACTCTCAATTTGTAAGTGAGATATTTCATATTCGATTCCATGAGCAGCGAGTTTGATACTTATTGTGGAGCTAAAATTAATCCAAAAATCTTAGAGTTGACTCGTGAACTTTTATCTGCATATGACGAAGATGTGCTTGTTAAATTGGCAAGACCCACATTTATTCCACGCTACAACTTCTTGAAAACCTGAGCTGCTAACTACAATTTCTCCAAACACTCATGTCCAGGAGAAAAGTCAAAGTATTAAAGATGATTAATAATTAAATCATTATCTTTATGCCTTCCTTATTAAAGATCCAGGCAATCAAGCAAAAAATCACAATCAAATGGATCACAAAGGATAATTCTAGGATATTATTTAATTAATAATATCTTGGAATAATTCCTTCATACTACATCCAATAGATGAAAGTGACACACTTTGGCCAACTAGACGTTGGCACATGGCATGACAATTCTTGTATGACACACATTGACCAATTGAACATCGACACATGGCATGGCAATTTCTACACATGTGGCCGACTATCTCCCTATAAATACCTCATTCTCCATCAAGTTTCGATAAGTTTTTGTTGCGCAATTAAGTTCTCAATTATCTTTTTTTAGAGAAACTCACTTAAGCATTAGAAATTCATTGGTCAAACCCTGCACCCCCCTCGACGGGCATGTGGCTTTGGTTATTGATTAAAGTTATTTAATTGTTTTATAGATACAAATTTATCAAGACTGAATACCATGAATTTTTGCCACCACACCTATTATTAATTGTTTTGGTGAAAAACTTCAATTTATTAATCAGACAGTCAAGGTATTAATACTTTGCTATTAAAAAGAGACAAAGTGCCATTTTTTTTAAGGTGCAATCAGAGTCTGTTGACTAATCAGATTATAAAACGACAACGGCATCAATTCTGTTGACTAATCAGATAATCAAAAGACGACTGCCTTCTATTACTTAAGCAAGAGTTGCCATGAACCAGCTGGGTTATTATATAGATCCCCTAAAGTAGAAAAACCATTGTATGAATAAATCAAAAGAAAATTTAGGAAAATTTTAATGATAATGATAAAATAAAGGGTAAAATAAATAGTATCATGATTGATTTTTTAATGTAAAAATATGTTTTTTATTATAATAAACACTACCGAAAATTTTTCATTAAAATTCTCGTAAATCAAAGCATAATAACGTGAAAGAAACATAAAGTTGTGCAGAGAGAAACAGAATTCAGTACCTAAACCCTCAAAAATAGCAAATGAATAAGTGAAGGAGCAAAATTGATCTCAACCACTCCACTATATAAAAATAGGACAAAACTCGGGTCAATTTTCCAAATTTTAATGGAAGAATATAACGTTTGGTGAATTAAAAAGGTACATGTCTTGGTGGGCAACATTATTGAATTTTGTTTTCTTATACAATTCTATTTTCTCTGATTGGTTTTTTTTTTTTTTTTTTTTTTTTAATTGGAACCATGAATTGACATGACATGGACATCACATGCCGTATTATATGAAGCTGATGATGTGATTTCACGATTGTAGTAAACGAGTAACCATAGTTGACGGTCGACTAATAAAATTCTAGTTGCAGACTTGGTTAGTGTGGGATGGCGAAAATATGCCTCTTTCTTTCAAACTTTCTTTAATTATTTTATTTTTACTGTTTTAAATAATAATGCTCTCTTTTGAAATGCTAATTAAAAAAAAGGGTATTTGAACATTTTGAAAAGAGTTGTTTTATTAACACACCACTTATTTTTCTATATTACCCTCATTGTTCACATACATTCAACATTTCCTTATTGTTCATTCTCACCATACCTCTAAATTTCAAGACTCTCATTAAACATGTAAATGCTAATTATAAGATCAACTATATGACATTCGATTGTTGGTTTATGTTACTGGGAGAGCACAAATCCAAAATTTACATCCCTCTCTGTTACTCATCTAGAGTCAATTTCACAAAATTTTGACCCAAAATTTTAAATATGAGTGTATAAACATTTAAAAAAAATGTGCGGAATGGAATAGAAATCCCAACCACTTGGTGTCAGACGGATTTATTGTAGTCAATTCATGTTGCTTGCCTCCATTCCTGCCCCAAAACCATCAATAGCATGTAAGTTTTTGTCTAAATATTTTTGTTTTTATTGATACAGAATACTATGTGATGGTGTACCCGTTTGTTCTCCTGGAACGAATGGCCGGTCAAGGTGGCACCGTGGCAGCTTCTGTCCCTTTTTTTATATATTGCCTCACCCTCCCCATCTCTTTCTCTAAAATCTCACTCATGTGAGATCTTGACAATTCCTGATATGAATAAGTGTCCATACACCACATGCCATATCTTAATCAGAAACAGACGACTTATCGACATTGCAGAGCAGAAGAAAGCTTGAAGGACTAGACAACAATGGAGAACGGAGACATGGTAGCAAACACTAATAATACGACGCCGTTGTTGGAGGCAGGTGGTCATGGAGGAGCAAAAGGGGGGTGGTGGAACAAGGTGCTGGACGTGGAGGAGGCAAAAAATCAGATGTTGTTTTCGTTGCCAATGATTCTGACGAATGTTTGCTATTACATGATCCCTTTGATTTCGGTCATGTTTGCCGGCCATCTTGGTGAGCTTCAGCTTGCCGGTGCAACCCTCGCCAATTCTTGGGCCACCGTCACCGGCTTCGCTTTCATGGTAAGGTGATTCTCTCACTCTCTCTGTATATCATGTTCTCTCCATGTATGTGCTGTTTGGAAAACCAATGGAACAGTAATCAAGAATACACAAATAAAACTGGTTACAAACTTTTAATAAAAATTACGATTGGAGACATGAACAAACAATAAAGAAATACTAAATCGTGATTTATATGTGGCTTATTCTTTGTTATCAATTAATCATCTGTGATATTTACCCAGCTCAAGCTTTTTAATCAATAGATTCATCGGTCAACTCTTGAGTTGATTGAATTAATATATGTATATAACTAACTATATGCATATATAGAACATTAGAAATTATAAATAATGTAATTTATAACTTCATTCACAAAATGAAACTCTCTTTGAATCACTTTGGAATAAAATTGGAAAATAAGCTTGATTGTTTTTTATTGTATCGAAATATCGAATCCAGCCTTTTTTAAATTTCTTACGTAACATAGTGATAGTGGACAAATAAATATAGGTCAATTTATTGAGCAATATAGAACTTCTTCAATTTCAACAAACTTATAAAAAAAAAAATTCACTTTTATTAGATTAAATGGAGCAAGGTTCTATTCTATTAGTATAGAAAGGGTTTGCATAATATCTGATTGATAGAATCCCACGAGTGAATAGAAAGTCGGATTTACAATGGATCTCACTTGAATCGCCCCATCTTCATCCAGTTCAATTTTTGTTTAATAGTTTGTAACCGGATTTCTTCGTGCATATTAGTGTATACGGTCTTTAGAGTATTGCTTTCTTAAAATATGTTTTCCATGGCTGTTTCAATTCACTTGCTTTGTCCTTCAATTTTTCGAAATCAAGCGTTCTGCTTCTTTTTGTTTTTATTTTTTTGGTACTTCAGAAAGGCAAAGAATAGTGCCAATTAATAGACTGCAGGCCTACTCTTTGAACTGTTTTCTTTGTCTATTATTCTTTCTTGGTTTAGGTTGGATTAAGTGGAGCTCTGGAAACGTTGTGTGGGCAAGGATTCGGCGCAAAGTTATATAGAATGCTGGGGATTTATCTACAAGCCTCTTCCATCATTTCTTTCCTGGCCTCTATCATTGTATCCGTAGTCTGGTTCTATACAGAACCAATACTTATCTTAATTCACCAAGACCCTCAAATCTCAAAATATGCAGCGCTTTATATGAAATTTCTGATTCCGGGGTTGTTTGCATATGGCTTCCTGCACAATATTTTGAGATTTCTTCAGACGCAATCCGTTGTCATACCATTGGTCTACTTCTCGGTGATCCCAGTGGTTCTTCATGTTGGCATTGCGTATGGCCTGGTACGTTGGACAGGTCTTGGTTACGTGGGAGCTCCGCTGGCAACTTCGATTTCAATATGGATATCAATGCTAATGTTGGCCACGTACGTTTTGTGCGCAAAGAAGTTTGAGCATACGTGGGAAGGGTTTACATTAGAATCATTTAATTACGTCCTCACCAACTTGAAACTTGCCCTACCCTCTGCAGCAATGGTATGGTAAGTGTTCTTCAATTTTTCTTTACTCTTTTTCAGAGTATGTGAGATAGAATCTGTAAGTATTCATGTCTTCATTTTTTTCGTCTTTCCAGTTTGGAGTATTGGGCCTTTGAGATTCTGGTGTTCATGGCAGGAGTAATGCCAAAAGCTGAACAAAACACTTCCCTAATTGCAATCTGGTAAGCATTCGGCTAGCTCTAAACTTATAATTTTTCGCTCGACTCAAGTAGATTTTTCCTAATCTAATCATATCTTCAGTGTGAATACAGAAGCAATTGCATACATGATTACATATGGCCTCAGTGCTGCTGCAAGGTTGGTAGAACAATAAATTCCAAGTTTAACTAATCACTTCGGGTTTTTCGATTCTACATTCTGTTTCACACATTGAATCAAATATTACTTTTTTCTTGCTTGTAGCACAAGGGTATCAAATGAATTGGGAGCAGGCAATCCTGAGAAAGCCAAGAATGCAATGGCTGTGACTCTTAAGCTCTCTATACTTCTCGCACTCATCGTTGATCTGGCTCTGGCATTTGGTCACAATTTATGGGCCGGCGCCTTCAGCAACAGCAGCGTAATAATAAAACTATTTGCTTCCATGACACCGTTGCTTGCAATTTCTATAATTGCTGATTCTTTCCAAGGCGTCTTATCAGGTCCGAATCATCATCCACTTGTATTAGGGGTTGTCCATCTGCTACTTTGCATTTGAACTTATTCTCTTTGCCTTCTATTTCTCGAGTATCTATGAGAGCGAATTTTCGGTATTTCAGGTGTGGCCAGAGGATGTGGGTGGCAGCACCTGGCTGTGTATGTAAACTTGGGAACATTCTATTTGGTTGGCATGACAATTGCAGGTGTTCTTGCATTTAAGTTGAAACTATATGCTAAGGTGAGACCATTAAACTTGTAGCTTAATTTTACACCCCCATAGGATTGAACCTTGGGTTTCCAAAATAGTGTAAAAAGAAGTGTTTCGAATCACTGCTGTTTGACGCAGACCTGTTATAAAAAAGTCCGCGCATCTGCACACTCAGTACTAACATTATTAATTCTTTAGCTGAACACAGAAGTGGAGCAAGCAGCTAGCTAGTAGTTGATTTTTTTTTGTTTATGTATCTAACTCAGTTCACGTTTTGTGCTTGATTTCTTCTGGTGCAGGGGTTGTGGATTGGTTTAATCTGCGGTCTTTCTTGCCAAACTGTCCTACTTTTGGTGGTCACACTGCGCACAAAATGGACTCAACTGGATTTACCTCGTAACGCAGATACAATTTTGGTCTAAATGGTCACACAAAACTAGTTAACAACATAGACCGCAATGGCAACCTTTTTAGACTAGATTATGGAATTTTGAGGAAGTTATATATTGCAGAGAAAAATAGTCTCTGGATGCTGGAGAAGATGCATGCGTGTTTCCATTAACTGGTTGTTCTGGCAAGCAATTTCCTATAGCAGGTAGGTAGGTGACTTCAATAAGAGAAATTCACGTACTATTTAATGAAGATTAATAAAAAGGATCTGATTTGCCGAGCACTTTTGCATCTTCAACGAATGTCACGCGTGACTGTCTTAATCTTTATAGCGATGACTACAAGAGTACGCGTATAATATCCCTTAAAGATAATATAGCAAAGGAGATTTTAGTAGTGAGCTATATTTGACATTATAAAAAAAAAAAAAAAAAAAAAAAAAAAAAACCAGCTGGTTGCTTGGCAATCTATTATTTCGGAGGCCGGAAAAACTTACCGAAGTATTTTAGCCTCCCACTAACCATTATCGTGCAATCCACCAGCAGAACTCAATCATTTTTCAATGCAACGGAAAATTGGAGTCATATGCAAGGTCATATTTGATTTTAGATATAGCTCTACAGGTAAAAGTAAAACCCCACATTAGAAGATTCAAAAATTATATTTGACTCAACTTTTCTCTAAGGAACATCAATTAAAGGCTTAGCCACTTATTATTATGGCAAGTTCATTATAAAGTTTAGTCCATTGCTCTATTATTTTGTATGTACTATTGTTTGTTAAAATACACACACACACACACTTCTCTGCTCTCCTACTTCCCATACACTCTCATCGCCTTCTATTTTATACGATCACGGTTAAGCCACGTCAACATTTTATATTGATTTTTTTATAGAGATAATAAAATAAAAAATAATAATAATATAAAATATTGATGTGACTTAATCGTGACTGCACAAATAGAAGATGATAAAAGTGTATGAAAAGTAAAAGGGCAGAGAATATGAGTTGTAAGTGCATGTTGAACACATGGCAGAAGAAAGCAAACAAACAAACAAACAAAAAGACAGTAGCGACTTGACTCTAGCTGGACAGATTTTCAATGTACGTAGAAAATGAAGTGTTAAATCATATGTCATTATACTAGTGTAGCCAAATTTTCTTTTAAGTGTGGCCTAGATCCTAGTGTTCCAATCATTCTAAAAAATCTCTTCCGAAATGAAAAAATGCATCTAAGTAGAAAAACTGAGCAACAGCTGCAGGTCGAAAATTATGACTCTGATTCTCTCTCACTTTAATTAAGAACCATAAAAAAGTTGATGTTCGTCGAAATTTTGAAATCTTCTTTCTTTTTTCAGTAAAATTAAGCAGCCAGTTGGTACTCTCTCGAATTCTTGACGACACGCACAGTTGGTTCAAATGGGTAGGAAGCCAAAGAAATCATCATTTTTCAAGATCCTCTTTGGTGACTTCTCTCAGGGCCTGGTAAAATCCATCCTCCCTTCCTCTTCACTTTTCAACATCTTACCTTTTTTTGTTTGTGTTTTTTATTTTTCACTTTTGTGGGTTCTTTTGGATAACCATCATGGACAAATTTGTTCGTGATTTTTTTGTAATTTTAATTTTAATTTTTTTTAATTTTGTGGATTCCTTTTCACTTTTCTGCATGTGTTGGATTAAATTTCTGCTGAAAATTGATATCCCTTTCCTGGTTCATGCGTGAGTTCAGGGTTTTTTGTTCTTTGTATCTTTGTGAAAATTGTTTAATCAAATATTATGGATCCCCAAATTTTCAACATTACTCTGAATGTTAGCAACAATGGTTATTATTTCATCAACTGTAGTCAAGTTCACAAAGATTTGGTTAAATAATTTCCAAATGCTTGATTATTTTTGTTTGACATTAATTACCACGTTATACAATTCGAATTCTGTTTGCAATAATTTTTCTGATTTGATCTGTCAAATTACAAACAATATTTGTGATGTGATCTTAAGTGCATTGGTTATTCAATTTTGTACCGTATACCACCTACGTTTATTAGGAAGAACTTCAATAGACGACCACTTTGCAAATGTGACCTTAGAGGCCCTACCGGAATACGAAGAACTGTGGAATTGGAAGACAGGGAGAATGGCTTGTTCTTCCGCAATGGTTGGCAGGGTTTTGTGAAGGACAATCATTTAGAATCTGGGGATCTTTTGGTTTTTGATTATGATGGTGAAACAAAGTTTAATGTCAAAATCTATGATAGGAGTGCGTGCGAGAAAGATGTCGAAGCAGCCGAGATGAATACAGAAAATCAAGCTAGAGTAAAAGATGAAAATGTTGATCTTGACACTGAAAACTACAACAAAGAGCGCGAAATCAGAACGACTAGCAGAAGTAGTAAGTTAAGCTCTGTTTTAGTTCTCTGCATCTGGCGAAGATTTGTATCTGATATCTTTACTTTTTTTCACTATTCTGTAGGCAATTATCTCATTTCTAGGAAAAGACGTTATTATGTAGAAGATACATCAACTGGATCTGTCTTGTTGAAATCGGAGAATCAATGTTTTCTAGCATTTTCATACAAGAAACATTTACTACAACGCGTGGTGAGTACTTTGTCACTCATTTCCTAATTCAATTTGGATTCTGAACAAGTTTCGCTATTGCGATTGAAAAATAGTGACAGATATCTTTGGTATACCTTTTAAAACTACAGTGGCTGCAGTGTGGCAGTTAATTGGAGAAACATTTCAAGAAACTTTCCTTCCAAATTCGACTTCTTTTTAGGGGTGGACTGTATTTTAAGTTTTAGGATTGAGTACAAAGATATTGAATCGTTTACATGAAAACTCTTCTAGCTCGAATACGTTTTTCATTTTTAGTTTCACAGTCAAGTTTCAAGCGAAGTTATCCAAGATGTTCCACATTGCAGAGGATCCCGAAGCAACTAGCCGTAGATGAAGGCCTTATGTCAAAGAATACTGTAACGCTTCAAGATCCAGCTGGGCGTTCATGGCTTATTCAACTCAGAATCAGAAGGCCTAATTCTACTGATCAGTTGGACATTTCAACAGGTTGGACAGATTGCGTGAAGGCGAACCGAATTTCACCCGGGGACACCATGATTTTTGAGTTTGTGAAGCAAGGTTTGATGCGTGTTCATATTTTCAAAAAAGGAGCAGTGATAGGCAATAAGTGTCGTGTGGTGCTTGCTGGCCCTAATGTTAAAGCTGAAAGCTAGTTGATCCCAGAGTTTCACGTCACAAATTTACCATCCTTTGTAAAAATGTTGTGTTCTTGTAGCCAAGTAGTGTTCTTGTAAAAATGTTGTGACTGCAGTAAAAATGTTGTGTTCATATTTTGGTTGAAGATTTAATTACCCCAGCCACTCTTCTGTCTCTAAGTGCTTAGTATTTTTTTCACAGGTCTTCAATTTCTGTTTTTGATACAAGCAATGTTGGCCAATTTGATTCTGGGATCCTGAATGTAATAGTAAACTCTCTTTTCCAAAAAGTATCATGACCCAAATCGGAGCTCGGACGTCAAAATTGCAAATTTCTAATGCGTTCCTTCGACTTCCGTTGGTCCATTTCCTCTTCAATCCACTTGGTTATTTGTTCTACATCATTTAGATGATAAATAACTAATACATAAATGTGTTGGTGTTTATATAGGGTAAGCTAAAATGACTAGGTAACACCAATGAATGTGAATGTGTTGGTATTTAGATTCCAATTATTCAACTTTGTACAATTCTAGTTGCAGACTTGGAGTTAGCGTGGGTTGTGGAAAATATATCTCTTTCTTTCAAATTTTCTTTAATTATATTCCTTTTACTGTTTCACCATCATATGATAAATAGTAATACTCTCTTTTGAAATGCTAACTAATCAAGTTTTGAAAATTCAACAATAAGGAATTTTTTTATTGTATGCCTATTTAACTAAAGAATCATAGAAAAATAGTAGATATAACCAGCAAATTTTGGAAAAGTTCAAATTCGGAAAAATGTTAAACAACGGAAAAAAAAAAAAAAAAAAAATTAAACATGAGTAGGTAGAGGGAGAAAAATGTGATTATTATTTCACTTTTAGTATTCTAATTGCTTGAAATTTTGGTATGGGTTGGGTTAAGTGGAGCTCTAGAGACGCTTTGCGGGTAAGGGTTGGAGCAAAGTTGTTGTTTGGATCTAAAATTACACCATCTACCTGTGCAATTAAGGTCATTGAGTTGTTTGGATCTAAAATTACACCATCTACCTGTGCAATTAAGGCCATTGAGTGAGCATAGTTCTACACCATCGGATGAGAAAGTTAAGATAATGTTGTTGTTGTTGTTAGGGGATAATATTATGGTTTTTAATCATAATAATTATCTTTTAATAATGAATTGTTCCAACGTTTTCTTATGCAAGATAAATTGTCACATCCCGGCCCGGGGCGGACCACTTCCCGGGCCCGCTCCACCACCGTAGCACGATATTGTCCGCTTTGGGCTTACCATTCCCTCACGGTTTTGTTTTTGGGAACTCACGAGCAACTTCCCAGTGGGTCACCCATCATGGGATTGCTCTAGCCCTCTTCTCGCTTAACTTCGGAGTTCCTACGGAACTCGAAGCCAGTGAGCTCCCAAAAGGCCTCGTGCTAGGTAAGGATGTGAATATACATATAAGGATCACTCCCCTGGGCGATGTGGGATGTCACATAAATGGGATTCAAATTATCTCCAATCTGGAAGCAATAACAGAGTTCAAGTTAACTTGGGTTTGCTAGCAGTGGACATGTAGATTGGGACAGCTTGGGGTAGGAGATCAGCACAAAGATATGAAAGATGGGGTTATTGGTCAAAAGAATGGGATTGCATTTGCATGCAGCGTGAGGCCATGGAGACTTGTATTTAGAGACCTATTCCATGCAATTAAGAGTCCAATTTCAAGAAATTAGCAATATGAGTGGTGTTTGATTAATGCCGTGTATGTCCCTAATGTGCTATTGGTTTAGTGATAACAACGGGATGATCGGAGATAAAGTTGGGATTGTACGTGGTCTTGATTTCACAAACAAGTTCGAGAGGATGGCAATCTGTGAAGTTATTAAAGATAAAATTCTGAGGAATATTATTTTTGATTGCTTTGGTGCCGTGGCAAATAATCTTTCAACATGGCCAGCAAGCAAATAATACTATAAATACAAAGTTGCAAATAACGTGCCAACCCCTCCAAATCAACACACAAAAATAAATATAAAATTAAAGCACTGAAATCCGAGGACAAAATTTTACATTACTAGCGGTGTTTTATTTTTTTGGTGTGCCGGTGACCTCCTTTGCGAGTGGAGTATTTATTCTTGCGGCTAGTCATGCTAGCCCTTCCCTTGTAAATGAATTTTAAGAAATAATTTTCGCACTCTTTTTTAAACACTCCTTGATTATCTGTGTCATTTAATTCTTCTTTAAATCCTAAAGGGTTAAGGTCGTGCGAATACTATTTTGCATTCTTTTGGAACCTAGACGATGTTATTGGGCGGCAATTGCCTATCGGCTACTTAGTAACTAGTTTGTAGTTTTTCTTGTTTGGGCCGAAATTTACCTTTTTTTTTTTTTTTTTTTTTTGGTCAAACAATAAATTTTATTAAATTATATGTTAGATTAACTATTTATGGGATTCGAACCCACGTCGACATGCAGTGGTTTAACTCATATCTACAACTGTGGTAAATGATCACTTGTCGGCCTCAATTTACCTTCAAAACAATGTTTTTGTAGAGAATAATGATAAGGGTAAATAAGTCCAATAACGTTTGAAAATCGAAAAATAGCCGTGTCAGATGATGATTTGATCATTCAATTCAATTGCATTAATTTTGGTAAAAGGTGAGTGAATGCAATTTATTAAGCATAGATATGTTTCAAACCTACCTAAATAGTTTTTTTTTTTTTTGTCAAAACCTACCTAAATAGTTTTATGTTCCTTTTTTTGGAAGTAAAAGTGATAATCTACGCTAACAAGCCTAGAGTTGAAGTCGAAACCCGTAAATGGTTAGATATGCCGTAAGAAAAACAAGGGGACAAAGGAAAAGGAAAACTGTAGCTACACGGAGCAGACATGTATTCCTCAGGAAGGTTTCAACTTTGAAAATCGCTGCAGGGCATTGTAGAACAGAAGGGTTCCAATGGCACGGAAGGGTCCTCGGAAGAAACAATCGTTTTTCAAGGTCCTACTTGGTGATTTCTTTAAGCATCGGGTAAAATCCTTGCCTTCTTTCTTATAAACTTCTCAAGATCAAATTTTTCGCAGTCGTGCTTGCAACTTTTCTCTTCTTGTTTTTGGGTTCGTTTTCTAGATTAATCAGGAATTTGAGTGAATGTTAAAAATACCCTTTTCATGGTTTCATGTTTGGATCTACTTTTGTTTATATTTTACTACTTGTGTCGATATATTATAAAGAAATTCACATTTGAAAACTTGTTTGGTTACTCAGAAACCGAGAGAAAAGTGAAAACTGATCCTCAGGGCTTAATCAACCGAGAATGATGACATCAATAGCTTTTGGCTACTGATTTACACACACCGTTTTTCTTCCATACACACTCCCTTGTACACTTGCAAATCCATGATATCCTGGGAGTTGTGTAGACTTCTTTCTCTAAGGAGATTATTGGTGATTGCGATTTGATCGGATTAGGATTGGACTGCATTGGATTGTACAGAATTGTAGATGATAACAATGATACAATTCTGTGTTTGGTACTACACATGACTAACTAAGGGATTGTGTGCCAAATTATGGGTGAAGAAGTCATGGGAAGATAGAACAAGAAAATTTTGCTCTACATTATCTCACCCTCTCTGCTCAGGATTAGTCAATAGACGATGATATAATTACTTGGAAGGTTAACAAAGAATGGTATTAAATATTGAAGTTATCCAGTTTGAATTTTGTTCATTACTGATGCTAAGCTTGCTTAGTTTTATGCATTTATAGTATGGTCTTCTAAGAAGCTGTCAAATTTTGCAGCGTATACCGCATGCGTTTCTCAAAAACTTAAGTGGATTATCACTTGGCAAATGCGCTCTTAAGGGCCCTAGTGGAAAACGGTGGATTGTGGAACTGGAAGAGAGAGAGAATGGCTTGTTCTTCTATGCGGCGGGTTGGCAGGATTTTGTGAAGGATCATCTTTTACAAGTGGGGGATTTTCTGGTTTTTTATTACCATGCTGAATCCAAATTTAAAGTCAAAATATACGATAAAAGTGCCTGTGAGAATGATGTAGAGGAAGCCGATGGGAAGATTGGCAATCCAGTTTCCTTGGAAAATTATAAGGGAAATCAAGCTAGAGTAAAAGAGGAAATTGTTGAATCTGAAGCTGAAAACTACGATACAGACTGTGAAAACAAAGCAACTATTGCTAACAGAAGAAGTGGTAAGTTGTAGATTTGTATGTGTATTTTCTGTAACGGCTTTCCTCGCCCCTTCTCGTTATCTTGTTTCAATTTGGTGCTGTATAGGGAATGCCATGTCTGGAAAGAGACCTACAACTGGTTATGTAAAAGAAACATCAACAACTTGCTTCACATTCAAATCCATGTTTCATGGAAACTCTGAAGAAGCATCAAGAATATTGTGTGGTGAGTACTCTGTCACTGATTCTTAAGCCATTTTTTGTTTTGTGAGAACCTTTTCTTATTGTTTTGGAAAAGAGTAATATTACTTTTCTAAAATATTTTCAAGAAAGCTTCCTTGAAAGTTCCACCACTTGTTAGGGAGTCCACTACAGTGAGTATTAGACTTCGGTACAAAGTTAATGAATCTGTTTCTATGTTTAAGACAAATGGACTCTCCGTCGATATTTTAAAATTTCAGGTGATTCCAAAGAAACTAGCCATATCTGAAGGTCTTATGAGCATGGGCACTGTAATGCTTCGAAATGAATCCGGAAGATCATGGTGTGCTAAAGTTATACTTCGTCCCAAGTCATCTTTCCATCGCATGGAATTGACAACAGGTTGGGCAGAATTTTGTAACGCAAACCAGATTTCAGTTGGGGACACTGTCATTTTTGAGTTTGTCAAGCAAGGCGTAATTCAAATTCATGTTTTCAGAGCAGTGAGAGGCAAGAGGTGTGCTGTGGTACTAGATACCCTCAATGTAAAGAACGAAATCTAGTTAAAAATGTCTTGACTGCAATTCACATCTGCATTCTGCGCAAACGCAATCTTCTTGTATTTTCTGCCCCAGCCGCGGGCAGCCAGTCTTCTGTTTCTGTGATATATCTACTGATTGTTTTGTGGTAGCTTTTTGTTTCTATGATGCAGAACTTGAATTGAGAGAGATGAGTTGAGTAGAGCTTGTGCACATGTAAGATGTTAGCCATTCATCCAAGATGGGACTGAATTCAAATGCCATTTATATCTCGTTCTCTATATTTTAATCCCTCGTCTCATCTCAGAAAAATCAGCTTCAAAGTTGGTCTCGTAAACGTGCTGAGTATCAATCCCATGGTTGTTCAAGCTCAACTTTCTTTAGTTGTCAAAAAACTCATCTTGCATCAACTTCTTTTTGTTCTTCTAGCCTCATGATTGAGTCAATCAAAGAAGAATCAACAGATATAAAAAAGCGGAGGAGGACACAAGGGGTGTGCGAAAATTTTCTTTCCTTACAACTGTTGATAATCTTTCATACTGGTTCTGCATTTATTTCGGTTCTGAAAATTTAACTTCATTCACAAAGGAAAAGAAAACGAACAAGTGAAGCGCAAGGTAATCGGGAAAAGTCCTAATATCAAAAAGTCCAAAAAGATAAAGCAAAGGCCATCTCAATGCAATACCCGAACTCTCATTTTGGGTCCAATGCAGATGATTCAAATGTTCAAACTCAAATTTGAGTGTCGAGTCTAACAGCTTTTCTCTGTGCGCATGGGCTGTGTTTGTGTATGATGCAGATTTAACTCACGAAACGACGTGAGCGAGGACATTGCAACTAAATATCAATGTTACATTAACTACGTTTATATATATATATATATATATATATATATTGACGCGTTGGTACTAAATGTTGACGCCATATCAAATACTGATGAAATATTCGTTGTTAACATGACAATGATATTCAGTTGCAATATCATCGTTGAAGTTTTTCCAGTCTGAGTCATGCACAGCTCCGTGTACTAAATTCAAGTCGTTAATATGACACTAATATTCGGTTGCAATATCAATGAATGATCAATTGCATTCATTGATAAAATTTCACTAGTGGTTTAGCTTTCACTTATGAACCCTGGCTCCCTTTTATGTTTCTCCAACCTGCACAAATATTTTATTTTTTAGGCTATTATACACTGACATAGATTGTTATTAATATATCGGGGTGTTTAGCAGTTACTTGGATTAGGATGATGAAGCTTGTAAACGAGTTTGTAGCATAATAAACTTTAAACTTTGGTTCCTTAGCTCATATGTAGTTGCTAACGTAGAGAGAGGGTCGGGCAGGAAAGAGAGAAGAGAGTTGTACACAAATTCTGTCTTTTGCAGGGGAAATTTTTCATTGTCACCGGAATACGGATGATACACCATGTGTTTTTATATAAGTGGTAGGAAATTTTATCTTTTAAGTTATTAACTTTTTAACACACATATCCTACCATTTGTATAGTGACATGTGGTGTACCACCCCATGTACTAATCACACTGAAAAATTTCTCCTTTTTCACCTATATTTTGACTTTATTTATAATAAACATAACAGACTTACTTGCCCTACAAGTAAGAAAGCCTAAGATTTCTCTCTCGATCAGAAATTTGCTACTTCAAAACCCTAGCGTGGCTGGCAAACCTCGAACAGCTGAACTACACCACTCTCTCTACATACCACAGCGAAACATATAGAGCACCTGCAGCCAGCGACAATGTTCGGATCTCAATCTTCGTCGTCCCTCTTCAGAACGTCCCCATCCCTCTCCAGAACATCTTCGTTCCTCTTCAGAACGGTGTCGTCGACCACCGTCGTTGGGAAGCCATTGTCGACCCCAGCCTTCTTCACACCCCGGACCCCGGCTATTCGATTTGGCTCCATATTATCATTTCAAACTCAGCAGCAACAACAGCGGACATTGTCGTTTCGGCATCCACCGTCGCTTCAGCCTGCTGGCGCCTATGCACTTCGGGGTCCATTTTCTACGCATCAAGAGCCAACGCCCTTCCGTTGCTCCTCTCTTTTTCACTCTCCCCGGTTGCGATATTCAAGTAAGGTTTTCTCTTTTGTTATTGATTATACAGTGCACTTCCCTAACCCTAGCTTTCACTTTTCGTTTTGATTTTGAATTTTCTAAAATCTATCTTAATTTTTGGCTTCCCTCTAGCCATTTTAATTTTAGTTAACGACGTTCTTAATTTTGCACAAGTAGCTCTGTAGCTCTTCGAGATTTTGAAATCTGACTTTTGAAATGTTGAAATCAAGGGTTTAATCTATGTATGTTTAATTATTTATCTATTCTTGGTGGATAAGAATCAATTTCTGTAGCACTTTTTTATATTTGACTGGCAGTTTCGAAATAAGCATTGCAGGTTCATTTAGGGTTTTTCCTATGTATGTTTGGCTTGTTTATATTTGATTTTAGTTGATTGAGGACTGTTTATATATCTCTTCTTTTAGCATTTGTGATTTCTGCTTCCTATTGTGTTTAATTTCCTTGTAACTGGGGTTTCTTGTTTGTTTGTATCTCAGTCGACCAAAGAAACCATCACCGTAAACGATGTCTCACTCGAAATTACTAAGCAGCTGCTCACGACTGAAGGCAAAGAGAAGAACATGGTGTACTCCCCGCTGTCCATCCAGGTTGTGCTGTGGCTGTTAACGGCCGGGGTCAAAGGGTCCCACAAGGGAGCAGTTGCTCGCTTTCCTCAGGTCCAAGTCCACGGACCAACTCAACTCCCTTGCCTCCCATCTTGTCCCTCTGATCTTCACAGACGGATCTACCGAAGGCGGTCCCTACCTAAGTTTTGCCAATGGCCTTTGGGTTAAGGATAATATTCCCATCAAACCTTCTTTCAAAGAGGTTGTGGACACTGCTTACAAGGCAGCTATAAAACATGTTAGTTTTGTGCACCCTGAGGAAGTGAGACGTGAAGTGAATTTATGGGCCGAGAAGGCGACGAAAGGCCTTATCACTGAGGCTCTTTCTCCTGGGTTAATTGACCACACCACCACTCTTATATTTTCAAATGCTTTATACTTCAAAGGCCTTTGGAGCAGAAAGTTCGATGCATCGATAACAATAACGGACAACTTCCACCTTCTCAACGGTACTTCCGTTAAGGCGCCGTTCATGAGAAGCTCCGGAGAACATTTTGTTAGAGCCTTTGACGGCTTCAAAGTCTTGAAGCTTCCTTATTCACAAGGTGAAGACAAGGAGCGGCAGTTTTCGATGTACTTGTTGCCGCCAGATGAAACATATGGGCTCCCAGCTTTAGGTGAAGACAAGGAGCGGCAGTTTTCGATGTACTTGTTGCTGCCAGATGAAAAATATGGGCTCCCAGCTTTGGTCGAGAGAGTTTGTTCCGAGCCTGGTTTCTTAGACCGCCATCAACCCGGAAGACGAGTCCCAGTTGGTGACTTCAAAATCCCAAGGTTTAAGATTACCTCCGGCTTTACAGCTTATGAAATTCTCATGGATTTAGGACTGGTGTTGCCTTTCAATGGTGACGGTGATTTGACAGAGATGTTGGAATCAGGTATAGGTGAGGCCAAAATGATTCATAAATCCTTCATTGAAGTTGATGAAGAAGGCATAAAAGCTGCAGCTGCTTCTGTTTATTACACACTTATGTGTTCGGCTGGACCGGTTGAACGGATTGAAGATATAGACTTCGTGGCTGATCACCCATTCCTGCTGTTGATCAGAGAGGAAACGACTGGGACTGTAATGTTCATTGGTCACGTGCTGAATCCGCTTAAAGAATGATCTTATCATAGATAGGGTCAGAAAATCTTTCCTCTAGGTTTTGTTTCTACGCATGCTTGTTTAAGTTTCACGTAGATCAGGTAGTCCATTTAATGTAATTAAGCACTCGTACTCGTTTTTCTGGAGGGAAATAACTAGTACTCTTATGTTTTCGGTTTTTGATTGCCTAATAATTTTACATTTGAGATTCGGCGATTGCTTTGCGTTTTCCCAAAAAATATTGGCTTTTAATAGGCAATGAACGAATATGATGATGAGATATTTTGATCTAGACCATAGTGTCATATCCAATCTCATCTTGTTTTCGTTAATTTATATTTAATTGTGCAAACAAAAGGGTCTCCGGACTCGCCGGTGCTTGTTTGTCTAACGTCGCCACCAGAGCAGGTTGAGGCCACGGCTGCTTGATGCCTTGCACTGTCCTTTAGGATACAAAGTTTTTCCTGCATCAGATGGAAGGTGTACTTTTTGAGTTGATTTAACAAAAGTGAGTGAGGAACGAGGATGGTTGATACTTTTTTAAGGTTCCTTCAAATTAAAAACTAAAAGTCTCAGGTTCGAAACCCATTGTTAGTGGGAAAGCCAGACTTGCGGCCAAAGGGAGACTGGTCAGAAATGCCTCTATGAGACTGCCTAGCTTCTCGAAGGGCAGGATAACTGTAGCTTGCCACTAGTTGTTCCTTTTTAAAAAAATAAATAAAAACATTGTAACTTGCCAACTTTGTGGTAAACCTAAAAATCGGATTTTTTTTATAACCCAATCGGGTCAATGTAACATATAATTTAACCGGATCATTGTATCATAATTGCCAGGAATAGAGAGAGAACTGCTATACATGGAAACTACTACTCAAAATATACAAGAAAAATCCACACATAAATTGCAAAACGTCCCTAAAATTCAAACCACCCCAACCCTCAGCCCATATATCTATCTCCTCAGTACAACAGGGTACCCAAAACTAAAAATGAAAAAATGGGTACAATAAATTCCAGCTCACCACCACGACAGCCTGCATCATCAACGCATCGTTTTTACAGTGTTAGACATATTTTCCCTGCGTGAGAACGTCTAAAGAAAGGGCAAAGAAGAAATGCAAATCCCAAACTACCAAATGGTAGACGAAAGCGCTCATGCTTAACACTGCACATTATATGGACCATAATAAATCTGAATACTAGTCTGTTAAACACCTACAACTCAATTCACTTTCACAACACAAAAGGCTTCTTTCATTTTCACAACACAAAACACTTCCGAAAATTGAATTGATATTCCTTCGTTTGGATGACTTTTTTTTTTTCATTTGAATAACACCCCGATCGTATGATTAGCCATTGTGTCAGCTTCACTAAAGAGGGCAGCTTTCATTTTTTTTTTTTTTCCAATGTAATTATGTTTGTCCATGCTTTGACTTTGTTAAGCACACTAAAACAAAAAGAACGAAGGAAATTCACATATGCACAGAAGAAATTGGATAATGCAGCGACACATACCAGGATTTTTAAAAGTCTCCGATGTTGGTAGTGCGGGCAATGACATCTCTGCAAAGCATAGTAGCCATGAGGTAATGCACTTACACATAAAGGAAAATATGCAATTTATGGAATCCCAGTATTATTTGTCACATAGTATATAGATTTTCTGAGGGAAAAGGGCAACAAAAGTTATTCTTTGCCCAATCAATTACCAGGTGCACAAAAGGACAACGATGAAACTGAGGAAGATGAAGGCCATGGCGCTGCAGTGTTGTCACTCAAATCACATGAAAAGCTGAAACCTGTTGTATTGTCAATTATCGCATCCGCAGGCAAGCTTCGAAGTAAACACCCTGCATTTGAGCAAAATTGAAAGTACCAATCTTATAAGAATAATGATTCAGGAATTACTTGATCACCGCCGCCAAGTACATATGAGGGATCATGAATCCAACATTACACTCTAGAACACCTAGGAAATGTACATTGAGGATACATATTGCTAAAACACCCTGCATTTGATCTAAGTGACACCAATTTCGGTTACACTAATAGCATTGCAACCGGCATTTTATAAAGCACCCACAACACAGTACTAAGAATATTCCCACTGCTAAAGCATGAAATTGGATATCAAACATTCACAACGAATATAATCAATCAACAAAAGAAACAGGAGAAAGATTGAAAATGTCATACCTTGTTGCACGTATTCTGTTGCAGTGCCCACCAGGGATCCGGGGGAAAAAAAAGGTAAAAGATCAGATATAATGAAAGAAAAGAGGAAAAATAATTAAAAGAATGGCGTGGCGGGATGAGCACCTTGAATGCTAAAGTCTTTCAAGTCAATATCACAAAGCTCATAAACATTTTCCATCACCCCGCCTTTTCTCAACATGGACCCAAACACTGAAGCACAGATTATAGCTTGTCTATTTGTAATTAACATTTGCTTTTGTATTCCCGAAATATAAGTGTTTAATGAGCTACAGCAGGAAGGACTCGGGGCAGCAACATTGCGACATGATTTAACTACTTCTGAAGGCTGCTTAAATTCCAAAGGGCAAACTGCACAAGTGAAAATCATTTTCATGAGAAAAGATGGTACGGTATATAACAAGTCCAAAAATACACAGCATGTAAAGATGTAACCATCAAGCTACTAAAAACCAAGTAAAACTTATGTGGTTCATGTACAAGTATAAGCAAGCCAAATCTCAAACTTAAAACTACAGGGCAAAAGTGGGTAAAAAACTGAAAGGTTTATCATATTTCCATTCACAAGCCAGTGAAAAAGTGGGTAAATATACTTTGGATGCTTCACTCATTTCATGACTGA
Source organism: Pyrus communis (assembly GCF_041283825.1). Lineage (NCBI taxonomy): Eukaryota > Viridiplantae > Streptophyta > Magnoliopsida > Rosales > Rosaceae > Pyrus > Pyrus communis. The sequence continues at coordinate 4,697,575 of NC_142567.1, forward strand.
ATTTGGTAATTAGTGAATCAATATGCCGCCTAATGCAGCTTCACTTGTCCTTATGTTACCCAACACAAGGTTGTAAAACTGTTGTGCGCTGTTGGTTTTAAACACAACCAACTTGTACAATTTCCATAAGAATATGGCATTCCATTCAGCACATGTACCTCCTGAGAAATTATTCATGAGTGAACACTACCTACTGCAGATAAACATATTGATTAACTAGGCTACACAAATATTAGTAAAGAAGAATCAATGATTAGGTTACCCTAAAACATAGTACAAAAAAAATAAAAAACTTAAACACTTCCTCCAGAAAGAACCAAATAAAAATGGTAATACTAGAGACGCAAGTCCTTCATTGGCCAGGAAAGGTTACACATGAAATTAACAATATGACTCATAAAATGAAATGAAAGTAACAAATGGTGATCTTTTAAGTTTACTTTCTCTTATCGGCTCAAACAAATTGTCTTTTCATTTTCTATATTGACACTTAAAAAATTCATATTTTAATAAATGGAGGAACCTGCTTACTGCATTCACTTTTTTTTTCTACACTTCAGGCAAGACGAACAACTTAACAATAGATTAGATGCTGAAACCACAATTTCTGAAGTGTAAATAAATTAGTTGTACAGATACTTGAAAACTGTACCTTTGTTAACTTTGCAGGCAGACAATATTCGAAATGCAGTATTGGCAGCATCTGATGAGAGTTTCCTTGAAAGATATGAAAAAACCACACCTTTACAATCACTTAGAGTATCGGTATAATTAAGCCCACCCACTAAATTTTTATTCTCATTCATCATCAATTGTTTTCCTGAGATCCTTAGTGCAGCATCCGCTATTGCATGCTGGCAAATTGGTCTGCAGCACTCTTTGAGAGGGTCAACAGTTGTGCAAGCCTCCACTAAACTGCTTGTATTTACTGTTTTCTCAACGGCATTAATGTCCTTCACTGGACAGGACCCACCAGTAAGATTTGACGAATTTATGGAGCAGAGTGTAGGTACTGAACTGTTTGCACCCCTACTGGCTAAGATACTGATGATATCTTTAAAACAATCATTTGCGACTGAATTTTGCAGAACCAACTTATCAGAGTTGATACTATAGAGACCCTGGAAGATGCGGATTAAACTACTAAACTGCGGGCAACACATTACATTTCCTAATATTGCCGCCAAAGGTTGAAAGCAATCGGTAGCTGTCTTTTCTATTACACTTGATATGGTAGAAAAATTCACAGGACACTTCCCGGTTAAAACAGGCTCATATCTTGTCGGAAAATTCGGGTACATCGGTTGTGAAGGTCCATCTGCAGGATTTGGGTAGTTTGGAATAACAGCTGGTGATATTTCAATGGGATTAAAGAACCCAGTAGTAGGTGGATTAGCTAGGCCTAGCTCTGCCACGGAAGAAGCATGACTTGGGTCAAATACTGTCTGCACTGCCACGACATCTTGGAAACTGGATAACCAGATAAAGAATAATAATAACTGGCAGCACAAAGAACCTGCAGTGACATATAAGCCTGTATTCAGAAGAAGTAGCAAGGACACATTACTCATTGACCAAAATACAATGCATATATTGCAGGTTTAGATTTACTTCCAAAGAAAAGCTACCAACATAATCAATTGCAGCAATACCTAATTGATAGCTATCCTCCGGTCATACAAACTTTACACTACGGAACAAAACCTTAATATTTTGCCGCACATTAAGTAGTATTGTAACCATCTTTTTGTTCGTCCTGCCCATACCAAAGAATCCCTAAACAAGCTAATTAGAATAAATACAAACTTACCTTTATGATGAATAGCAGCCTTTAAACAATCCATAACTCCCAAAGCCCTTGAGTACCATTGAGATTTACATTAGTAAGTGGTACTTGAGTTCGTGGCAGGCCCAAAAATAGCTCAACCCAATGCAGCAATACCTATGCCACCTTCAAGCATCAACACAAACCCAGAAGGGAAACTCATGAACTCCTCTCGAGTGCAGATAAAAGGGCATAAATGTGCTTCGAATATACGCTCTTTTGGATTAATAATATGCTTTCAATATACACAAGTATAACACATAATCCACCTGATATATAACACATAATCACAACCCTAAGTAGATGCAAGCTTGCATTCGCAACTAGGCCGAAATTCTGTGTCTCTAGTGTGACCATTCAAGGTGAATTCTTTCACTCTTCGGAAATCAAAGCACACAAACAATTTACCTAAATTTTCTTACTTTCGAACAAGAACCCGATGAGAAATAATCAAACGGAAATTTATGAAGCTATAAAACTGAAAAGCCACACTGAACTGAAGATTGAAATAACTCGTAGATTGACAAATCTGAGATACCATTGACAAAGTGTAGCAAATCTTAAAATTCCCAATTTTTTTTTAATCTAAAAATAAATTAAAAAACTTACCATAAAAAAAAAGTTGCTTCCTTTTCACTGTATTTTTCCAGACTTTCTCGGCCACCGAACAGCACATAATCACATGAATTTAAGCAACAAAAAAAGGAACCAAAAGAAACAGAAAAGTACCTGAAGACATTGAAGCCATCGAACATAGTTTTAGTGAGAAATTGAAAGGATTTCCGGGTTCGGGATCGTGAAGCTTAGCAAGCAGGCATGGCTTTCGGAAGGATGGGTCGGAAAACTGGTCGATTTGGACGCCCGGAATCTGAGCTGAGCTGAGCTGAAATGGAGGTGGGGTGCTCGGTCGTGGGGGGTTGTGTGTGTGTGTGTGTGTCTGTGTGTTCAGTAAAACTGCTTTTGTGCTTTTTGGGTGGTGGATATAGTGGACGACAGCGGTCTCAACCTCTGCCCCTTTATTGACTTCTACGGTTTTTACCCATTTCACAAACCATTTGCCAAGTACCAACTCACCCATAGAATTATACAAATATTTTATTACCAAATAACACTAGCATCTTAGGATCCTTATTTACACCGAGGAAAATTATGAAACTTTATTTAACGATAGATAATTGAGTCGGTAAAAATCGTTCTTTTTATTAGATAAAAATTTAGATTTGAGTTTTGTTGTTAGAAATTTCTTTTGGTGGACGATTTGTAAAAATAAAAAAAGAGTCTAAGATCCTTTAAATAAGTTCTTAAAGAGGATTGTGACATACTTTGACTCTGAGATCAGGTAACAACCCTTTCCCTAAACTTTTTTTTGACCCAAAAAAAAAAAAAAAAAAAAAAATTTAGATTTTTTTAGATTAGATTTGATTGATTTAGAGTGAAGTGTACTTAACTTATGAATTTAGATGTAGATAGATTTTTAAGTCTCAAAATTATATAAAATTAAGCGTGTATTTATGTTATCACGTGATACGAAAATAATATTAATTTTCTATGTTTCAATTTGGAGATTGATTGATGGGATCCACATGTAATCTCGAACCCTCTATTGTAGAAGAAGTGACGTATACAAGGCTTTATCAATTACCAAAATCATTGGACAAATACTTATGACTGTACATGACACCAGATTATGGTCAATTCAAATCCATTTATATTGTGGAAAAGGATCGCCCGGTGATCTAAGGATTTCGTAATCATGATCGTGATCGTTCATCGTACATCGTACGATCATAAATTATTTCAAAATTTAAAATTAAATATAAATAGTATCTAACAAAAAATAACTGCACGATATACGATGAATTGTTAATATCACAGAATCCCTAGGATTCCCAAAAAAAGAATCCAACAAGGATCATTTTCCTTATATTGTGATGCGTTTAAGTCCAGTTACCGTGTTGTGTCCAAGATCGTCACATCGTGAATGCGCTATGATTATTTTAAACCGTTAATAATAGTTCAGTCATTCATTAAAAATCAATCTCTTTTTAGTTACTAAAAGTGATCATCAAATTCTTTTTTGTTCTCTTACACTCATTTCTTTAATTATAGTATTAAAATTAGAGTAGTGAAAAGATAACTAAAATGATATTTTTATCTAACCGGTTCGAAACTTTCTCATTTCTTAAATTATTAATAATAAAAAAAAAAATTGGTGAAATCACTATTCTTTACTTATGTTCACGTTGACTTGTTCTAATTTCATCCGAGTCCACTTAATGGATAGGGCTGGGCCCATTAAGCTGTACAATTCAAGGCCCAGGACGTGGTCTAGGCCTATCCTGGTCGCCCGACAATCGAAAGGCTGGATTTTCCGAGTACATTAGCAGCCGAGGGTTTTGGGGTTTACATCTTTCTTCCACACCATCTTCACCACTGCCCGTCTCGGTTCCGATCAATGCAGTGAACCACGAAAATGATTTAGTTCAGATTTAGGGTTTTGCTTCAATGAATTGAATCCTGCAGCTTTCAGCGTACGCATCTCTCTTCAATGTATTTTACGCGTATACGTATTTTGTAATTTGATTTTCGTTTGTTCGGCTGCTGAGAAAATGCTGTGAATTCATATGTCGTAGCATTTCTGATGAACTGGAATTGAATTCATATGTCTGTTTGTGTGTCTGCTGCTGTTTGTTCTTGGGAAAAATGTAATTATCGGCTGCGACTCATATGAACTGATAATTTCGATATGATTTTTAAAATTAAAGTTGGGGTTTTGGGTTTTTTTCAATTTGCATTAGCTAATCGGAGCGAGCGGCTTTTGAGATGCTTATCGATTGCTGTTTTGTCTTGCATTGAGATTTTCGGGGTTGTAAATATAGATAGTGAAGATCCCAACTTTATATGTGCGTTTGTACTTGCATGTATAGATTTTATATGTCATTTCTATGCTAGATTAAAATGTTTTGTTTCGTCTCTGGGGAAATGGATTTACTGGTTGTGAACAGAGCAATTAATGGCTCTTACCCGATGAATGACAGTTAAATTTCTTTCATTTTCAACGTGCAGAAATGGCATCAGATCAGTACTTCGGGGTTCTGAATTCGTTAACTGGCCATATTTGATCTGTGTGTGTCACTGTTTTGTGTTATAGTATATGCATTGAACTTGATTCGTTTACGGAGTTACGTTAGATAAATAAATGTGGAGGCTTAAGAGATATCCCTTTTCTTTCTGGTGAATTTAGGATATTCAGTTCCTGTGGTGTGGTTAGTAGATTGCGTCCTGCGCAAAATACGACAGCAATGCAGAATCTGCACCGTGTTATTTCTCGTCTTTCCTCAACTTCACTTGGCACGAGTACAGCAAAGTTTCTGAGAGAGAAAAGCAAACCGACTTTGGGAAGCACTGGTGTGCTTCCATTGAAGAATGGTATCGAATCTTGTCAGTTTATCACTCCCCGATTCTTTTCTTTCAGCTCTGGAGGTGATGGTGAAAATGCTGGTAAAGACGAGTGGGATAAACCCCCGTCTGGGACATTCAGCAATAATGCATCAGATGATTTGGGGTGGGATACTGCATCAGCGTGGTCGACTGGATTGACCAAGGAGCATTTTGATGGGGAGGTGGTAGGGCGACGGACAAGTGGGCCCGACCCATCTCAATCATCAGTGGTATCTGGTTTGCAAGAAATTGAGGACAGGATAAGGGAACTGGAAGAAGAGAACAAGAAAAGCAAAAAGTTTGTGGATGGGTGGGGAGAAAGATTGCGGGAGATAAGTGTGCTTCTGAAGCAAGTGCGTGAGCCTGGTGCCAGAGGGTCTTATCTCAAGGACTCAGAGAAGGCTGAGATGTATAAGAAGCACAAGGAAAACCCTGAGGTTTATACTGTAGAGAGGCTGGCTAAGGATTATAGGATTATGAGGCAGAGAGTGCATGCTATTCTTTGGCTCAAAGAGCTTGAGGAGGAAGAGGAGAAAAAGCTTGGTCGTCCTTTAGATGATTCTGTTGAGCTCCTGCTTGACACCTGCCCAGAGTAAGATATCAATTCACAAGCATTACTTCTATTATATACAAAGGGTCCTATAGTTCTAATAATTTTGTAATGATATCAATTATTTTGTGCATACTTCATACTGATGGTATAGGTTTCCTGCTGCGTTAATTGTAGTCGCAAATTTATAAGCTTAGTAGTGCGTGGCTGATCACATAGCCAGTTGTATTTCTCATAGTGCATAAGTCCTTTCCTCTTTTCAGATTTTTTAATTCTCATGACCGCGAATTCCACGTGGCATCCCTTCCCTACAAACCTGATTTCAAGGTTATGCCAGAGGGTTGGGACGGTACCACCAGAGATTTGGATGAAGTTCATTATGAAATCTCGAAGAAAGAAGATGAAATGCTCTATCAAGAGTTTGTCCAGAGAATGAACTTCAACAAAATGAAAGTAAGTTCCATAATCCTGATTTTTCCATGAGAAAAGAAAGCAATCCAACGTTAATAATTAAGAAAAAAGCATAGTTCTGTACTACAAAGTATTACTGCTATTATTGGTGTTACTGTTACGTCTGCTCATTATTATTAGCTTTTCTTTCTCTTTGTTCATATTTTTGTCTTCAAGGATGAATCATTGGAAGCATAATATGTTTTTGCATCATGCTTTTCTTTGTCCCACTAAGGTGGCATTAATAGTTATTGTATTTCTCCTCTACATACCTCTTTATACGAACAACTTATGGACTTTACGGTGTACAAGCAAACTGGTTAGGAGAGTATTAAGTGGGTTTCTATAAGACAAGGTGATAGATTAGCAAGTCTTAACTGGGGATGTGGGTTGACAAATTTGGTGACTGAAATTAAGTGCCGTATCCATTTGCGGTGTATGTAGAATTTTGATGTCTTCGCTATGCATTTGTTTGTGGGTCCAATTTCTGGTTCTTAGAACTTATGAGTTGAAAATTAGTGTGATATCAATTATCAAGTTGTATTGACGCATCGGGTAAAAGGGGTTTTGTCTATCCATCCATGCTCCAAGGATAATAAAAAGGGAAGTACTTTGATTGAAAAGGAAAAGACGGTTTCTTTGTCATTAAAGAATGACCCGTATATAGGGTGGCTCAAGGCGTGTTTTCTGTCTATGCTCTGCCCATTGCGCTGCACATTGACTATTCAGTTTTGTGATTAATACCCTTAGTATTGTCTGTCAATGCTTTTTGTTATTTAAGTGACGGTTTCACTTGTGTGCAGATGAAAGGAGAGGTCTTCTGCCACAAGCATAGTCGTCGTCGGACTTCACACGGGTGGAACTTCACCGTTGAAAAACTCGGACCCAGAGGAAAGCGTGGAGGTGGCGGTGGCTGGAAGTTTGTCAGCCAGCCAGATGGTTCAAGCCGACCGCTGAATGAAACGGAGAAAATGTACGTGAAGCGAGAAACACCCCGCCGCCGGCGCAAGATCCTTCCGTGACGATGAAGCTGTTTTGCTATTTGAGTTAGCTGTTGTTATCAAGCATATTTGTAGTTGGTGCAAATGTTGTGTGGGTCTGGTTGGGTGGTGATAATTGTGTCACCTAGTTTGGCCTTTGTATCTTTTTGCTTAGGATTCTTTGCTTCGCTATTTAATTGCCTTCACCAACCCTGTTTCTTTCTCAGTAGTCAAATCAACTGTTTCACTAATAACCACGGAACATTTTATATATTACAAAAACTAATGAAAAGTTTAAAAGTGTGGTAAATAAGTAAAAATATGGTTTTTCATTAAAAGTAAACGGTATCGGAAATGTTGTTAAAACTTCTTTATCTTTAAATGAACGTTACTCAAATAAATAAATTCATTCATCCATTATTGCGTACGTTAACGGAAAAACATTACAAGAAAATAAGCTCTCGTTTAGTGTCAAGGATTCGGTTCAACTTGTGTAACATAGAAAAGATGAATGTCAATTTTTAGATGCTGTTTAGTTGAAAGTCGAAGGTAGATAACTCATAGAGGAAAATTCTCTCTTCGGTCTCCTGAAAAAGCGTATGATTGCGTGGGATAAGTTTTTTTCTATGATTAATCTATATCTTTTGCTTCGACTTAAGACAATATTTGGAAGTTCACTTTCATTTCTTCTCTAATACAAACTAAGGAAAATGAATGAAAATAACTTGAAAACTTTAAGTTGTAACGATAAGGACAAAATAAAGGGTAAAGTGAATAATATCAGGATTGACTTTTTAGTGTAAAAATATGATTTTTCGTTAAAGTGAATAGTACCGTCAGCTTTTCATTAAAACTTCCTATAAACTAACTATAGCAAGTTATTTGCAACGCTAGACACCGAATGAGGGGAAAAACATATAGAAGAACCCCATGGGAATACCTTTAATACTAAAAGAAATTAACATAATCCACAAAACAATACTTTTGCATATGATCCAATATTCTAGTTAATTGAATGTTGGTTTTCACCTATGCGTTATGTGTTTGAAACTCTCTATTTCTTCTAATTTGTTATAGTTTTGTCTCTTAAAATCAACTAACTTTTGGTTTATATTAATTATTTACTCTTGATTTGATATTTAACTGCTAATCACTTGTCTACGCCACTCTATAATATTTCTCATAATTTGAATTGACAATTTATTAATTTATCAGCCGAAGATCTTGCTGTAAAATTTCAAAGATAAAATGTTTAATTCCAAAAAATATATGGAAAAATAAAATTTTTATGAGAAAAAAAAAAGGAAAACTAATGAAAATGACTAAAAAACATTGAGTTTTAACGATAAGGACAAAATAAAGAGTAAAGTGAATAGTACAAGATTTGACTTTTTAGAGTAAAAATGTGATTTTTCGTTAAAGTAAACAGTAACACGGGCTTTTTGTTAAAACTCCCGAAAAAAAAAAAAGATTTTTTGAAATGGGTCCAAAATAACTAAAAATTAGATCAATTTCAAAGATAATCTATAAAATTAGAGCTATTTCAAATTTTCTCAAAAAAACATAAGGTTAGAGACTTCTTTTTCTTTGCTCTCGCAAATATTTGTCATTTTCCGAGCTGTTCTTCTGTAGAGAGAGAAAAAAAGGACCAACAAAACAAGCACCTAATAAAAATAAAAAAAAGGAAAAAAAACAGCATGGTCGTTGTAGAGCAACAGCCATGAACAACAAGAGCAATCAGAGCTTCGACAGAGAAGACTCCAAGAAAGAAAGCGCAATCTCAACCCCCGATTCCAGATTCAACCAAACCCTCAGAAATGTTCAAGGGTATTTTTTTTCTGAGTATTTTTATTAATTTCTTGATGATTTTTGCTTGATTTTCCTCAGATTTGAAAACCCTCTTGCAACAAGCTTCCTTTTGAAGATTAAAATTGAACTGAAACAATTAGGATGCAGTTTCTCGCTCGTTAATGGCTCTAATCCATTGCATTTGAGATTGGAATTGGTCCCAATATGTTAAAAGCATAGTTTTTGAATTCTGATTTCTCAAATTCTGAATGTGGGTGTTGTTCATTTCGATGTTTTCGACGCGAAATCAGTGAGAAGATTAGTGTGATTGGAGATCTCTGTGCTCAAATTGGAAAATGCAGGAAAACAGAAGTGACTTTTTGAATTTAGAGTGAATATGTGATTCACATTTTTTATCTGGTTCTTAACTTTCTTTTGCTTAGTTCATTGGGCTGCCGATTTTGTCATGCATTAACCTCAAGTTAATGTCATTTAGCTGAAAGTTAGCGACGCTAGATTCGATAGTCTGATTTGTTATATGATTTAAACTTATAATTGTAGTCCCAATCTTGATAAGATTCAGATTGCATTAGATTGTTCGAGCCTTCTGACAAAACGACTCCTTTCCGTTGTTGCGTTATATAATGTTCTGTCATATACCTTTGGATTTTTAGCAGTTTTGATCAAAGTTTAATGTTCGTGTCAACAGTTATGATATACTTGGGTTATGTTTAGTTTAAGGTTGCAAACTGAAGCAACCTATGTCTCTTCTGGAACCTTGTCCACAATTCTTTAGATTCGTTTTTGTACTTCAGTTGCTAAATGTTGTTCTAAATAAGATCTATTGTTTATAATTATATGTTCAAATATCTAATTATTTTTCCTTTGATCATATTGTCCTGATACCTAGGTTCCTCAAAGGTCGTAGTATTCCCGGTAAAGTGTTACTGACTAGGAGGTCAAACCTGCCGGATCCTTCAAAATTACAAGTGCCCTCTCCAAATTATGGAAGGAGCTTATCATTCAATGATGCTCAAACAAGTGATCGCAGGGCCTTGGAGGTTTATTTTTATCTCCTTTTTGTCTAATGAGCTTGAAAAGTAAATCATTAAAGCCATTTGCAGTGGTTGGTTAATTGAAAATGTAACTACTGGTGCTTTTGCTTCTAAAATAGGAAGACAACGAGGTTCTAGGCAACCCCAGCAATAATGAAAATTCAAATAAGTTAACATCATCAACCTCGAATGTTGACAATATTTCTAGAGGAGCTCAAAAATCTGCCATGGGAGCCAGAGCTACTGATTCTGCAAGAGTTATGAAGTTCACAAAAGTTCTTTCAGGGACAACAGTGATATTAGGTATTTAAGGACTATTTCTCTTGAAACTTCCCCTCCCCTGCTTTTCTTCTCCCCTTCCTCTATATTTATCAAAGTGCGACTATGTAAAGCTAAAGTGTTTTCTTTTCCGAGCCACCTAGAATACTTGTTAGAATCTGTTATTCTTATTAAATTATTATTTTTTTATTATGAAAAACCAAAGTGTTTTCTGATACTTTAGAAGCACAGAAAGAAACATAGTGACAAGCTATCAACCTGAAAATTGAAGTACAGTAATAGAAGATCTCTAGAGACCCTGAACTAGCTCCTAGGAACTCATGCAATGTCTAATAGCATCTCAATTGAAATTGCAAAACATGTAAATGAAACAGACTAGAAACAGCTGCATGCCAAAGAGAGTCCGGAAGGGAGACATAAGACTTATTGGCAATTGGTACATATAGACATGGAAATTGTGCACACAAAGGAGATTCCCCTCCATCCACCAGTGCCCTCAAAACCTAATCCGTTCCCTGTTCTTCACAACTATCATAAGGAGAGAAATAAATGTCACCCTGGGGTATTGTTTGTTGCTTTTTAGCTTCAAAATTTTGTGTAGTCCTTTCATCATTTAGTGGGCATCCTCATGATTTGAAATCTAAACTTTCACACGTGTTATTGTTGCTTGTATGATCAAGCATTGTAGCCTAGGTCACTCTTTTGATAAATCTGTTACCTCCCCAAGTTTCGTTTTTGCAGTAATTGAACTTTGATTCTTCGTTTCCTTTCAAATTGAATCTTGATTGTTTATGTAGAGAAGTTACGTGAGCTGGCTTGGAGTGGCGTACCACCATATATGCGGCCCGATGTATGGAGGCTTCTTTTGGTAAGCTCTATGCTTCAATACTTTTACTAAAAGCACTATGATGTTTTTGCATATAGTATATTGTATAATAGGTTTGTGAAAGGCTTGATTGAAATTGCTTCCAAAGCTGCCTAAAGTGGAATCAGGCAGAAGCCATTGGTTTTCTGTTCACCTTGTGAGAGGCAGCATTAATGACATTGAAGCGGCTATGTTATCTCCTTGTGTCCGAGTACATTTATTTAGCCTGTCTTTTCTTCTATATGTTTTGTTCACTGCAAGTTTAAGACTGTTGCTGTCCTTAGCTGGTCATAGGTGCCTAGTTCATTCATTCATTGGTGTCCAATGTGCATCCCATGCTTTGTACCTAAGATTTTAAGGAAAACTAATGAAAAGTCCTCAAAAACTTAGTTTTAATGACAAAGAACAAATAAAGGTGTAAGTGAATAGTACTAGGAAAGGTAAAAATGTGGTTTTTCATTAAGAGTGAACAGTACCGGGAGTGTTTCGTTAAAACTCCCAAGATTTTATGCTTGTGTTACTGTGTTATTAAGCTTTTCATTCCACTTTTTTTTTCTTGCAAGTGGAGTGGAAGTGCTAAAGCATGCATTTGAAGATACCATCACCTTAGAAAAGGGGCTCGTTTATTTGCCTTTCTGATAACCTGGATTGCGTTTATCATGTAAATGTTGTGGCTTGTTTGAAATTAAAATATGAACTGACAACAGGGATATGCACCATCTAATTCAGATAGAAGGGAGGGAGTTCTAAGAAGGAAGCGCCTTGAGTATCTTGACTGTGCTTCTCAGTACTATGATATTCCGGATACTGAGCGTTCAGATGATGAGATAAACATGCTTCGTCAGGTGTTTAAATGTTAAATAACTGCCAACTTTCTTAGTGTTAATACATTTTTCCTGGTTTTGACAGTTACCTTTATTGACCTTGTTAGATTGCTGTTGATTGCCCAAGAACTGTGCCAGATGTATCCTTCTTTCAGCAGGAGCAAGTCCAGAAATCCTTGGAGCGCATCCTTTATACCTGGTTAAATACTGTATCTTGTATTATGGTCATTGTTGGCTTGTTTTTTACATCAAATGCTCTCATGCAAACTAATACTGATTGTTCTAAGTTGCATCTATTGGACCTGCTGGTTCCTGAAAACAAAGGTGTAAAATTTGCTAGGTTTATTGATCTGGGAATTCCAGACCAATTGTCTTAAGTTGTGGGGTTCATCAGAAAGGCTTTGGTTTATTAGACACTTGCTGATTTTTTTTTAGCAACAATATGCAACAGTGATGTGATTTTGTATGTAAACTATCCTACTGTTTAGTGCCATGCATCAGTCTCAAAAACCAGCCCATGTCCATACCAATAATGCTTAAACAGCTCTAAGCTTAGAGGCTTTTATTACCAGTCAGACTTGAAAACATTTGGCATTGCCCTGTTGGTTTTACCAAAGTAGTTCTTGCTCTAAACTGTTTGGGATAGTGGTGTCGATTTGATAGTGACTTGTTTAAGTTCATATGTACATGTTCTCTACAACAACCTGGTAGGTTTGGTGTTCTTAACATTGTGCATTAGGAGGGCTGGCATGGGCATGAATCTGAAATTGTAATTGTCACTTAACTATACATCTTTAGCTACACCTCTACCGATATTTAGTCATGTTGATCAGAATGATTCAAGTGTCCACGTTCATTTCATGGTATTTTGATGGTAGCTCTCTGTTTAGATTTGGACCGTGCAGGGAGAAATAGTGAGTAATGATAAAGCTCTTCAATACCATAACTTGCCTCATTTTGTGAAACTTGTTTTCTAGTCGTTTCCTCTAACTGAGAAGTTTAGACTATCAAATGCAGATAACAATTCATGGTACCTTGATTAAGTGAATGTTTCTGTTTTATTTTCTAAGCTGTTGTTGGATTCCAACAGTTTAGCTTTGAAAAGAGGGAAAAACCGTCTAGATATGAAGTATGATTCAAGATGCCATCATTTTATTTTATTTTTTTAATTATTTAATTCATATGATTATTAGTTATATCTTCTTAAGGTACTTCTCCTTGTCTCTTTCAGGGCAATTCGACATCCTGCAAGTGGATATGTTCAGGGAATAAATGATCTTGTTACTCCCTTTCTAGTTGTTTTCTTGTCAGAATACTTAGACGGGAGTGTGGATAATTGGTCGATCTCCGATCTGTCTCCTGATAAAATATCTAATATAGAGGCTGACTGCTATTGGTGCCTGTCAAATTTACTTGAAGGTATGCAAGATCATTACACTTTTGCTCAGCCGGGAATCCAGAGGCTTGTGTTTAAACTAAAGGAATTGGTCAGGCGGATTGATGGTAAACCCCACTTTTTTGCTTCTGTTTTCTTATTCTTGCAGTCTTTTCCCTTGATGAACTGAATCATATATGTGCATCGTGCTTAAACTGAATTAATTTTTGCTAAAATCATTTTGATATTTCTTCTCTAGCATAATTTTCAATATGGAAGTCTGTTTTCTTTTCTTTATGCATATTTGGACTTGCGTATAGCAACCAAGAGATGCATACTGGCATTAGCTTGTAATCTCCATCTGATGCAATAAAATGTTGTTGCACATTTTTACATCATATTGTAGTGAAAGGTTATTAAATATGAGTTGTTTAAAGAATATTTTCTATGTAGTTGGTTTTGTTGAAGTAAATACCAACTTTTTCTTGTATACTCTACAAAGTTCCATGTAAGAATTTCAGAAAATGGCAATATACCTCATGCTCTGGGATGCAACAAACATGTCAAATTTCAGCTATCATCTTTCTTGTGTATATTTATTAGTTTTCTTTCTTCTGCATTAGAACCTGTATCGAGACATGTGGAGGAGCAAGGACTCGAATTTCTTCAATTTGCTTTTCGGTGGTTCAACTGTCTTCTAATACGCGAGGTTTGCTCCTACAGATCTCTTCTATGTACTTGATGTGTGTTTCCTCTGTTTTTGTCACAGGACAATGCAAACCTACTGTCAATTTATTGCAAAGCTAATGGATTTTTCTTTCTTTCTATCTCCTTTTTAGATTCCTTTCAGCCTTATTTCCCGTCTGTGGGATACATACCTAGCCGAAGGAGATGCATTGGCGGATTTCCTTGTGTATATATTTGCCAGTTTTCTTTTAACGGTAAGATAGGATCTGTTTCCTTTGCAACGATATAGTTTTCTTGGTTACATGTTTGGATGTATTAGCTGTGAGCCTGTGGTAAGGAAATGTCCGTAATGATTTATTAGTCCACTAACAATATCTCTCCCCATTTGGTCACTGTTGGGGGGTGGGCAGGCTACCATGTTTGATAGATTTGCTTATGGAAACAAATCACTGTTTGAATGCATGGCCAACTGGCCATGGTGGTTTTTCTTTTTGACTTTTTAAATTGTTTTCTGGAGTTTGAAAAAAGTAAAAATGATTTTATTGGCAATAAAAATCCATGTCATCAACAATCATAAGAAAGAACGAAAACTTAAGCGGGTGTATTTAGTAAATTGGGATTCAATTAGAATGACCCTATTTGTTACAATGTTACTATATTCTTGTGCTCGAGTCAATTTGACAGCAGATAATCTGAAAGATTATTTTCTGTGTTCTTTGGTTATGTTTTCAGCTTAAATTGTTCTAGGTTTTCTTTCATAACAGAGTTGAAGTCAATAACTTGAAATCCTCTATATGAATATACAGTGGTCAGAGGAGCTTCGGAAGCTTGATTTCCAAGAGTTGGTTATGTTTCTTCAACACCTTCCAACCCATAACTGGACTCACGAAGAACTCGAGATGGTGCTTTCAAGAGCTTTCATGTGGCACAGTATGTTCAAAAGCTCTCCTAGACACTTGGCCAGCTAAACACAAATTTTTAATATTCAACCATCTATCGACGACTCTGGACTTTTCTTTTATCCATAGTTTTCGGTTTCTTTGTTCTTTACAATTGTTTTCTTCTATGGTGGAGGTCATTGGCCATATTATGTATCTGGTGTCTGTAGTATTTGTATTTTGAAGCATTTCTTGTAGATTTTCCTTTGAGCAATGGAGGAAAAGAAAAAATGACTTGACTTTGCATGATTTCGTTTCATTGAACGAAGCTGAAGAAATTGGCAATCCATTTTATAGTTGTTCATAAATGTTGATTTCCAAGTCCTTGCGGACTGGTTGTGTGGTTTTTCTCTTGGCTACTTTAGGTCCAAAGGTGCTCGGGCTCGTTTGGGAGTGATTTTGGAAGGTCTGGGATCATTTCTGGGAAGAAGCGTCTCTCATTTGCTTATGGATAAAATTGCTTGAAGTGGTTTTTATGGAGAAGCACCATAAGTGATTTTGACCGTCCTAGCGTGGTTTTTCGTTCTATCCTTTTTTCGATCCAAAAGAGTCGATTGGAAGCTTGAGGTGGCACCTAATTCCGCCAGAATCTGGAGGCCGGAGTCTTTAGAACCTCAATGTGTTGTCCTAAAGGGGTTACGTGAAAGTAAACTAGAATCTCAAGGGGTGTTAGAGTTATGTTTCAAACGTGAGGGAGTTTTGTGAAAATACGATCAACCTAGAGGGTGTTAGTGTAATTAATCCTTAGCTAGCTTTTCATGAGTAAATCATAGTATATTAAGGTAATTAGGGAATAACCAGATTGAAATTAAATGGCTTGAAAGGTGCATCTTACTCACTTCGAACTCTACAGTAATTAACTTTAATTTTCTTGGTCATTTACTTAGTCCGTGCGCGCACCGTTTCAAGGCTATGGATGCTAATTTAAAGAAAAAAGTTAAACACACGACACATTTAATTACCAGCTCACCTTTGACACTTGGTTAGTTTTTTATATTTGATGGATTCCAAATTGAAAAATGTATGGAGGAAATTAGTGAAAGTTTAAACCTCCGGTATTCAAATTAGGGGTGGCCACGGTGCGGTTTGGTGCGGTTTTGAAGTCAAAATTGAAATGAAACCAAACCGTTTGGTTCGGTTCGGTGTGGTGTCAAACGGTTTCGGTTTGGTTTTTGAGAAAAAAATGTACAATTTAAAATATACACCTATTTATGCTTATGACTGTCAAACCTGCATGACATCTCTACCCCTAATAGACCACTCTCCTTAGATTTAGCTTATAATTCCTGGGTGGTACGTTCTAGCCATTTGGACTTCGTTGGTGATCTTATGACAACTCTTACCATATATATCCTTGTTCGTTTTTATTTTATAATTCTTTTTTGGGTGTTATATGTTTAGGTTGAGCACCCTTCTCCATTGGGCTCATTTGATCGGATGATGAAAGCAGCAAAAGGGAAGAGGATGGTTGTTTTCCTAGACTACGATGGGACCCTTTCACCAATTGTTGATGATCCTGACCGTGCCTTCATGTCTGATGAGGTCAGTCTAATTTTCTTGATAACAACATTCCTGTTTTAACAGGTGACTTAATCCACCCTAAATATATTGACTATGTTCCATATGCCGACAGATGTGTGCTGCAGTACGGGAAGTTGCCAAGTATTTTCCAACAACAGTAATTAGTGGAAGGAGTAGGGATAAGGTATGATGTCGACTGTGGAAGAGATGAATATGAGTTTTGAGAAAGAGGGATGAAGATGAGTTTTGAGAGAGAGAGAGGCAGATAAAATGCAAGCAGTGAGTTCAGGACACTGTCGAATAGTGGTGCAAATTGGATGATTAGTCTAGTTGAACTAATTAAAACAAAACATTCAATATATGGTGCGGTTTCGGTTTCGGTGCGGTTTTGAAAACCCAAAACCGAAATCAAACCGTTAAGTGTGATCCGATTCGATTTGTGTTTCGGTTTCAGTTTTCAGTCTTCAGTTCCAAGTGCTCACCCCTAATACAAATCAAGGAAACATGTAGTTGCCAAAATATATTAGGTTAGTTACACTAATATTTTCTGAGATTTGTCAAGTTTTCACAAAGTTTCTGTACGTTTGAGACATTATACCATCACACTGTCATGTTTTAATTCTTTTTCATATAACCCCTTGAGTCAAAATTTGCTTGTAAACTTACTAATTTATCCTTATTAATTACTTGAAACTAATAAAAGAAGCTTTATAATTCTTTTTAATTATATAAAAATATGGGTAAAATACAAAAAACTACCTTCACTATTGGGGTCACAATAGTTTCATACCTCATTTTTTAAAATTGACAATGTCATACCGCATCTTACGAATTTGTGACAATGTCATACCTCCGTCAAATTTTCTGTTAGTTTTTCTGTTAAATGTTGACGTGGCAAGAGACGGAGACCACTTTCTATTAAAAAATTAATAAAATATTATTAAAAACTAAAAAAAATATTTAATATTTTTAAATATTAAAATAATAAATAAAAGTAAAATTAAAAAAAAAAGGTAAAGTACAAAAAACTACCTCAACTATTGGAGTCACGACAATTTCATACCTCATCTTTTAAAATTGACAATGTTATACCGCATCTTACGAATTTGTGACAATATCATACTTCCGTCAATTTTTTTGTTAGTTTTTCTGTTAAGTGCTCACGTGACTTGATTCGGGACATACTTTCTATTAAAAAATTATTAAAAACTAAAAAACAATTATTATATTTTTTAAATATTAAAATAATAATAAAAAGCAGAGAAAAAAGAAAAAAACCATCAGTTCGTCCCTCCCCTCCCCCTCCCCCCTCCTCTCTCTTCTCCCCATCTTCATTTTCTTCCCCCCACCTGCAAACCCAAAAAAATAAAAATAAAATAAAAAATTTTTGAAAACCCAACAACCCCCATGTGGAAGAACAAGAAGGAGAAGGAGGAGGAGGAGGAGGAGGAAGAAGAAGAAGAGGAAAAAAAGGAGGAAGGAAAAAAAAAAAAAAAGTTCCCCCCCTGTCGGCGTGGAAGAAGAAGGGAGAAAGAGAAGGAGGAAGAAGAAGAAGAGGAAGAAAAAATAAAAAAAAATTTGAAAACCCATCAACACCCCCTGCGGAAGAAGGAGAAGGAGAAGGAGAATGAGGAAGAAGAAGAAGAAGAGGAAAAAAAGGAGGAAGGAAATTTTTTTTTTTTTTTTTAACCATCAGTTCCCCTGCGGAAGAAGAAGAAGAGGAAAAAAAGAAGGGAAAAAAAAAAATTTTGAAAACCCATCAAACCCCAAATCCACCACTTTCATTCATTCTCCACATCCTTTTCCGCACCCATCCTCCACCTTCTCTGCTCACCCATCTTCCCGTCGACTGGATCTAGGTTTTTTTTATTTTTTTATTTTTTTTATTTTTCTGGGTTGCAGGAGGCAGAAGAATGTGGGTGTGGGGAAATTGAGTGTGGGTGTGGGAGGAAGACAAATTGGATTTTTTTTTTTTTTGTTGGGATTTGCAGGTGGGGGAAGAAGATGAAGATGGGGAGAGGAGAGAGGAGGAAGGAGGGGGGAGGGGAGGGACGAAATGAGGGTTTTATTTTTTTTTGCTTTTTATTATTATTTTAATATTTAAAAAATATTAAATAATTGTTTTTTAGTTTTTAATAATTTTTTAATAGAAAGTAGGTTCCAAATCAAACCACGTTAGCACTTAACAGAAAAACTAACAGAAAAATTGATGGAGGTATGACATTGTCACAAATTCGTAAGATGCGGTATGACATTGCCAATTTTAAAAGATGAGGTATGAAATTGTCGTAACCCCAATAGTTGAGGTAGTTTTTTGTACTTTAGCCTTTTTTTTTTTTAATTTTACTTTTATTTATTATTTTAATATTTAAAAAATATTAAATATTTTTTTAGTTTTTAATAATATTTTAATAATTTTTTAATAGAAAGTGGTCCCCGTTTGTTGCCACGTCAGCATTTAATAGAAAAACTAACAGAAAAATTGACGGAGGTATGACATTGTCACAAATTCGTAAGATGCGGTATGACATTGTCAATTTTAAAAGATGAGGTATGAAACTGTCGTCACTCCAATAGTTGAGGTAGTTTTTTGTACTTTACCCTAAAAATATTATAAAACATTAAACTCTTAAAAAAAAGACAATACGACAACAATCGCAACATCAACCCGAGGGTTCCGATAGTGTAATTTTGATTCCTCGGGGTTTTCCCAGGATGATGAAGCCTTGAATTGTTGGCCTACTTTTTCATTTGAGTGGACACAAAGTTGGACATGACGGCGTCGATAGAAAATGGGTTTTGGCAAGAAAAACAACAATGTCGTCTCTCCTTTGATTTTTAATTTTTGTTTTTTAACATATAATGTTTTGTTATAAACTTTTTAATTTAAGTATGATTGTGTAAATATTAGATTAGATTTCATTCTTGTTATTATTTTCTATATGGACTTGTATTCCTTGGGGATGAATGATTTCTTTTCTCCCATATTACTATAAATAAAGGCACTACGTAGGGGATAACACATCTCTACATTCTTCTACACAACCTAACAAACACATCTCTCTCTCCAATCCCTCTCTCTGCCGCCGGCTCCCCTTCCTTGGTCAGATAAAATAGGCTACAACACGTTATCAGCACGCTCATGCCGCTGAGCTTAGGAATCTAACGTGGAAGTTTTCTCCATCAAACCAGTTCATCCAATATCATCACGCAATCAGATTCTTCCAAAACAACGGTTTTTATCTCAATATTTTGGCAACCCTGATAGAATGAACATTTACCATAATACATGACCAAATTTTACGTTTTTCGAATTTTAGATTCTACATAAATTGTGTATACATTATATCCATAATTGTTGAATTATGTGAATTTGATATTGCCATGAATTGCGTCAAATATATGTCCATGCATTAAATTATTAAACTCAATATGCATGCAATTGAGTTTTATAATCTTAAAAAAAAAAAAAAAAAATTACAAAGTGCTAGGGTTCTTCGAACCCCACAATCTGAGGCACAAACCCGAGCTGTTAGCCTAGGGCTGCAGCCTATATGGTTGAGCCGCGCCGAGTCGCGAGACTGCAAGCAGGAGCCCTTGGCTCCAAGTTTGAAAACCCATAAACCCCAACGTCTTCACCATCACAGGTGGGCCTACAACCCAACCTTGACCTTGGGTCACTGTTCCGACGGCCTGAAGCTCGTCCACTGATGTAGATTAACCGAGATTCCTTCAAATCTCGTCGGATATTCTTTGAAATTCCTATTTGAATTTCTAAGGTTTTTGTTGAAACGTTGAGATTCATCTATCTTCATTCATATTCGTGATTCCCGTTGCCTCATGAACTTGCCCCGAGAATTTTTGTCCCAAAACACGACCACTTGAAGCGGCGGAGCTAGTTTTCTTCCCCGATGAGCTCACCCAGGTACGCTTGGGGTGTTTTTGGTCCCAACTCGAGCCCAATTGGGCCTTGGTTTTCTCGGCCTGAAAGATATATATTTTTTTTTCTTCTTCTTGGGTTTGCTTGAAGTAGCCCAAACCTTTAGCTCGGCCCAAATTCGACACCAACCCATAGGGCTATGATTTCCTCGTGCATGTGACCACACCTAATCCCAGCTCGTAGTTGGTGAATTGATGCACATGTACCGTGATGTATAGGATTGCGTCCCCCAGGAACACAGACGCTGTGAAGAAGTGGAGTACTTTTCTGCATAGGACATACAGTCATAGCCTGCTCATCATCGTACCAGATCAGAGCTCGTTTGGGCCTCTGTCTTTGGGCTTGCACTTGTAGCCCCTTTTTTTGTGATGCTGGGCCAACCTGCATGCTAGGCCCATGCCCATTCCAGCCTAAGTTTGGGCCTGGACCTCACAGTGCAAATTTACTCAGCCCACTCGTGGGCTTTGGTCCAAGTTTTTAGGCCCTAAGTTTTAATTGCCTAATTTTTTTTAGGCCCAATGGGTTTTATAATTTTTTTCACCCAACTTTAAATTTTGCCCGAAGTCCAAATAATTACTTCAATTATAATTACAGACCTGAAGTTCTATTTGTATATTTTCTCATATTTCTGTATATATATTTGCATTTGCCTACAAAAACATATGAACTTGAAGTTCATAATTATTTCGAAACCTGAAGTTTCTAGAAACATGCCTTGTTTGAAAACCTGAAGTTTTCTTTAAAAACATCACCCATGAAACCTAAAGTTTTTTCATGTGAATTTTAACCAATACATGTCTATTAGAACCTGAATGTTCTCCTCTTATGTGAATGGATTGATATTTTTCTCCATTACACTGATCACATCTTGTCCTTTATTTTGTGATAGGAACATGTCGAATTTGAACAAACTTGACTTCACCTCTTTAGAGGTCTGTGGAAGGAACTACCTCAAGTGGGTCCAATATGTGGAGCTTCACCTCACTACAAAGAATTTGCATCCCGCTATTGAAGATGATACGGAAAACCTGGTTAGTGAAGTTGAGAAAGCCACTGCCATGATCTTCATCCGAAGACATATTCATAATGTACTACAAAACCGAGTACCTTACTGAGGAGGATCCACGAGCACTATAGGTTGTTTTGGCTGATCAATTTGATCACCAAAATGACATCTTCTTGCCTGAAGCAAGACATGACTGGCAGCATTTATGTCTATGAATGAATATAATTCTGAAGTTTGTCGAATCCAATCACTTCTCAAGTTTTGTAACAAAATTTTAACCGAAGAAGATCTCATGGAGAATACCTATTCGACTTTCTTTGCTACTACTTTTTTCCTGCAACAACAATATATAGCTCAGAAGTTCACTAAGTTTTAGATTTGATCTCTGTTTTACTTCTCGCTGAAAAGCAGAATCAGCTGTTCATGAAAAATCATCAAGCTCAACCTACTGGGGTGATTGATGTGCCTGAAGCACACTATAGCACGAACCAATGCTAGGCTAGAAGCCACCCCGACAAGGTTAACAGAGCCAATGCCTATCTAAATGAGGAAACAAAGCCCAAAAGCGCACTAACCTCGCTCCCAAGGCTCCAAACTTTAAGAATAAAGGGAAAGCACCTAAAACGATAGATGTAGACATGTGTTATCGTTGTGGTTCAAAGAACCATTGGTCCCGTGTTTGCCGAGCTCCCCAAAAGGTTGTAGCTGAATATCATTCTCGTTGTAAAAAGTTTGAATCAAACTTTGTGCAAGTGGACGAATCGGAGAGTACCAAGATGGAGGTTTTTTACTTTCAAGAGGCCGTTACCCCTATGGAAGATTAGAATCTTAGATATAAACTATTTTCTAGTTGAAATTTAGACATTAGGGCCAAATTCCACCAAGTGGCTAAACCCCCTTGTGTTTTTGGTTAACTTTGAACAATTTTCCTTTATGTTTGGATTATTTGTTGGTGATTTGTTTTTTGGATATTAATTTTAATTAATATTCGTCCTTGAATACTTAAAATTATTTTGAATGGATATTTGTTTTAAAGAACTTTTATGCATGTGACTGATTCAAATTAATTTTCATTATAGGTATGAGTAGTGTTGACGTTAGTTGTTTGGCAGATAGTGGAACCACACGAATCGTTTTACGTGAATGCATTTATTTCACTAACTTCTTACCTAAGAATGCACTTCTGACAACCCTCTCAGGATCATCCAACCTGATCGAAAGATACAGTAAGACACGTATAATGTTGTCTAATGGTACAATTTTGACCATTGATGAGGCATTTTATTCTTCGTGTTCCGAAAGAACGTTGTTGAGCTTTAAGGACATTAGAGGTAATAATTACCACGCTGAAACCTATGTAGAAAATGGAGTTAAATTTATATGCATAACTTCCTACGAATATGACTAAAAGCGTATTCTAGAAAAGATGGAGCGTATCCCGAGTGGTCTATTTACTACAACCATACGCCCCATAAAGAGCCACTATGTGGCCGGCCCTAACTCTGGGACTACACACAAAATTACACTTTGGCATGATCATTTGTGACACCCTGGACAAACAACGATACGCTGTATCCTTAAATCTTCACACGAGCATCCACTAACCTGAAGTTTACATTCGATTCAAGGAATTGCATGTCAAACCTACTCCATGGGAAAACTTATTATTAAGCCTTCTTATGACAAGATTCGTTCAAATCCTCCTATTTTTTTCTACAAAGGATTTTGGGGCACATTTGTGGAATGATTCACCCTCCATGCGAACATTGAGATATTTTATGGTTTTGGTTTACGCATCCACACATTGGTCACACATGTGCTTGTTGTCCACAAGGAACGTTGCATTCTCTAAATTGTTGGCTCAGGTTATCAAGCTTAGGGCTCACCGCCCTAATTATCCGATCAAATCTATTCGATTGGATAATGCTGGAGAATTCACATCTAAAACTTTTGATGACTATTGTATGTCAGTTGGGGTTGAAGTTGAACATCTTGTACCCCATGTTCACACCCAGAATGGTCTGGCAGAGGCATTCATTAAGCACTTACAAATGAGTACTCGATTGTTGGTCATATGTACCAAGCTCCAGATCGTTGTTTGGGGCCAAGCAATATTGCACGCAGCCATGTTGGTCTGCTTGAGCCCTGTTTTGACCCAACCATATAGCATAATTCAGTTGGTTACCAGATACGAACCCGACATATCGTATCTGCGCATTTTGGTTGTGCAGTATATGTGTCGATTTCGCCGCCATTACATACAAAAATGAGACCTCAACGAAGGATGAGAATCTATGTCAGATATGATTCTCCTTCGATTATTCGTTACTTACAACCTTTGATAAGCAATTTATTTACCGCTCGTTTCTTGGATTGTCACTTCTATGAGACAGTCTTCCTGTTGTTAGGGGGAGATAAGAACGTCAACGTTCCTGAAGAATGACACAAATTATCGTGGATGACTCCCACTTTGTCTCATTTAGATCCCTGCACCACTTAGTTTGAAACTGAAGCGCAACGCATATTAGATCTACGTAGGGGAGATAACACATCCTCTACATTCTTCTACACAAACCCTAAAAACACATATCTCTCAGCCGCCGGCTCCCTTTCCCTTTTCAAATAAGATAGGCTACAACATGTTTTAATTTGATATCTTTTTTCTATATATTTATAAAGATTTTCTTATTCAACAAAAAAATTGAGCTTTTCTTTAATTACAAGGTTAAATTAGTAAATTTATATGCTAATTTTATTTAATTTTTTTACTTAAGGGGTTATATGAAAGGAAACTAAAACCTGAGAGGGTGTTAATATAATGTCTTAAACATGAAGTAAGTTTTGTGAAAACTCGATACCCTTCAGTGGGTGTGTGACATCCCACATCGCCCAGGGGAGTGATCCTATTGTAAGATCCCACATCACCCAGGGGAGTGATCCTTAAATGTATATTCCCATCCTTACCTAGCATGAGGCCTTTTGGGAACTCACTGGCTTTGGGTTTCATCGGAATTCTGAAGTTAAGCGAGAAGAGGGCTAGAGCAATCCCATGATGGATGACCAACTGGGAAGTTGCTCGTGAGTTCCTAAAAACAAAACCGTGAGGGAATGGTAAGCCCAAAGCAGACAATATCGTGCTACGGTGGTGGAGCGAGCCTGGGAAGGGATCCGCCCCGGGCGGGGATGTGACAATTGGTATCAGAGCCTAACCCTGACCATGGTGTGCCGACGAGGACGTCGAGCCCCTAAAGGGGGTGGATTGTAAGATCCCACATCGCCCAGGGGAGTGATCCTTAAATGTATATTCTCATCTTTACCTAGCACGAGGCCTTTTGGAAACTCACTGGCTTTGGGTTCCATCAGAACTCCGAAGTTAAACGAGAAGAGGGTTAGAGCAATCCCATGATTGGTGACCCACTAGGAAGTTGCTCGTGAGTTCCCAAAAACAAAACCGTAAGGTATCGTTTGGTATGTAGACGGGACGGGACAGGACGGAACGAAACGGAGCAAGAGCAAAGATGCCCTCGGATGGAAACAAGGAGGAAGAAGAAGGAGACGGAGAGGATATAATTTTGTGTTCCACAGATGTGGAACGAGTTGTTCCAGGGGGTGAGGCGGAACGAAAATTCACCCAAAACTCGTCCCATGGAACGGCTCGTTCTACCCGTTTTAGGCGCACCAAACATGGGACGGAATGCCTTGTCCCACTCTATTCCGTCCCGTCCCACATACCAAATGGTACCTAAGGGAATGGTAAGCCCAAAGTGGACAATATCGTGCTACGGTGGTGGAGCGGGCCCGGGAAGGGATTCGTCCTGGGCCGGAATGTGACAATTGATGGCGTGGTAGGGACCCAAAGCGAACAATATCGTGCTATGGTGGTGGAGCGGGCCCGGAAAGTGGTCCCCCTCGAGCTGGGATGTGACACGGTGTTAGGGTAAATAACCCAAAATATATTTATATCCATATTCGAGTTTTGTATACATCGAATATATATGTTTTCATTTTCGGACAGCGTATCATGTTGTATTGCTAGATTTTCAATTTAGGTTGACAGGGTCATATAGATATAGTTACCTTTTGGCCCCATTACAATAAATTCCCCAAAATACAACCGTTAGGTAGGTAGGATCATGCCACTTGTAACCTTCAGCAAGTGAAGAAAATCAACGACAGCCAATAAATTAAATGTACGTGACCATATCATATTGCCACGCATAAAGGGCTTTGCTCCTGCAACGGTAAGATAAGCCCTCGTTTGCCCTTATAAGTAAGCCACTCTTTGTTACTCATCCCCTCACCAGCTTCAGTTTCCATTCCCTCTCTATCTTGCTCCTCGATCTCTCTCTAAAAAATCTCTGCCTTTTTCTTCCTAAATTGCAGATCTTCGTTGGTGTTTGTGCATCTCAATTGCATCGCTTTCATATATTTGAAATATACATATATATAGTCACAGTATATATATTTGATCTGTTCTTTTCGTTTGGATCTTATTGATTAATTCTCCTCTCATGGAGTTTGGGAGATTTGTTTGGATTCAGATCTTGTTCTTTTCGCTGTGTTTGTGTTTGTGTTCAACTACACAAGGATACAAATTCTATGTCGGTGGGAGAGATGGGTGGGTGTTGAACCCTTCTGAGAACTACAACCACTGGGCTGAGAGGAACAGGTTCAATGTCAATGACAATCTATGTAACATCTCTTTCTTCTCTCTCTCTCTCGATCTCTCTCTCTCTCAATATTTTCTCTTAGGGTTTTTTTCGTCTGATCCATCTGATGTTGTTTTTGTTAACGAAAAATAATTTTCAGATCGTGTCTCACAATTTTGATGATTTTCGTCATTTGAATATAAGCATCATTGTGTGAAAATTATTTCTCTTTTCGAATCCTTTGAACGCTGCGACAATGTCGTTTTAGACATAAGCATAATACCAGCAAATAAAACATGAAAAATCTAATTATTATTGGTTCACAACATCAAACACATAAAACATGAAAAAAAAATTAAATAATAGGGAAAATATATGGAAGAGATCCTAAATTTCAGTTGTTTTTCTCTTTTTATCCGCCCTATATTTTAGGTCAAATTTTGTTGCTAATTTTTGTTTCCTCATGCCACGTGCACACATATACAGATTTCAAGTACCAGAAAGGGTCAGACTCAGTGCTCGTCGTGAACAAAGACGACTACTTCAACTGCAACATCCAAAACCCTATTCAGAAACTCGACGGTGGCGACTCAGACTTCACCTTCGACAGGTCTGGAGCTTTCTATTTCATCAGTGGTCAAAATGGTAATTGTGCAAAGGGTCAGAAGCTTCTTATTACTGTCCTCGCCCCGAGGCACCCCAAGCGACCAGTCCTCCCTCCTCCTCCTACTAGCCCCACCCCTACAGCTCCTGGCCCTAGCCCTACCACCCCTACAGCTCCTGCCTATCCTCCCGCCACGTCTCCTCAGCAGCCCTACCAGCCTCCTGCGGCATCCCCACCACAAGGGCCAGGGCTACCACCAGCTGCAGGCCCAGTCTCTCCATCACCCCCACCTGTGATTACAAACCCTCCTCCATCTGCATCACCAGGCCCATGGTCATCACAGCCGTCACCGTCGCCATCAACCTCCCCGGTACCAGCTGCCGGCCCAGTCTCCCCATCACCATCACCTGCGATTACAAACCCTCCTCCAGCTGCCTCACCAGGCCCATGGTCATCACAACCGTCACCATCGCCGTCAACATATCCGGTGCCAGCTCCCTCAATGACAACATCTCCGGTGCCAGCTCCGTCGTCAGGCTATACTCCAAGTACTTCTCCGCCCTCACCGCCCCCGGAGGGGCTCGCACCTACCCCTTCTGGCGTGCCTGAGGGGCCCACACCTACTCCGTCAAACGAGCCTGCTGGCCCCACACCTCCGGGAACTGTTACTTCTCCGCCGCCAGGGTCCGAGGAGTCGACTGCGCCGAAGCCGTCAAATAATGGAGCGTTACGTGGTGTAACGGCTCCTTCGAGTGTGTTGGTGTCTTTGGCTGTTCTTCTGGTCAGTGTGGCTCTCTCATGAAACGGATTTGTGCAGGGTTGAAATAACGGGGGAATAAATAAATAAAGTTAGTGCAAGGTGTTTTTTTTCAGTTTGATGATTTATTAGGGGCTGTTTTGTTAATTAGTTAATTTTCTTTCATTTTTCATTTTATATCATAGAACTCAAGAGGGAATTGTTTCGGTCGGGAATTAATTCGTATTTGTTTTCTAGTTAAATCTGAGATATTATTTTGGTTTTGTTTTCTTTACTTCAAGTAAAACTTGATCAATTCATTCTCTACATAACCTTATTGTTAATTTCCATATTCAATATTTTCTTTGACTCCAGTGATGCAAATGACTTGGTGATTTAAATTTGAAAAGGAGCATGCACCACATAAATTGAAGAATTAATGTTCATCTTTTCAAGGGATAATATTTGACTCTTTACATAACGTTACGATTGGAACAATTTGTTTTATTTATTATTTTATAAATATTATTCTAAAAAAATTATTCAATATGAAGACATCTAGAGATGATTCCTTGAACTTATTTGATTCATATTTATGTTTAAAAGCTTTACAAATTAAAAAAAAAAAAAATTATATAGATATGACATTTGATTACACGATGATAAAGTGAATAAAAGGCTTGCATTATGACATTTATATAGAAAAATGGCTTCTTACATGTATAAAGTCAAATAATGTCTAAGGGTTCAAATGAAAATGACCTCACACGTCCAATGAAGACCTTAGATGAGCAGCACTGTTATTTTTTATTTTATTTTATGTTGATGTTGTAAGTAAGATCTAAATATTTTATTGTAATAATTATATTACATACATATATCGACATAAATAATATCTGGCCAATAGATAATGATCTAATTATAGCATGGTAGTCACTCCGAACGTAATTGTGGTTTTCGATTAGATTAAGTCGGTGGGTTAAGCTGCATGAATACTGGCCACATGCATTTTCAGTGTCAAAATTCCCCACCACGTGCATAAATAGTAGTGAAAATTGAAGAATTCACGTCAAATGGATCACAATTTGACCATACACAGTGACCGACTACATTTATTGAAATTAAACATGTTTATTTGGTCAACGTGATAATGCTTGAGGTGAAATTTTTTTCGGAGGTAAATAATTAATTGGGGCGCGAATTTCTCTGATCATTAAATCTTTACATTCTTTTAGTACTCTCCTTGTATCTAATTTGTATATATTTGAAACGAAATTGCGTGTGTTAATTAAAATAGGATATTACGGACTGAAGTTCGTAATTTTAGATCTAGGGCTCATTTAAGAGTGTTTTTAAAGTAACTAAAAACGTTTTTAGTGAAAATATTTTTGGTACCAATCCTTAGCAAAAATATAAATGCATATTCGAAAAGCATTTAAAGTGATTCCTGCAAGAAGCAACAGTTATGTGATGCTTCTTGATAACTGTTGCTTCTTGAAGGAAGCACTTCAAGTGCTTTTGAAACCCAAAACATTTTCTCTAAAAACACTTACAATCATTTTAAATGCACTTCCAAACAAGCCCCTAGTTTGCATGGATTTCTCTGGTGTCAAAATTTTTTTGGATATATATTTGTAATATCCTTTTTTTGTAAATGAAATATCGTACTCTTCTTGAAAGGGAAAAGCTTTGTATACAGTGGGTTTGGTTCATCACGAATTGACCAAAAAACAGAAAACAAAAGACCAAAACAATATGGTTTGGTTGGTTTTTCGATTTCATTTGTTAATTTTATACTAGACCGTAGTGCAAAGTGACTAATTTTCTTGATGGTAGGAACCAAATTTACATGAACTAGGGTTTAGGGTTTATGTCGCTAGGTATTCTACTTAATTTTCTATAATGCTTCAGAGTATCAGATATTTTGGACTTCTTAATCATGAAATCTTTTTTCAATTTCATAAAAACCAATATCTAACAGATTAAAAGTCCAGCATAGTCTATACTCCGAGCACCATAAAATTTTTGTTATGTGATTAATTGCAAGTATCTCAGACGAATAGCTTCAAGGACTTTTCTAACCGGGAGGAGGAATAGGACCTGTCAAATATTACTCGACCGGTACTCATTTCATATTGGTTTTCGTCCCTACAATTGTCATTGAGGGCATTTTTCATATGAATATGTGTGGCCATGGATGTTGAGACTACTGAACCTCAACCATTGACTGGAAGCTTTGCTTGGCTTTTACATTATAATTCATTTAGAGCAATAAATCAGTGACCTTTCAGTCGTGGAAAATCAATAAATGTTGCACAATTGGACGTGTCATAAATAATTGTCCTCATCACATTATCATATATTTTGTAGAATTTGACACCTTCTTTCTTCTATAGTAAATTAAATAAAAGTCCTAAAAATTTGGGTGTATTTAATTAATCAGGAATTTAAATGTATAAAAAAGTCTAGGTATGCGTCATGTTTTGATTTTATAAATTTTTAAAAAGTCTTGGATTTAGAGAGCTTCGTAGTGTATTTTAGTCTTTAACAAAATCAACTTCTCCCCCTATAAGTTTGAGGGAATTTTCTTGAAGTATACATTATATGTAACTCCATGAAAATTCTTTACAATCCAATTGAATACTATCTTATATATAAGACATGATAATATTGTATGAAAAATTTTTCTTGAAGTATACATTATATGTAACTCCATGAAAATTCTTTACAATCCAATTGAATACTATCTTATATATAAGACATGATAATATTGTATACAAAATCCAATTGTTACGATTTACAACCCAACTTTTCATATCGATCGTTTTTAATATTTTTTTTTTCACTAAATACTTTAGCATTAGATGGTCATTAAACTAAAATATGATCTGAAAAATTCTTATTTATCTATGTAATTTAAATCAATAACTTAGAAAAATAAGAAATCTAAATTATCCTTCTTCTGCTTAAGGCCTTAGAAAATACATTATCCTAACTTGGGCTTTCATTTTCATGGAATAGAGAGGTGATACCTGATTCATTTGCTTTTGCAATGTGTCGGCAAGAACTACAGAGAGATGTGATGGGTAGGGTAATGCTGTATATATGTCCTTTGTCTATGTAGAGATGGCAACTAATGACGGTCCATGCATATGACATCTGGGAAGCTGAGTGATGTCAAATGCTTCTGTTCAACAAATATTAATAAAGCTTCAAAATTGTGTATTTGAGTATATTTTTATTTGTATTGAAATTGGATTAATAATAAGACCTTAGATATTGTTGGATGTTTAATATTGGATTAGATTGAATATTTCATTAGATTAATGTGTGTTGAAGAAGAAATATATATTAAATTGGATATGTCACTAGATTAATGTATGTTTAGACAAGAAATAAATGTTGACTTTTGAATTTTGTCCAAACTGAAGATAGAACACATACAAAATTCAAGCGAATGAGATTAGTCGAGTGGTCTTTTTTTTAGCAGAATAATTCATGAAGGAAGAAGAGAGTCTAGTTGTCCTTTTGTTGAAATTAGATTAGGGTTAGGAACTTAATGTTAATGTGAACTTTTACCTGAAAGAGGATGCCACGCACGGTTCTCAAGTTAACTAATTAACATGTGTGTGTTATGACTCATAACTCCCTTAATTTGCATTATAAGATCAATAATGATTCCTAACCACAGATTAGTACTCAATCCGTGTGAAATTTCTTTTCCTTAGGAGATGGGGTTGATTGGATAGTCCAGTCTACTACTTTGCCGTCAGATCCTAAACCCTAAACCCTACATATTTTGTATGACCAACATAATTTGATCATACCCTTGATATATTGGTGATCCTTTCCTAATGTTTGAGCTTTTGATCCTAGCAATTGTCTAACATAATAATATCATCGCCTCCTTTGCGCAATATATCGAGTTCGATCTCCGTTTCCCATCTCTTTGTTAGTATGTTTGTATAGTTTAGGTTGAGACTATGCTCAACTCTCTCTCTCCCACCGTTATGCCTCTTCAATGTAAAAGGAACCAAAAAATGAGCAATCGAGGACGTAAGTTTGATATACGTTATTGGCCGGTTCTCTAACAACTTGAGTTTTTGGGCTAGTTACATTTTGCACTCTTATAACGCATATTTTGAAACCAGTAACAAGCACGTCTGTTAAAAGTTATTCTTTTGTTAGCCGCAAGATAGAAAATATCTATTGTAAAACCAAATTTGGTTTTGAGTGAATCATATTTGCCTATTTGTCGATAATATTTTTGTTCATCACCCTTAAGTGATGGGATGCTCACCACCATATTTAATATTTATCACTGTTTGATGAATTTAAGTTTTGAGATCTGTGTAATGAATGGACTTAAATCTCAAAATTTCAATTTAAGGAAAACTAATGAAAAGTCTTAAAAAAAAACTTTAATTTTAATGAAAAATGATAAATAAAGGTGTAGTAAATAGTATCAGAGAAAGGTAAAAATGTTATTTTTCGTTAAAAGTGAATAGTACCGGAAGTGTTTCGTTAAAACTTCCTTAAATTTATCCTATGATAACAAGTAGGATGGTGAATTAAAATGTCATCATATTCTGAACACCTTGCTAAAATGTTGGGACCGAACTTGATGTGTTTCAGTTGCTCATACCTTAAGCAACCTTCCATCACTCAACATAGATAAAATACTGTTTACGAAATAAATTTTCAGTTTTAGAGGAACCGTGAAAACCTTGGCCAAAAAGAAAACAGTACAAGTCAAGATGCCTAATGCACACGACACGTGGATACAGTGACTTGTTCTGCTCTTGACAGTTACCGGGGAGTGACAAAGAAACGAGAAACCGCTTAATCATACAACGTGTCTATCTAGTCATGCACGGATACATTATCACTGTGAAATTTCGTATCAATGATACAATGTTATAAATAAAAACTTACATAGAGTAATGTGTTATTAAAAAGAAACGTCATAGTATACTAATATATGGAAGTTGCTCTCCTACAACGAAGAGAAAACTCTTGCATATGAGAACCCGTATGCAGCACCTCACAAACAAAATGTCGGCCTGCATGGTGGGATGCATGTTTAAAAGGCCCGTTTTTGTGTGAGATGTTCGTATGCTAGAATTTCTCCACAACAGGCTCATTCTTGTAATTAGTTTGTTGTTTCCATTTATCCAAATATGTTAGGAGAGTAAGAATTCAACATTCGTCAATGACCATTTGGTCTAAGTGACACTCAATCTCCGATGAGGTCTCGAGTTCAATCTCATAGACAATAGTGGATAAAAGAAAACAAATACACTGAACTTTGCTCATCATAGATAAAAGGCTTATAAATTTCGGGATGCACCGTCAATCTGACAATAGGCTACGCTAGTCATTTGCTCCTCATTTACATCAATCGATCTCCCAATAGCCTCAATAAAGGAATAGATGAAGCTGAGAGTTACAAGGGAAATAAACTAATAAAGAGGGCAGTGTAGCGACAAAAAAATACAAAATGAAAAGAACAAGAGGCGATCTGTGGTGCTTTCCGGGTACAAAAATGGCTGAAATATCATCAAAAGAACCACCATCTCCATTGTCGGGTCCTCTGCAAGGCATGAGACAGAGTTACAGTATTGTCGGATACATAGATGTATACATCGGCATAAGGTGAAACCTCAATTTTAAAAACTACGTTTTTCATAGATCAAAACCAATGCAGCATGAAAACAATGTGTTGAAAGTGAAACATGTGGTCCTAAGGTTCACCACCCGTGAACTAAGGTTGACAAAAGCTAATATTTAGAAAGCACTTTCTTCAATTTGTATGGAAACCCAAGTAGGATTCCAGCAGGATCTTAGACCTTTCATTTTACAGTTGGGATACCAACGGACTTGATAGTAAAGGGTGCTGGTACTGTGATTAGTTGAGGCAAAATAGCTTTTCACCAGTATTTAAACAGACTGCCGAACCATAAAGTTCTAAATGGAGCTATCTAATGGATGTTCAATAATGAAGAGAAGCCTAAATCAAGCATTACAAAACACGGAAAGCATCGTCCAAATAACACAAAGTTTGGACACGCAAGACTTCGTTAAACTTTGTATACGATTCCAGTACTACATGTCACAGTCAATTTTAACACTTCTATTACAATCTAAAGTCTAACTCGATTTTTATTTGAGAGTCGGATTGTAGCTAAATATAAGACACAAAATCAATCGCTATGATGCATTACACCACAAGGCATGCTTCGTTTAGAGACCAAAAATCTTAAAG
Source organism: Pyrus communis (assembly GCF_041283825.1). NCBI lineage: Eukaryota > Viridiplantae > Streptophyta > Magnoliopsida > Rosales > Rosaceae > Pyrus > Pyrus communis. Next base: position 4,731,353 of record NC_142567.1, read on the forward strand.
ATGATGAGTCAGGACTGAAACAGCATGAAGTTGAGCATCATAAGCTGACAACAAATAGGGAAACTGGAAATATTCTGGAAAGAATATCCGAGTAGTAGGGCATTAGTATTCTTCCTCCTTTCTTGCTTGGATAATAGGATACTAGGATTCATCAAATAAAGCATTTTTGTCATTTTTTTTGTAATTTATACTCAGAATCAATGCTCGCCAATAGCTAATAAAAGAGTGAAAAGGGAAAAGTGGTAAAACCTTCTGATTCTGATCTGGTGATTGTAATATAATGGGCTGGGAGAGGGTCGTCCCGCCGTCAATATTCTGCATGTACGGTCATACCTTCCCCAACATCTCATTCAACTGACCATCAAAATGGATATATAATGTCATTGCTCTGAAAAACAATGGTTCATGGCTAAAAATGATCACAGGAAAAGATGGCCTTCATAGTTGTTGTTATGTGCCTCTCATATGAAATTTTATCTATGATATTCTATTTGCTTCATTTCTTATACGTTTACTAAACTCATTAAGAAATAGAAAGGGCAAAGCAGGCTGTTCGTTTTTTTAGCTACATAACATTATTAAGTTACTAACCCTTTCTTGACGCCATCTAGTCTCCCACCGCGCATCCAAAATTTTGTCACCTAATTCTCTTTGAGCATTTAGAAGAACAGTCATTTCATAGAATTTTTCAGGGTTTTTGAGGTCCTCCTTGCTCCAACAAGATGCATTCAACGGAAGGTCCAGTTCCTGCCATTGCTCTGCTGCTAGTTCATAATTATCCGAAGTACAGTGAGCATCTTCCTTTTTCTGCCTGGTACATTCATGACTTAGACTAATATTATAGATTGAAGATAAATTGCTTACTGTGGAGCAAAAAATAATCAAGAGGCAACACGTGGATTTTTAGGTGAAGAGGATAAAATTACCCTCGAGACACACCGGTTTTCCTACACGCGAGCAGTGGGGAATCATCCATCAACCGAGTCAAGAGTGCCCAAAATAGGTAACAAGTTCAAATTTATCTCATCCATCTTTACTTCATATCCTTTACAAGGAAATCATTCCATAGCCTTCAAAACTTTCAACATAGATTACATAACCTCCAAAATATTCATTCCAAAAATGTGTTAATTGGCTAATTAATGGATTAATTACCTAATTAATTCATTAATTGCCAAATAACTCACACATTAAACCACAAAATGCACACAAAAAGCATCCCAAAGGCCGGCCACCTTTTCTCCAAAGGCCATGCCCTATAAATACTACCCATTTTTCTCTAAAAACCTAGTTCCACACTCTTACAAAACTCCAAAAAACTCTCCAAACACTTTTCTATCTAAATTCTAACTTTGACATCGGAGGTTCTTCAGCCAAAGCCGCCCCCCCCCCCACCTCATCGTGGGCACGTGAGGCTCTTGACCTAGACTTAAGGTGTTAATTGTTTTGTAGGTGCAATTTTGTCCAAGAAGAAAAAGGCGGAAATTTGCATCCACATTTACACCCCAATTTTGTGGCCTTGGTGGAGGATCAAGTTTCATGACTTCTGTTTCAAGGGCCTTCTTCGCTTTATAGTAAGGGATATTTTTCACAATAACAGGATCTTCCTTGGTTCAAGCAGGATCTATGGAGATCAAGGTCTATCAATGATGAGCAAATTTATATCAAATATCTTTCTCAAGAAACAAATTACAAAAAATTGCAGAAACAATGCACTCTTAAAAATGTATGAGAGTTCGATTATCAACATATGAATCCAGTTTTTGAACAAATGGAAATGTTATGAAGCAGATGGAACTCAAATGTTCCCTCAGTAAGAACAAAATTCACAATAGACTAATCACTGTTATATGACATTAAGAGCTGAAGCTTACATTAAGGTTTTTTTCTTCTAAAAATAAGAAAAGAAAGAGTTGTTAAAGAGAGACCAAAAGGCCAATAGTGGAACCTTAAATTTGTTTCCAATAAACTTTTCGAGAGATGAAGTGGATTTTTTCAACTAAAAATACAAATACGAAAAAACCAAGCTCGTTAGCTGAATGTTCCACAGAAGTGGTTATTATGCACAGAAATTTTCTTACTTCGTGCAACTGCTCCCAGCCAGGTTTTCGCTTGACCACCACATCACGAAGTTGATCATACCGCATAGATTCCTAAACCAAGAATAACAAAGTAACAAGGAAATAGATGAATAGATAATTAGACTAAGGTAACCAACGTTAATCTCACATTTCTCTTATATTGTTCTAATATCTTTAAAGTACAATACATTGGGATGTTGCCGTCACAATATGTAAGAAACAACATAAAAGCAAGGCTGTGTATAACTTTTGATGCCGTATTTATAAATTGTGAACCTTGTATTGCCACCAAATTTTTTTCTTGACATCATCATCGAAGTCGAATCCCCCCACAACCTGAGGCAAGGTAAACAGCCAAAATGCAGCAATGCTGGGATATTTCATGTTGTGAACTATATACTGAAACAATTAACAAGATCGTTAATAGGAATTCAGATAAAAACAAAACTTAGAAACTAAAATCTCACAAGAGTAAATAAATTTCCTTGGTTTGTGGTTTATTATTATAATGCTTGGGAATATGGAGCTCTAATTCCTTGATAGTTCCTTGACAACGAAATCATTATCATTCAAAAGTTTATAGATCCAATGCTAGACTGACTATCTTCAAACCCAAAGCATCTCCTCTAGCAAGGCCATGCCCACAACAGTCACCAAATTTCACTCTTTCGGCAGACTAAACTATAAGCGAAACTTTTATCGCTGCAGCCAGAGTGCCTATATTTAAAAAAAGGTTGACTCTATTAACTGTATTCAGATTAAAGAAGATATTCCTATTATCCTTTAGAAGCCAAAAAGAATTGAAGAAATGAGATACCGTTGTTTAATAATCAAACTGTGTCTCCAATGTTGAAAATAAATGAGTTCATATTGTGTCCGGGGCCTCATTTGTTGGATTAGGGAGGACTGCAGAAGGGAAAGGTCCCATTGTGTTCCCAAGAACGTATGCCCTAAGTCTTGGTCTTTCCGAGAGAGGAGTGGTGGGAGGAAAATCGCTTCTTGAAGTCATAAACTTAGATGGGAGCTTGTTATAAAATTCTCTTGCTAGTAATTACACTTGTCAAAACAAATATTTTCCCACTAAAGGTAAAAGCAGATGGCATAGGAAAAAATTGATACTAGCCTCATAGGGGTAGTCCATCTTCCTCAAAACATTGTAGGCTTTCCATGGAGGCTCCATGATCTGTGAGGAAAAATAAAATGGACCTATGAGGATGGAAGCATCATTAAGAATGAATTCATGAAATACGAGAACATGATTATATAATGCAAAAACTCTTTAAACTCAACTTTGAAAAGATAAATAAAACAAAGTAACATGGCTAGAGCTTTTTGATTCTTAACAAGTTAAATGGATATAGATTGTATGATTTGTATCATCGTACTAAACTAATTCCTTTTGAATGATTGACACAGGTTTGCTTGAAATAACACACGGCCCTTCTGAAACGTATTAAAGCAACTCCAAATATTACAACACTAAATCAACTAATGTATTGAGAACTCTACGAGTAATTGGAACTATCAATTGCTGAGGCAAGTTCACACATTAGTGTTGAATTATGCATTGCAGTGAAAGTGAAGATCTAGTTGGAACATTCAGAGTTTCAGATCAATGTAAGACATAAAACAATATAATTTCAAGCTTTATAAAACCAAAAATAGCTCACATCATCTGCTGAGATTCTGACTTGTAATTTGCCCTTGCACTCCGTACAGTCCATCACACCCTGCAATACAACATAAATTTCGTGTCAAGTTTATGAACGCAGATCTTCAGTTATGTGAGATGGTAACCCACATGATTTGGATAAAATTACTGATTATGAGTATGATATAGTGTTAAATATATGTAAATAAGTCAACTTTACAGGGTGCCAAAAGGTTTACCGTGCCATCACGGTTGGGCACTCTTTAGATGGCAATGGCGCATCAAGATTTATGGCGGATGGAAGGTGAACCAACTCAGCCCGATTATCAGCAATGGCATCTGCAATACATTCAGCTGTTGCTTTCTCTCCACTGCATAAAGATTCACGGAGAAATAAAACACATGAAGATAATATCATGTTGGTGGTTGAATAAAGGACTGACTGCATGATAATATTTATAAACAAATACAATTAAATAGACGAAACATACTACAAACAAAAGATTAAAATAAAATGTTCAACTAATCCAGCCTTAACTACCAACCTCGATTGTCTGAAACTATGGTAACAAGGAGAAAGAGTGAAGCAGAGCTGCATGTAGTTTCAAAAAGCATATTGCAACATGTTAATTTGTTTCTGAAATGCTATTAACGCCCACTTTTAGTCAAACAGAAGAGACTTTTTAAGAAATATTTGCCTAGAAATATAATAAATTCCAGCATTCAAATGGACTCTATTTTTAGAATGACAGCCATAGTTTAGTTTTGAAGGACTATACTATGAGACCCATAAGGAGCAGTAAAATCTTCTTATCGGGTTCATATCACAGATTTTGGCAACAGACTGGAGATTTTTTAGCTCATTCTGGGACTCAGTAGACATAAGTTATTCAAAATTATAGCACAACTTACAATTTTTTCCAACATATGTTTGGCTAGTTAAGACTTCAAGAATAATAGTTGTTGAATCATGCATCCTACAGCTCCATTTTTACATAAATATCTTTTCACTTTGTAACAAATAGGAGCACATTATAACTCATAGAGTTACCTGTTTTCCAGACATAGAGGTCAAAATCTAAATGAAGGAAAGTCTACCTTCTCAGGGTGTAATTCTTTGTTGAAAATCAATGTCAAAGTTAGGCATGGAAAGTTAGGCAATGTTAGGTATGGTTGAATAAAAATTATTAGGTGCAATTAATGTGTTTTGTGTGGTAATAAATAATCTTAGTTTAATCATTTGGTTTGCTATAAATACCCAAGTCCTTAAGCATTGTAAATCATCCAAGGAAAAACAAAGCCTAGAGCTAAGTAAGAAAAGCTTTGCTAATTAGTTTGTTTTGTGAGCTTTCTTTAAGAGTGTGTTCTATTTTCTTCTTCTTGGGATCATTAGAGTTATCTTGGATACTCTTCTTATTCAACAATTGGTATCAGAGCTAAGTCGGTCAGGGATCGTTCTTGGTAGAGCATTGGTTGTAAGTCTCTTGAAATTCCGAGTATGCTCTGTGGTTGCAGTTTTGACTGATCTTCCACATCAGAAAAGGTTTCTTGAGATTATTGCTGGGGTTATCACAAACCTTGAGAGGGAGCTTCTTTGTGTCGAGAGTAGTGTATTACTCTGCACGGTAGTCACTCAAGCTTGTTCGGTGTAGTCAAAGTCTTGCCGATACGATGGGTGATCTTCAAGTTGTTGGAGGAATCAAGAAGCTCAACAACCAAAACTATAACACGTGGGCAACGTGTATAGAGTCTTACCTTCAAGGTCAAGACTTGTGGGAGGTTGTCGGTGGTAGTGAAGTTACACAACCGGCAGCGGAAGATGCTAACGGCGTCTTGCGGAAGTGGAAAATTAAAGCAGGCAAATCAATGTTTGCCTTAAAGACCACAATAGAAGAAGAAATGATGGAGCACATTCGGGATGCTAAAACACCAAAGGAAGCATGGGACATTTTCGTTACACTCTTTTCGAAGAGGAACGATACAAAATTGCAACTTCTCGAGAATGAGTTGCTATCGATGGTACAACGTGACATGACGATTGCCCAGTACTTTCACAAGGTGAAGTCGATATGCCGCGAAATTTCAGAATTAGATCCAACAGCTCCTATTGGGGAAACCAGGATGAAGAGAATAATTATCCATGGTTTGAGACCCGAATATCGAGGGTTCATTGCCGCTATACAAGGATGGCCGACCCAACCATCACTTGTTGAGTTCGAGAATTTGCTTGCCGATCAAGAAGCTTTGGCAAAGCAAATGGGAGGGGTCTCGTTAAAAGGTGAGGAGGAAGCGCTCTACACCAAAAGTAAAGGCAGCTTTAAGCAGCGTGCTGGTGGTGGATCTAAAAGAAATGGTGACAAGGAAAAAGGTCATCAAGGAGGAGGGAGTTCTCGGCCAGGGGGAGCTCCGAAGTATCACGGCAACCGTGGTCAGTCCCAGAATAATAAAAGATTTGAGGGCAAATGTTACAATTGTGGAAAGAATGGCCACATGGCGAAGGATTGCTGGTTCAAAAGGCCTGCAGAAAGTAACGTCGCTAACTCAGAGAAGAAAATTGAAGATGATTGGGATGTCGTTGCGTCTCTAGCTGTGGAGGAAGAATGGGACGCAGAATCATCATCTTGTTGGTGCTCAGAAAATGAGGCATCACTTGACCCAAAAGAGTTTGAAGATACGTTACAAGGGAAACTGGGAAACCAAGCTGCCCAAATCCAATCAAGTCCAGATGAGCCTGAAGATTTGATTGTTGGAGACGATGTCGAACAAAGAGTGGCTCAGAATCCTTGGCAAACTGGCGTGTATCAACAACCAAAAGAAGAAGGTGGGCCAAGTGAAACGGAAGAATCAACTCCACAATCTCAACTCCGAAGGTCAACAAGAGCACGGAGACCAAATCCCAAATACGCCAATGCAGCCATAATTGAAGAAGCAACAGAACCTGAGACGTTCGAAGAAGCATCGCAGAGTTCTGAGTGGATGACAGCTATGAAAGAAGAGCTTGATGCACTTCAGCAAAATCAGACTTGGGATCTCGTGCCAAAGTCAAGAGATGTGAAACCCATATCCTGCAAGTGGGTTTACAAGATAAAGCGTCGTCCAGATGGGTCAATCGAGAGGTACAAGGCACGATTGGTAGCTCGTGGTTTCTCTCAACAGTACGGACTAGACTATGATGAAACATTTAGTCCAGTGGCGAAGCTTACAACAGTACGAGTCTTACTTGCACTTGCAGCCAACAAAGACTGGAATCTGTGGCAGATGGATGTGAAGAATGCTTTTCTTCATGGAGAGCTGGATCGGGAGATCTACATGATCCAACCAATGGGATTTCAGAACCAAGATCATCCTGAATATGTGTGTAAACTGCGGAAAGCACTCTACGGATTGAAACAAGCACCCAGGGCGTGGTATGGTAAGATTGCTGAATTTCTAACACAAAGTGGTTATTCAGTAACACCTGCAGATTCCAGCTTGTTTGTCAAAGCCAATGAAGGAAAGCTAGCTATTGTGCTAGTGTATGTGGATGACTTGATCATAACCGGTGATGATGAGGCAGAAATTCTTCGGACGAAGGAGAATTTATCAGTTCGTTTCCAGATGAAGGAACTTGGCCAACTCAAACACTTCCTTGGTCTAGAGGTTGATCGCACACAAGAAGGAATATTTCTCTGTCAACAGAAGTATTCCAAAGATTTATTGAAGAGGTTCGGAATGCTCGAATGCAAGCTGATCTCTACGCCGATGGAGCCAAATGTCAAAATGAGTGCACATGAAGGAAAAGATTTGGAAGATGTGACGATGTATCGACAATTGGTAGGTAGTCTGATCTACTTAACCTTGACTCGACCTGACATTTCTTATGCAGTTGGTGTGATGAGTCGGTACATGCAAAATCCAAAGAAGCCTCACTTGGAAGCAGTTCGACGAATACTGAGATATGTGAAGAGTACAATTGACTATGGTCTTTTGTACAAGAAAGCTAAAGACTGCAAGTTAGTTGGTTACTGTGATGCTGACTATGCAGGAGATCATGACACCAGGAGATCAACAACTGGGTATGTGTTTAAGCTTGGTTCTGGAACCATCTCTTGGTGTAGCAAGAGACAGCCAACGGTATCTTTGTCAACCACAGAAGCAGAGTATAGAGTAGCAGCAATGGCAACTCAAGAGAATGCATGGCTGGTACAGTTGATGAGTGATCTACATCAACCAGTAGATTATCCAGTACCATTGTACTGTGATAACCAATCGGCCATTCGCTTGGCGGAAAATCCAGTCTTTCATGCAAGAACTAAACATGTGGAAGTGCACTACCACTTTATCAGAGAAAAGGTTCTACAAGAAAAGATTGAGATGAGACAAGTCAAGACGAATGATTAAGTTGCGGACTTGTTCACAAAAAGTTTAAGTACAGGCAAGCTCGAAAATTTTCGCTGTCTGCTCAGCACAGTGCAAAGAATGAGAGCTGACATTGAGGGGGAGTGTTGAAAATCAATGTCAAAGTTAGGCATGGAAAGTTAGGCAATGTTAGGTATGGTTGAATAAAAATTATTAGGTGCAATTAATGTGTTTTGTGTGGTAATAAATAATCTTAGTTTAATCATTTGGTTTGCTATAAATACCCAAGTCCTTAAGCATTGTAAATCATCCAAGGAAAAACAAAGCCTAGAGCTAAATAAGAAAAGCTTTGCTAATTAGTTTGTTTTGTAAGCTTTCTTTAAGAGTGTGTTCTATTTTCTTCTTCTTGGGATCATTAGAGTTATCTTGGATACTCTTCTTATTCAACATTCTTCACTTGGTATTGCACTCTTCACTTGGTAGTGCACCCTCCCTGATCCTCTGCACATGGTACACCGCAATGCCTGCCAACCATTGCAGGTTCCACAGTTCCTGCACTTCAAGATTGCAGTTAAGAAATCATCCAACTTCTATAAACCATGAACCTAGTAATGTCATCAAGTTCACCAAGGAAAAATTCACAGCTAAGATTCTTTTACACCTAATTTGGCAGCTTAGAGAGAAACCATCATTAGTACCATGGTTTAAAAATATTAATATACACATAAAATGTTCTACATTGTTGTGTGCAAATTACTAGTGAATGATAGAGAATGATAACTAGCACAACAAAAGTAGTACACTACAAAATTATAGAAAGGCAGCACCTTTATACAATAATACATATAAGTTTCATTTTCTACTTAGTTTAACATGTTTTCCGTTAGATGATCAACTACACACACACAGACACACAAACATATATATATACACACACACGAATATATACATGGATATATATAGTGCAACTACAAACGATTACAGTGCTAGACACTGTAATATCAAGCATAGAAAACAAACATAACTAAAGATAAGGACCACCGTGAAAATTGAACGGATAAATTACCTTTGGCATATCACCTTCTTTCCCATCTCTAATGCTATGCCATAAGTCCCTAAAGTAGCAACTCGGGAACGCCAAAGCCACGTTGAGCAGAGCCGGCAATGTCGAAAGCAAGAGTGAAAGGAGCGAGGACAAGCTTGACAGGGAACTCGAAAATGTCAATGAGCTGCTGGCCATATTTTTCTGTGAATATTTTGTATTGAAAGTCAGCGAACTTCTTGACGTTCTTCAGCGTACGGCCTTTGCCTGACATGGTTGGATGAGGGAGGGACGGATGGATATTTGGTTTTGTAATTTGCAGAGGTTGATTTTTGGTTAGAATTGGATGATGTACCGCACACTGGGAGGAAAGAAAGATGTTATCTGGGATATGTATATAATCTCATGCACTGCGGTTAACGTCTCTACATAACCACAACCAAACGACCCGCTATTACTTTTTGATATTATGACACGATAAGCCAATAATAATTTAGTTTGAACTTGAGACCTATTATTTATATCGATGAAGTAGACGATTAAGTTAAGTCATACAATGTGTTAATTATAATAATATAATAAACTAGTTATTTATGGAAGTCGAACCTAAGACTTAATTTTGAATACAATAATATGATAAACCATCACTCTAAATAGAAGCCTCTACCTAGTCATAAAAGGTTTCGGTCCTAGCTTGGACCAATTATATATAGAAATAAACTCTATATTGTAATAAGTTATAGTTCTTCTTAGTCTCGTTTAAAGAAGCTTCTTTCACATCGTAATAACTATCAATAAGTCCAAAAATATGCAATGTTACAAATAAAAATTTAAGATTAAATGAAATATTTCGATAAAGTTATAAGGAACAATGATTTATCCTTTTGTGTATTTTTAATGATGGGAAAGAAGGCTCTGGGTCGCAGTTCTTGAAAAATGCTTTGTGAAAGTTCTAGCGTAATATATATAGTTTATGACTCTGCCATGCCATAGGCAGAAAAACGTGTTGAAGGAGATCATGTTACGTATTCACGTATTCGAATGTTAAGATGGTCTGCTAGGGTCTTCGTACCTACTATGAATTGATAAAACTTTCCCCATTGCACTCACTAGCAGCCTAGGTCCTCTAGGAAACAGATCCTCTCCAAATCTTCTCCTTCAAAGCCTAGAGATCAAGTGATTCGGACGTTTGAAATTTGATTCTACAGTAAAAAATTAATATAGTTTTTAAAAGTTTTTAGTAACTTCTATGTTTTTAGCCGTTGATCAAATTTCAAAGATTCAAATCACTTAATTCCTGAGCTTTAGAGAGGAAGATCCGGATAGAACTAATTGAAAAATGCAAAAATAACAAAACAGACTTTGCCCAATCACAATTAACATTTCAGTCACCGTCTGGTAACAGAATACAGACTTCAGTCAGAACCCTTGAACTTTCTCATTCTTTATTGCGTAGGCTTTAACCTAGTGCCGAAGCACACCACCAATCACAGTTTCTCTCTCTAGCTAGACCAGCAATGGCAGTGAACGGACTGAAACTCGGTACGACGTCGCAGGCCTACTTAGAAGGCAAAGCAGTGAGCGACACCAAGGCTCTGATATCCGAGCTCTGCCGCCAATTCTACCATCTCGGATGGGTCTCAGGAACAGGTGGCAGCATCACAATCAAAGTTCACGATGACTCTGTTCCGAAGCCTGAGCAGCTTGTAGTCATGTCTCCGTCTGGTATATCTCACTCTCTAAAATAATTTTGTTCATTTTTTTGGGTTTTTGGGGTTTCTGGGTATTCATGGATTTTCACCAATTTAGTAAGTCTCTGTTCTGTGTGGTTCTTTTGGTTGTTTGCTTTCTGGGTTTTTGTAATTTATGCTAAATGTTGAGTGTTTTGGCGCTTCTGTGTTGTTTGGTATCTGGGTTCGTATTATTAGAATTTAATTGTGGGGTTTGTGTTGATTAATTTCTGTAATTTTTTTATGATGTGCCTATGTTTTGATTAAGGAGATTTCATTGTAATCGTGGTTGGTTTTTCGCTTGTTAACATTTGGTTGATTGTGTTAAGAACTAGAACTTTGAAAGCTAACGAGTGCAAAAGTCTGAGAGAATGTTCTTCTTATTCATTGACTCAAAACACCGGCATAAATAGCCGTTCAGGAAACAAGCAATCAGAAAAATAAGCAACAAAATATCCCACGTCTAACAACCCTAGACTATTGGGATTCTCCTAAAGATTAGGTCAAACACTAACCATGTTCCCTGACAAATAGGGATTATTAACAGAAGCAAATTAACTCAATAAATCAAATAACAATAACAGATAAATATCCAACATTCCCTCCCTTAAACTGAAAGCTATTCAAGCAATCAGTTTACAGAAGATCCTGACCAAACTCCAAGTAGACCACGCAGCTTCTCAAAGGCTTCTAGCTTCAGAGGCTTGGTCAATATGTCTGCAACCTGATCTTGACTTTGACAATGAACTAGATCAACAACACCTGCCTTTGTAAGATCACGAAGGAAATGAAACCTGACATCAATGTGCTTGCTTCTTCCATGCAGCACCGGATTCTTGGAAAGTTTGATTGTTGAACTGTTATCACAGTATATCAGTGTAGGCTTCTTCTGAATGCAATGTAATTCCTCAAGTATTCTTCTTAACCACACAGCCTGACAAGCACAAGAAGCAGCTGCTATGAACTCAGCTTCGGTTGTAGACAATGTGACAACTTGTTGCTTCTTTGAAGACCATGAAACAGCTCCTGAACTTAACATGAACACATGACCAGATGTGCTCTTTCTATCTTCCAAATCCCCAGCATAATCACTGTCGCTAAATCCCACTAACTCATTGCTTTCATCCTTCTTATAAAATAGTCCATAATCCATAGTACCTTTCAAATAGCGAAGTACTCTTTTTGCAGCCTGATAATGAAGTTCAGTTGGTTCCTCCATAAACCTGCTAAGGAGACTAACAACATACATCATGTCTGGTCGAGTGGCTGACAAGTACATTAGACTTCCAATGATTTGTTTGTAATAGGTGCTATCAAATCTCTCTCCTTCAGCATCTCTAGTAATCTTAAAACCTGGTACAATTGGATTTTGGACTGGATTACAATTTGACATTTGAAATCTTTCCAGAACCTCCTGAGCATATTTCTTCTGGCTAATAAAGATTCCAAAAGATGATTGCACTACTTCAATACCAAGAAAGTAACGCATCTTTCCCAGATCAGTCATATCAAATTCACTCATCATAGATGTTTTAAATTCAAGAAACATGGCTTCATCATTTCCAGTGAATATCAAATCATCTACATATAGACAAACAATCAAAAATTTACCTCCTTCTCCAGATTTGACGAACAAAGTATGCTCATGAGGACACTTTTGGAATCCTGCCTTAGAGAAGTAAGCATCTATACGACTGTACCAAGCTCGGGGTGCTTGTTTCAGTCCGTATAATGCTTTTTTTAGTCTGAACACCTTTTTTTCATACCCTTTTTGCACATAACCTGGAGGCTGGTCAATGAAAACTTTCTCATTTAACTCACCATGCAAGAAGGCTGATTTCACGTCAAGTTGATAAACAGGCCAAGAGTTTTGTGCTGCCAATGATACCACCAAACGAATGGTGTCATGTCTTGCAACTGGTGCAAAGACCTCAGCATAATCAACTCCATATTCTTGAGTGTATCCCTTTGCCACCAGTCGCGCTTTGTATTTGTCAACCTCTCCTTTCTCGTTGAGCTTTGTTTTGAAGATCCATTTAACCCCAATGGTTTTTTCTTCTGCTGGAAGATCAGTCAATTCCCAAGTATCATTTTTCTCGATTGCCTCTATTTCTGCATCCATAGCTTTCCTCCACTTTATATTATTAACAGCATCCTCAAAGAGCACTGGATCACTGTCTGCAAACAAAGCATGATGAGTAACATTATCATCATCTGATAATTCATCTCCACTTACATAGTCTGTCATCCAAAAAGGCCTTTTCCTGATCCGTTGAGCATCTAAGTTTGAAGGTTGATCTTCAGAAGGTTCGATTGCTGGAACATTTGACATCAAATCTCTGGAAGATTGTGCTCCATGTTCTACTATGTTTTCAGTTGCTGGAACATTTGGCAATATACCTTCTAAAATTTGTACATCACTCATTCTTTCATTATTGATATCTAAATCAAATGGAATTGATTCAGATACAGTGTTGCCCCAATTCCAACCGTTGCCTTCATCAAACACAACATCACGGCTGATAATGATCTTCTGAGTGACTGGATTGTACAGCCTATACGCCTTTGATTCTTCACTTACACCAAGTAGCACACATTTCACACTTTTGTCATCAAGTTTGCCTCTTTTCTGATCAGGTACATGTGCATAGGCTAGACATCCAAATATTCTGAAGTGATCAACAACTGGTTTGTGTCCGGTCCATGCTTCTTCAGGTGTCATGTTTTTAACAGCAAGTGTGGGGCTTCTATTCAAAACATGAACACTCCAGTTGACAGCTTCTGGCCAAAACTTCTTTGGGATGTCTTTCTCTGTCAGCATGCTTCGTACCATATTCATAATAGTACGATTTTTCCTCTCTGCCACCCCGTTCTGCTGTGGTGAATAGGCTGCAGTAAGCTGTCTACGAATTCCATTCATTTCACATAAGTTAGCAAATTCATGTGATGTGAATTCACCACCACGATCAGTACGAAAAGTCTTTATGCAATTTCCAGTTTCTTTTTCAACATGTGCACGAAATCTTTTAAATGCCGCAATGGCCTCAGATTTTTCTCCCAAAAAATAAATCCATGTCTTACGACTAAAGTCATCAGTAAATGTAATGAAGTACCTTTTGTTGCTGTTTGACGTTGGATTAATTGGTCCACATATATCTGAATGAACCAATTGCAATACTTCTGTAGCTCTCCATGTGCTCTCTTTTGGAAATGAGTCACGATGCTGCTTTCCAATAATGCAATCCTCGCATATCTTTGAAGGAGTCTGAATTTGAGGTAGTCCTCTTACCATCTTCTTTTGCTCCAGGGTCTTCAATCCATTAAAGTTTAGGTGCCCATAACGATAATGCCATAGCCATGTTGTGTCTTGTGTGGTTGAAGTGAAGCAAGTTTGATCATCATGTGGAATCTGTGTGTATAGAGGGAACATCCGATTTGTTGTCATTTTGGCTTGTGCAATAAGCCCCTTCTTCGGATGATGAATCTGACAGTTGTCTTTCTGAATAAGGATTGCAAAACCCTTTTCTTGTAGCTGACCAAGACTAATCAAATTACTCTTTAGTTCTGGAATATAAAATACACCAGTGATTGTTTGCATGCTACCATTCAATCGAATTTTAATATTCCCTTTACCCATAACACAGATGCTAGAATTGTTTCCAAGCTTCACATTTTCTCTAAAATTTTCATCTAGATCAGAGAACAAGAGTTTATTACCACACATATGATTGCTGCAACCGGAGTCTAAATACCAAGTATCACCTGATGGGTTTTCCTTTTTGTCGATGTAAGCCATTAAGAGCATTTCTTCTTCGGTCTCAGCAAGATTCACCTTAGTTTCCTTCTCTTTATCAGGGCATTCATATTGATAGTGGCCAAACTTGTGACAGTAAAAGCATTCGACACTTGCCTTGTCAAATTGTGCTCCTTGATTGTAGGAAAATTGGCGTCCTCTGCCTCTGCCTCTTCCTCGAAAGCCTCCGCGTCCTCTACCTCTACCTGGAGATGTTCCTTCATAAGTGGTGATCTTCAAGGCTTGCTCCTCCACAACATGACTAGTCATCCTCTGCTCATGAACCAATAATGAGCTTTGCAACACATCAATCGAAAGACTGTCAATGTCATTTGATTCTTCAATGGAACACACCACATAGTCAAATTTGCGGATCATTGAGCGAAGGATTTTCTCAATGACTGCAACATCTTCCATATTTTCGCCATGAATACGCATCTTATTTGCGATCACCAATGTCCTTGCAAAGTAATCATTGACTGACTCTCCTTCCTTCATGTGGAGAATCTCAAACTCTTTGCGAAGAGCTTGAAGTTGGGCACGTTTCACTCGTGCTGTACCTTGATATTTCTTCTTCATGGAATCCCAAATATCCTTAGCAGTATCCTTCTTAAGGATGGTTTCCAGGATGGCACGATCTATTGCTTGAAACAGGTAGTTCTTTGTCTTCAAATCCTTCAATCTTTGCTCCTCCAATGTCTTTCTCTGTGTCTCTGTCAAGACAGCCCCACTAGCGGGCTCTGCGATACCAGTTTCAACCAGAGTCCAATACTCCTTTGATCGCAAGAAATTTTCCATTAGCATGCTCCAATGGTCATAGTGACCATCAAAGCGTGGAATCGCAGGTTGCACAAAATTGTTTTCAGACGCCATTGAGTCTTGCTGCTGCAAGATGAAAGCTGCTGCTTTTTCAAACCAGGCCCCAGTGGGGGGCTCTGATGCCAATTGTTAAGAACTAGAACTTTGAAAGCTAACGAGTGCAAAAGTCTGAGAGAATGTTCTTCTTATTCATTGACTCAAAACACCGGCATAAATAGCCGTTTAGGAAACAAGCAATCAGAAAAATAAGCAACAAAATATCCCACGTCTAACAACCCTAGACTATTGGGATTCTCCTAAAGATTAGGTCAAACACTAACCATGTTCCCTGACAAATAGGGATTATTAACAGAAGCAAATTAACTCAATAAATCAAATAACAATAACAGATAAATATCCAACAGATTGAGGATATGCATCTTTGAAGCTTAAAGGCAAAATATTGTTTGCTTTTTGGGTTTATACTCTGTGCTAAAGAAATTGGAGTTTCCTAATTGGAACTGTGGGTTCATTTTCAATATGTGACCTT
This sequence comes from Pyrus communis, assembly GCF_041283825.1. Taxonomy (NCBI): domain Eukaryota; kingdom Viridiplantae; phylum Streptophyta; class Magnoliopsida; order Rosales; family Rosaceae; genus Pyrus; species Pyrus communis. The sequence goes on from NC_142567.1 coordinate 4,747,336, forward strand.
CTATTTTGTTTCTGGGCTCAATTTTTCATGTTTTTTTTTTCTATGTGTGCAGGCGTTCAGAAGGAGAGAATGGTACCGGAGGACATGTATGTGTTATCTCCGAATGGATCTGTCTTGTGTTCTCCATCTCCGAAGCCGTACCCGCATAAGCCTCCCAAGTGTTCTGATTGTGGTCCACTTTTTATGAAGGTTTCAATTCCTTGTGCTTCTTATAAATACTATAAAATTCTTGTTGGAAAGAAAGTGTGAATTAGTTCCAACTAATGTTTGATTTGGATAAATCAGTCAGAACATTTTAAAACTTTGAAATGACTCTTCTCCAGTTTTGTACATTTACAGTTGATGGCTGAATATGTGATTATGGCATTAATGAAAACTTCTGAGGTTCTTTTAATTTTATACACTGTATAAGCTGGGTAACAACTTTGTTGGCACAATGGAGTGGTACTTCTAAGTTTTAGCTCTCATAGAATACAATATGAAATCTTAGTTTTACAACCAGAGTACCTTTTCCAGAGCTATTGGTTGTGGCATGCTAAAGCCGCTGACCAGGTGGGGACTGTAGTTCCTACCTGCTCCAAATATTGAAGATGGTAAAAGAAATTTGATCCATTATCTTTTCCCACGTTTCATTAGCCATCAAAATAATCACTTTTGAAGACTTGATTGCTTATGACTATTGGATCCCTATCAGAATAGAGCCAAGAGGCAATTGATTTCGCAAAGAGAAATGTCAATGAATCTCAGTTACAAGGTACAATGCAGATCGATTTGAACCTTACATGACTTAGGATGTAGAGGGTCCCAAGGACTCATCTGAATCATGTCAAGTTGGAATATTGGATAGAAGTCTGGAATTTAGTCATGGGCCGAATTTGAAATCTTCTTATCTAAAAGAAAAGAAAAGAGAAGTTGTACTTTGTTGATACTCTGTAGCGGCATGTGAGCTACCATCTGTATAAGCTATTTCTCTTTGCTCACACTATTTATTTCACCATCATTAAGTAAAAAATGTGGTCGATGCATTATTGTGGTTCCATTGTTCCATATTTGATGTTAGTGACCTCTTATTTATGAGTTTTCTTTTTGTTTGTTAGTTCTGGATACATGTTCTAATTAATGTTGAGCAAGTACTACTTGCTATATTTTTAAGGCCAGGTTGCTTCTTGAAGGCACTTCAACTGCTTCAGACATGTAAATTTGACTAAAACATTGTTTTAACCTTGTAATGCGATCCATTGATCCTGTGTCTGTGTTTTCTCATTCCATTTTATGACAAGTCCTATTTGAGGATGCTGGGGTTCATGAATACTCACCATTAGTTTAATTTTTGGGAAGACTGACACCTGTCTTATGAAAATTAGTAGTTAATAATTATTTCCCTTGTTTTCCAGGCATATGATATGCGTGATGCAGGAGCTGTTATTCATAGTCATGGGATGGAATCTTGTCTTGTAACAATGATCAATCCATTAGCAAAAGAATTTCGAGTAAGTTTTTAATCCTGGCATCCATTAGTGAGGAATAAAGGAATTGCTAATTGATAAATAAACACAGGGACCTGTTGTTTTTATTCTTCTGTCAATGTCCTATTTTTTTGTCCGAATTTTTATGTTTGCCTCCCCCTGCTTGAAAATTTGGATATTTCTTCATTTAATTGACTCCCGCTTTGAATGAGAGTTAAAGCAGGGTATGGATTTCAGAAATTTGGGTAGTTCAGAACTTAATGTTGCAGTGATTTGTAAAAAAACACGTGCAAAATAATGGCGTGCATGCTTTTCAGTTTTTTTACTTTCTTTTTCAGAGGGGAGAAAGAGAGGAAGGGGGGGGGGGGGGGGGAGACTGTGGGTGTTGCCCTTTCTCTATGTGATATTCCTGCCTACTTTTACTGGTTGTCTGTTTTAATGGTTTGTGTTCCTATTTCTGTGTACAAATATGCAGATCACTCATATGGAGATGATTAAAGGAATCAAAGGGCACGGTTATTATGATGAGCTTGTGGTCCCTATAATAGAGAACACTGCCTATGAATATGAGCTCACAGAGTCTCTTGCCAAAGCTGTACGTTCCTGTTTTAAACTCAATTTGGTTTTGGTGTGATGATTCTATCCGCTTTCGATGAAATAAAGCTGCTATTATGAATGATGGACTCCAAAGCTAGTATCATGATGGACTCCATCCTAGTATATGGCTGTTTCAGTTTATGCATGACACAGTTATGTACTTAATTCTTTGTCATTTCATATTGTTAGCTTTGCTAATGGATAAGGTTTTTTGTTTTCAAAATAACTGTTTGATTGTTATTGGAAGAAAAAAAAAATCAATATATTAAACTTTGAATTTCTATGTGGATGAGTATTTTGCTTGCCTTCATGTCCAATAGATTGAAGCCTACCCGAAAACAACAGCTGTGCTTGTTCGTAACCATGGGATCTATGTCTGGGGTGACTCGTGGATCAATGCTAAGACTCAGGTGATGCTTATGATACTAATGGTTAGGCAGTCAGTGTAATTATCGAAGCTTATGTTAACTGTTGATACAGATGGCTAACATATGGATCTGGAAGAATGGAGCCTTTTATCCTGATGCTTATTCAATCAGATTTTTTTTCTTTTCCAGGCTGAATGTTATCACTATCTCTTTGAAGCTGCTATCAAACTTCATCAGTTGGGTTTGGACCCAACTACTCCAAACCATGGCCCTATACAACAAAATGTCAAGGGAGTTTTAGAAAGTGGTATTCACAGAAATATATCTGTGAAGGCAGCGACTGCAGCTTCAGATAATACATCTGAGCCGTCACAAGTAAGTTTTTTTTTTTTTTTTTTTTTTTTTTAATTTCTCAGGTTCTGAAACTTTTAGTATCAGGCTTTGAAGTCAACCCTAGTTTTCTGTTTCTTTATATGTTTATTTCGTTTTACTGCAAATATTGTCTTTTGGTTGAGAAATGTTATAGTTAACAATTTCATGGTTTTTTGTATAAACTTATATTTCTTCCTTCTATTTATGGATTTCACTTTTTCTGTAGCGTTGCATTGTTCTTGACATTGAGGGAACTACTACTCCCATATCGTTTGTGACTGATGTTCTCTTTCCATATGCCCGCAATAATGTTGGAAGGCACTTGTCTGCAACATATGACACTGAAGAAACCCAAGATGACATAAAGTTTTTGTGTATCCAGGTAAGTTTTTTGTTCAAGAATCAAGAGTGCTGTTTTGTGGACTAACACCTGTAAAATCACATTAGTATTCAGCTGTTAATTCTGGGTCAGTAGTGCACCACATGACATGTGAATGCACCATGCCACTGATTAACAACATGATAATAGTGTTGCTTTAGAATTAAAGTAGTCCTTTTTACTTTCATTGCTATGAAAAGAAATGATTTTGTTTTTATTTTTATTTTTATTTTTATGCAAGTAATTAATCTTTTTGATAAGAATGTGAATCCTATTAGTTTGTAATGAGCAAACCACAATTTAACCTTTTAATCCTTACCATAAGTTATACCCGAAAAATGTATACAGCAGAGTTGGACGGCTCTGGGCTCAGGCTAGCAATTTAATTGCTCTTTATTTAAAGAGTTAAATTTAGAAGTTAACGGAAGATCATAGAAGTAAGCTGGACACTTTGAAATCATACTTAAAGTTCTACATCCTAATTGTAGGTTCAAGAAGACCTGGAAAAAGGTGTTGCTGGTGCTGTTCCCATCCCCTCTGATGATGCGGGGAAAGAGGAGGTTGTTGCAGCTTTGGTTGCTAATGTTGATGCAATGATAAAAGCTGATCGGAAGATCACTGCCTTGAAACAGTTGCAAGTAAGCAATTTTGGATATTTAGAAGGAATTTACTTGCTACATTTTCGTATCTTTTGGGATATAGCTGACTTCTAGCTATTCAGGGTCATATCTGGAGAACTGGATATGAAAAGAATGAATTGAAGGGAGTAGTTTTCGATGATGTACCAGAAGCTCTTAAGAAGTGGCATGATTCAGGCATAAAGGTGCGTGCATGGTCAAGATATAGCTAATCAAGTGTTAATGTTTCCGATGTCTTTGGTGCATATGCTAACCAAACAAATTAGATTTAATTCATTGGTGAAGTTGATGTTAATTCCTCGATGTCATACCTTCAATGTTGAAATTTTGTACGGCAGGTCTACATATACTCTAGTGGTAGCAGGTTGGCACAGAGACTTATATTTGGTAACTCAAATTATGGGGACCTAAGAGAATATTTGTCTGGATTTTTTGACACCACAGTGGGGTAAATTAACTCAGAATCCTTTTCTACTGTTAAAAAATGCTTTCACTTAACATTAACGTGTTCTGCTTCCAGCTTTCCAAATTCACTTCAAGCTAGCTAATCTCTCTCTCTCGCTCTCACGCAGAAACAAAAGAGAAAGTACCAGTTATGCTGAAATTGTACAATCAGTTGGAGTTGATAAACCATCGGAGGTTTTATTTGTGACAGATGTCTTTCAAGAAGCTGTAGCTGCAAAGGCGGCAGGTAATGATTTGCCTGTGGTTTACCCCCACCCCTATAGAGATGTTAAATGTAGCCGGGTTTTAAACACCCTCTTCTCGCAACAGGGGTCGCTTGACTAGCACGTGACCACATACTGTGAGAGGATGGTGTATACACCCGGTTACAGGTCGCTAGACACTTTTCTACCCGTTCCAGTTTATTGTTGCTCCAACATAACAAAAGTAAAAAGTAAAGAACGAAAGAAAGAAATTAAGAAAGATGAAGGAAACTGATCAAACAAAATTCAAAATTTTTTTGGCATTGATGTTTAAGAGGCACTTTTTTATTTAATGTTTCAGGATTGGAAGTTATTGTATCGATCCGACCAGGGAATGGAGCTCTACCAGAGAATCATGGTTGCAAAACGATCACTTCTTTCTTGGAAATCTGAATTTGTACTTCTCCGTAAACTGGTAACACTATAAATCATATGAATAATTATAAGAATAAAACATGTAACAATATAGTCAAGTTTCGAGGGGCGTAACAAAAAATAAATCGTTTAGTAAGGTGAGTAAAAAAGATGTGACAGTTGAGCGGACGTAGAAGTATCTTTTATTTGAGTTAATTACACTTTGTAACATTGTAGTGTGGGTGTGTGAGGGTTTAGTTCCATTTTAGAAAAATAGAGATGAAAACAACCCCAAAGCTACGGATTTTTAAGCCGCTCGGCCGTTCGTACCTCTTATCAATCTAAATCAACTTACATGGCAGTGATTGAAGGTGCAAAGTCGAATTTCTTTCCTTTCATGGTTGGAAGGGCCACCTTAGTCCTAGTAGTCACCCCTACAATACCTTAGTCCAAACTAGGTTTCCTACTTGTTTATGTGATTATCTAGACAAGTCGAACAAAAACTTCTTTTTAGAGGACTCTGAGCAGAAAAACATAATTCATTTACATTTGGAGCATTGTTTGCAGACCTAAGTGCATTGAAGGTGTGGGATTGAAGAAAACAGCAGAGCTGAATCAAGCTTTGTTGGCTAAAATTGGATGAAGAATTCATGCTAAGGATACATGCCTTCAAGTAAAAATCTATGAGAAGAAATACAAGGGAGTCTATTTGGATACTAAACTACTTGAGAAGTCTGACTACTCTTACACTTGAATTATGGAATTGATTTGTTGCGTAAACGTATGAAATGGAGAATTAACACATGTGATGGTGCCAATTTTTGAAAAGACCATTGGATGTTGCATGCTCCTTTGATTAATTATATTGATTCCAATAACTTTCCTAAGGAGGATTTCTCAGTCTCTACTTGCTTTCATGATGGTTGTGAAAGAAGGCTTGTTTTTTTTTATTGGTTTGGGAGTTGGACTGTCAAAATCCCTTCCAAACTTAAGTTTTTCCTTTGGCTCATTAGTCAAGGCAAGCTGCTTACTAATGAGCAAAGAAATCTAACTACCCATTCCTCTTGCAAACTTTGTCCTTGGCCATTGGAGACATTATGTATATTCTAAAGGAATGTAGTAGAGCTCAATGCATTTGGGAAATTTTGTGTGATCCATCTCAAATGCACAATACTTTTAACTTAGATTTGAAAGCTTGGATGAAAACTAATGTGATGTCTAAGGCAATGTGGTTTGCTAAGATAGCATGGAATTGTTTGTTTGTTTTTGCATGTTGGTATACCTGGAAATGGAGGAACCACCAAATTTTTTAAGTAGAATTTTTCCTCCCTACTAATCCCAAAATGGTTATTGTTGGAACTGCCTATGATGGATGGAATCTCTTCTAAAAATTGAAAATGCACCTCATAGGATGCATGTTATGCTGAAGTGAGAGCCTCCTGTTATTTGAGCACGATTGGTGTTGGAGGAATTCTTCCGTGACCACAATGGTGATTGGATGTGAGGTTTCTCTATTAATTTAGAGGAATGGCAGATTATCGAAGCTGAAGTTTGGGGTTTGTACTTCAGGCTCTAGCTTGCTATTGAAAAAGGTATATCTAAATTAATCATCGAAATGGACTTTGCTCCTGCTGTGTTACTGATGAACCAATCTATGCAAGATACTCTCATCCTCTCACTACGCTTTTGAAGAGTTGTTGGGATATGATGAGACAAATTGTGCAATGTGAGCTAAAACATATTTTCAGGGAATTGAATGGTTTTGCAGATCAGCTAACCAATTGGAGTTACAATTTGAACTTTGGTCTTTAGGTTTTTGAGCTTCCTCCCCAATGGCTTCAGCAATATTTAACGGATAATCTTGTAGAAGCTCCTAAAGGCCTCTATATTCATATTAATGGGGTGTCTTCACCCTCCTTGGTCACCTAAAAATAGGTCCATCGTTGTTTTTGGACCAATTTTTCTCATGACACGAACGCGAGGTTAAAAATCATAAGGTCACAAATAAGAAGTTTTTATAAAGAAGAAACGCTTATGTTGCATCAATCTGTTGTCCATAAAAGTAGAAATGACACAACCAAATGCCACGCCAAAAACCTCTCAAAAAACTAGTACTTAACCTCATAGTAAAACGGACGAAAAGGTCAAAGATGTAACAATTTGTAATGTCAGGATTTTTTTGTTCAATTTTAAAACGGGTGGTGCTACATACATCAAGTTTATGCACTAGATTTGTGCACCAAATGATGTGGCATATTCTATAATATATAAATATCCATTACAATCATAAATTAAATTCTAATTTTAATTAAAGCACAAATATGATTGGTACCACAATAGTGCAAAAAATTGATTTGCCTAACATTATCCTTTTAAAACATATCAGACCAAACAATTAGATGTTGCAATATGTAACTGGGCCTTTTTTTTTCTTTTCTTGAGGCTGGCATGTTTCCCAAATTTGTATTAGCCACCTAAGTTTTTCTTTGATAAATATCAAGATATCCAATTTCCATTAAAATCCAAAACTGGTTCAACAATCCAACAAAAGCAAGACTACTTGTCAATTTAAAACAGGTAGATAAAAGATAAAATTTTCATGCATCATCAAATTGCAAAAGATAAACAAAAAAGAAAGAACTTTAGCGGTTTTTCAGTTCACTGCACCTACTTCTTGGGCACGCCGCACACACTATGACAGAAATTGAGTGTTAAAAAAGGAAAAAAGAAAAAGTCTTAACATTTTCTCTGCAGCTTTAATATGCTAATTCAAATTGTACTTTAATTTTTTGCTTTCTTCCTCCTTTCGTTCTCAAGTGTCATAAGAGTAACAGAAAGCCCCACTTTCTGGTTTCTTGTTTTTCTTTCTTGCATCTACACGTTAAGAAAGTTGTTATTCTTCCCAGTCAACTGAGTCGACATCACAAACATTACAAACTCATATTTATATGGGAAAGATAAACATACAGAGAAAGAATGTCTGATTGTCCAACCCTAAATTTATTTCCCTAGTTGTATATACTGCATATTATTTCAGCATATGGTAAACTTGTACATAAACGGAAAAGGCCTCTAACGATAAAAATCCCAATACTCTTCCTTTCATGTAAATTGAAATGAAAGTTGGAGGGAAAAGTCTCCACGATGAGGTTATTGGGAGCAGAAATGACAAGTACACGCCCTTTCTTCTTCTATACACTTATATTTAATCATGTTCGTTGTTTACGTTTGACTTATTCAATCTGAAAAATAAAAAAAATAAAAAAAAAGATGTGAAAATCTAAATATGATGTGTAAAAATCAGCTCTCTATTGAGATATAGGCTCATATAGCAGTTTACTCTCACTATCACGAAAGAAACCCTCGTTGCGTGTAAGTTTATTTTATTTTATTTTTCTAACAAAAGCTATGTTCTTCATAAGTGAGTACTACCACGAAAGAAACCCTCCATCGGTTATTTCAGACAAGGTTTTAATAAGATAAACTCTGAAATACGTACAATAATCCTTGAATTACATGTATCTGACAAATGAGTGTTGCCTATATTTTGAGCTATTTGTACAAAGCAAAACAAATAAACTCATGTAATTCGAGGATTTGTGCAGCACGAAGCATACTAAGCCTGCATTAATAAAAAAAAGGACTTGTGCGCTCAATCCTCACAGTGACTTTGAGTAATTGATGCATTGTGATTATAAGAAATGTCAAGGCTTAGGTCGCATGCATGCGTAGACAACTAAACGTAGCATAATACACCGAATATAAATGCTTCCGACAACTTTGTACTATTTCTTCAACAAAAATAAGAGTCAATATTTTGGGTTTTAATCATGTTTTCCCTCTCCCCAAAAATCTCTCCTTAAGGAAAAGAAAAACGATATTTTCTAGATCATACTACATTGAATTGTTTTGTGAGTTGCAAAATATATGAGTACAGTAAATATACTAGAAAAGTCATTTTCGCATCTTATTTTCTCTTCCTGCACTCTTTTCTTTTATCTTTGGTTTTTAAATCGAATACGTAAAAGAAAAATAAAAAGAGAGATATATAAAAAGAAGTGGAGAATGTTCGAAATCACTACTATTAATGCATTAGCTAGCTCAACAATTTCAACAGCTCACAGGTCACGAACAACATGACCATATGGTTAGGTGGAAGTTTCATATATGTATGGCCTTAGATTAAACGGGAAATGTGGTCCTCCTCACTCCTCAATGGAGGGGGGACCCTAGAAGAACCCTTCAACAAGTTGAATCTACTCTAAAAATGTACCAATTAAATTATAAATTCCAAATTACATACCCTTGACTCTGGTTAATTTATGAGTAAAACTTAACATGTGACGAAAAACAAAAATAAATAAAATTTAACAGTAATTTCTTTTATTGCAGGCCTAAGTTTTAACCAAGTTAGTAAGAGTAGTGTGCTACACTTTCTGTACTTAAATTCGAATCTCCTTCTCGTAGTTTAAATGAGCTTAGTGTAATTATAAAAGAAAAAATAACTGAAACTTCTTATTGTTGATTGTCCACTCCAACAGCCACACCCCTCATCTTTTGAAAAGTCCTCTCCGATCCTACCACACACACATGCTGAGAAGAACAAAAGAAAATGCATTTTGCAATTGAATGAAATGCTAAACTAATGAAGTGGTAAAATTAAAATTCATATTCCCATTCATATATGCTCACTCAGATTCCAATAGAAAATTGATTTTCGATCTTCCTTAATTTGGTTCTATAGAAATTAAAAAAAAAAAAAAAAAAAAAAAAAAAAAGCCATAAAAGTTGCAAAACAAAAAATATAGAAGGAGAAAAGAAGTTGGAGGAGGAAGTTGAAGGCTAAGCTTTTTAGCATTTTTATGGAAGAGATATGAAATTGTACAATTAAAACAAAGATCTGTACCTGTCATTGAAAAATCATCCAAAACCCATTAATCTTCACTTCTCCTGACGATCATTTTAATCAAAACCCACTCGCAGTAAATATTACTTACTACACATCTCTCTCTCTCTCTCCTCGTCATTTGATCAAGAAGACGACCCAGAAACTCTCGGCGAAGTGACCGGAAACAGAGGCAGAAGCCGCGGCTCCGGGTCTCTCAGAGTCGTCGTAGCCCTCGGCGACGGGTGCAAGTAAAACCCTTTCTCCGCAATCGCCCTGTCCTCCTCCGACGAAGAATTTCCCAGTGACGGCGACGACGCCGACTTGTCGAACTGGTCGTTCAACGGCGTCACCGGGCTGAGGGTGAGTGACGGAAAGTCGAGCAGGCTCGGGGAGAGTATCTCCTGATGACGTGGAGAAAACCCAGAAGCCGATTTGAAGTTGGGGATGAGGGTGTTGATCATGAGGGTGTTTTTGAGATTGGTGCTCCGCCGCTCGTAGAGCTTGAAGCCCTGCTTTTTCGGTGGGGCGGTTTTGATTGGTGGGATGTTGAAGTTTTTGTTGGAGGGTGGCAAAATTGTTGGATCTTGGTGGTGGTGGTGGTGGTGGTGGTGGTGGTGGTGGTGGCTGTTGTGGTGGGCGGCGGCTGTGGGTTTGGGGGAGGACTGGTGAGTGACAGTTTCCGAGGAGCCGGTGAGCATTTGGACAACATGTTTGAAGTTCGAGGAGTCAGCTTGGACAAAGGTTGTCGGGTAGGGATTGGAGTCAGATCTGGGAGTTGAGACTTTCGGGGTTGTCGGGATTTGAGTCGCCACCGCCGGGCTGCTGCTGCTGCAGACGCTGCTGTTGGCGTTGGTGGTCATGCCATTGTTGTTGCTCCTCGGCGAGTTTATAGGGGAATACGAATACGGCTTCTCTCTGATTTCTTGAGGTCTTGAGCTTGTGATGTATTCCATTTGGAATAGGTGGGTGTTTTGTCACTGCCACGGCTACCAAAAACCGCTCTGCGACTCAAGAAAAATAGAGAGAGCTTGCTTTAAGATGGGGTTTGGTTGCAACTTGGAAGAAGACCCTGGAAGAGTGAAAAACAAGGCTTTCGGTTTTTGGTTTTGGCTTTGAAATGGGAAAAAGAAAAGAAAATAGAAAGACAAAGAGGGTTGTTGCTTATTTGCTATGTTTTGTTTTCTTATGGTTGAATATTGCCATTTTCTCTCTCTTTCTTCCTTTCTCTTTTTCTTCTTTTATTGTTTGATGGAAATGTTTTTTAAATTACTCTAACTTACGAGAATGAAACTAAGAGGGTGTATTCAATTGAGATTTTGAGATATTTTAATTTTTTGTTCAAATTCATGAGTATTTAATCAGTATTTTAAATGATTCTTTGAAAGTCGGGGATGTATTTAATTATGATTTTAAAAGAGTTTATAACATCTCAAATGTATGCATGTGTATTCAATTGAGAATTTGAGAGACTTTAATGAATTTATAAATCTATGGATTTTTAGTTTAGGGGGGTGTATTCATTTGGGATTTTAAGGGAGTTTTAATTCTTTTAATGAATATAGGGGTATTCAATCAGGATTTTAAGTGATTATCTGAAATTCAAGGTGCATTCAATTAGAATTTAAAGATAGTTTATTATAATCTTTAGAAATCTGGGAGTATTCAATTAGGCTTTTAAATAAGTTTATAATATTCCAGGTGTATTCAATTAGAAATTGATTTTAAAGAATTTGAGAAAGTTGAGGAATTAGAGGAAATTGGAGAGATTTTGTAGTGTATTTTAAGCATCCACAAATCTCACCTCTCCCCATAAGATTTCAAGGGAATTGAATCAAAATTTTATAAGGAATATTTACAAATCAATTAAACTCCACAAAAATCCATGTATTTATAAATTCATTAAAGTCTCTCAAATTCTCAATTGAATACACTAATTGATTTGTAGAGATTTCATATAAAATTTTGATTCAATTCCCTCGAAATTTCATGAGAAGAGGTGAGATTTGTGGATGCTTAAAATACACTACGAAATCTCTCCAATTCCCTCGAATTCCTCAACTTTTTCAAATTCTTTAAAATCATTTTCTAATTGAATACACCTGGAATGTTATAAACTTATTTAAAATCCTAATTGAATACACTCGGATTTATAAGGATTTTAATAAACTAACTTAAAATCATGATTGAATACATCTTGAATTTTAGAGAATCACTTAAAATCCTGATTGAACATCCCTAGATTCACTAAAAGAATTAAAATCCCTCAAAATTCCAATTGAATACACCCCCCTAAATTTTGATTTTAAAGAATTTAAAAAAATTGGGGAATTCGAGGGAATGTAAGAGATTTTGTAGTGTATTAAGCATTCTCAAATCTCACTCATTCCCCTGAGAAATTAAGAGAATTTACTTAAAATTTTAAATAGATTTTCTAAAAATCAATTAAACTCCATAAAATTCATGGTTTTATAAATAAATTAAACTCTCTCAAAATCTCTTTTAAGAGGTTTTAATACTATATTACTATTCTTATTTACTTACAAGTGTAAAATTTCAAATTCAACAAGAATGTTAATATTCAATTATAGTTGAATCACGGTGGGACTTTCACCTCTTTCACTATTTTTACAATAAATTATTATTGCATAAAATTTATTTTATTAAAAAATTTGAAACTAAAATATTAAAAAAAATTAAATATGGTCAATTGACTTTAACTTACGTCTTTCTTTATTTCTTTTCTGAGTAGTTGGACTAGAGATGCCCCTTTTTCCTCTCTCGGTGGTGGATTTTTCTTTTTAGGTGTTTGGAGTGAGGTTGGGATGGAGGAGGGAGGTGATTGGTTGGATTGGGAATTTGAAGGGCGTGAGCATGTGTGTGCCACCAATGGGAAACTTATCATCATATCAAGGACAAGAGTGAGAGTGAGAGAGGCATTGACTTCAGAGCCCTGACTGCAGACTTCAGACTGCAGAGAGGCTCTTGTGTTGTGTGCTTTGCTCTGTGTGATGGGATTGGAGAAGATGATTGAAACACACATGTGATCACATCACAATCACCTCCCTAATACATTCACCGTCACGCGTCCTTGGGGGGTTTGTTTCCCACGCTCCTCCCTTTTCTTATAAGATGTTTTAACGAAACATTCTCGGTACTGTTCACTTTTAACGAAAATGATATTTTTATTCTAAAAAGTCAACCTGGTACTATTCACTTACAACATTTTTTTATCATTTTGAATAAAACTCAAAGTTTTCAAATCATTTTCATTAACTCTTCTTTAATTATTATCAATATCAATATCAAATAGTTAACCCAAACAAAATTTTACATACCAAGAAAAGTTTCATCTCATCATCAGTATTGTATTGACATTTAAAAAATTAAAGAATTAAAAACTTTTTTTATGCAATAATTACTTATCCAAAATAAATAAGACTAGGCAAATATGAAATATGTATTTTTTTTTTTTTTTAATGCACTCAAATTTAATTTTTCTACATTTAATTTTTATTAATCTAAAATAGAATATTGCTAGTATAAAATGAACACATGAATAAATAAGATTTAAATATCTATTCTGAATCAAAGGGCCGTTCTTGTTATTTTGTTTTCTCATTGCTAAAGAATTGTTCATTATTTTGTTTTTATTTTTATTTTTTTATTACTATAAATCTAAAATATAAACTTGTTGTCTACTCGTATCATAACACGTGGAATTTTAAAGGCATCAGAACATGCACCATTTTTCTACACCGAAAATAACATGTCCATAAGCTCGACCCACATTAGATATCAGTATAATAACTAAAAAATGCACCACAATGTATAATCACAATGTACAATTACACTAAGCCAATTAGCTTTGAGTGTCACTTCTCTTTTCAATGTTAAAAGATGTCTTAAGTTTATATCTTGCATCTCCAATAATAATAAATAAAAATACTATTATAGTGATATTCGTGAGCCAAAATTAATGCCAAATATCCAGAATACGACACGCGAATTTTTTTTTTCAAAGAAGACAAGAACGCCTTCTTTAAATGGGTAGGGCCCACAAACATTTTCCTGCACAGTCCAACATTGTTGGAGGCTTCAGTAGCAGACTACAACATCATCAAGCTCATCTTCTCGCGGAAAGGAGGAAAAGTTTTAATTACTAAATCCTATCTTTAATATACTTATAATTGAAGATCAACTCAAACAAGTAAGGAATCCTCATCACAATCAATTAAGGATACTTCCATCGTCATCTCGAGATAATTAGTATCTTTGGGATTATTCTTTCCTCATTCATCGTACAGATGACACACCTTGGTCAATGGGAAGCCGCCATGTGTAGGGCAAAACCCTAACCCTATGGCCGACCATCTCCCTCTAAATACCCCATCTCCATCAATTCATGGTAAGCTTTTGTGACGCAATTAAGCCCTAGACACTCACTCTTTTTAGAGAGAGATCCATTGGCCAAATCCCCCTCACCTCGTGGGTGCATGAGGCTTTGGCTCTGATCAAAGATGTTTATCTCTTTTGTATATACAAATTCGTCAAGACTGAAGACAACGAAAATTTGCTACCACAATACTATACTAATATATCTGTAATAAAAAAAACCCTAATCTTGAATCTTAAACTCATAAATCTCATAAGACATATGAAACTATTTATATACTCTTTGCCATCATTTGAAATTTGTTTTTAGAACTTATTAAGAACATAAAACTTGGATTTATAGACATTAAAATTGGATTTATTTTGGTGTGAGACTATCACAATGTGTATGACACTAGTTCGCACATAACCCCAAGTGAATCTCACATGTAGAGCCATTTTTTTTTTTTTAAAAGGGAGACAACTAGTGGCAAGTCATGGTTATCCATCCCTTCTGGGGCCAGGAAAACTCACACATGTAGAGCCATTTAGACGGAATAAAATTGATAGAAGGGTGAAAGAGAGTTGAATTTGTATTTCATAAACTACAATCAACCGTTATTTTCTCTAATTATTTTAAGGACAAACTTGGGTTTTAAGTTTCATGTAGTGGCACAACTTTTAGACTACATCTACATGCACGCAAGTTATTTAATTAGTTACCTCATCATCTCATTTGTGATGTCAAAAGTAAGATTCCAACGTAAAAAAAATCTCATATTTTATCATGTTAATTAATGTTATTATCTCCATTAACCCAAAGGTTATTAGTATTTTATATAAATCTTGGAACATGAATCAGTTCGGTTCCACGATGAGAGTAATGGTTAGATTCTAACTTTCATTTTCTCCAATCCAATTCTTAGTATGTTCCCTGCCCACATTACTTGTGGTTCTTATTTTGTTTGCACTTTAAAATATTGCAAAGAAATAAAAAGAAAAAGAATCAAATTCTAGTTATCGGAGTTGGGGTGGGAAGAGGGCAAGAAAAGTGGAAGGAGGGACCAAAAGTCCATTACACACATCTTCAACTAAGAAAATATATAAATAAAAAAAAATTCATAATGACAATCATTGTTGTTTGTAATGTGGACAAGTCTTTACTTATAAACATAGAAATTATTAGCTTAATTAACTTGTAAGATTTGATTAGTGTATATATAAGAAACCAACATAAGGTGAATAAATATCCCATTGCGATGTTAGAGTGGGACATGGGAAGGTTCAAGGACGGATACAAACTTGTTGGAAAGGTTAATTTGTTAGCTTTTTGGCTTATTATTAGTTAAGGGTATTTTTTTATGGGTAATGTTAGAGAGACTAAAATTTTAAAGAGTAAATTACATAAAACTACCTTAACTATTGGGTCAGTCACAGTTTTATACCCCATCTTTAAAAAATTTCAATGTCATACCTAGGGGTGGAAAAAATTCCCAAAAATCCCGAACCGAACCAAAAAAATCCCGATCCCAAACAAAAAATTTCCCAAACCGAAATTCCCGAAATTTTCTGGATGCTATCCCGAACCGATCCCAAAATTTCGGTATGGGATTTGAGATTGGCTTCTCGATATTTCGGGAATCCCATACCGAACCGAAAATATATAATATTAATTATTATATATATTATTCTTTTATAATTGATGCTAATAGTTTCTAATTCATGCTCTGCAACCTGGAATGCCCTACACCTTGCATATATTTTCATGTTTTGTTTGATATTCATGTGGATTTTATTATTGCTGCTGCCATGGCTGATGATTTTAGAAGGCTTGATTCTTTTGTCTCTCAACATATTGCCAAAAGGGTTTAATTAATTTGAATTTTGACTATGATAAAAACAGTCAGGCATGCCAGTGTTCAATTAAATGATAGTGTGAATGAAATGAAATTCCTAGTTCATGAATGTGTTCTTGAATTATATATTTGAAGAACAATTCATAATTTCATATTTCAATTTGGGATTCCCGATTTGTCCCAAAATCCCGAAAATATTTCGGGATTTCCGAAATTTGGGATTCCCGAAAATTTGGTTTGGGATTGGTCTTCAAATTTCCGTCCCGAAAAATTTTGGTTTGGGATTCGGGATACTAGTTTCGGTATGGTATCCCATACCGAACCACCCCTAGTCATACCTCATCTACAAATTTTTTACAATTTCATACATTTTGTCAGTTTTTTGTCAATTCTTCCGTTAAATAGTGATGTGGCTTGAGACAGGCCCACTCTTTGTTAAAATTTAATTAAATATTAAAAACTAAAAAAAAATCATTTAATATATATATATATTTTTTTTTTTTGCATGGGGACCCACCCCTTATCCCTTCATCCTTTCTTCCCCCTCTCGTCTTCCCCAAACCCAAACCCAAATCCCACCCACCCCTTCCAGCAATCTCATTCACCACACCCAACCCAAACCCAGAACCCGGCCGACATTACTCCGGCTTTGACCGTTGTCGACTGCATCATCTTTAGCATCAATTTCACATTTTCGCTCGCTCTTCTTCTTGTCGTGGACCCAATTTTGCGACCGTTGCAGTGAACAGATCAAATGGGGACAGACCGGAGCGGGCAATCAGCGAGTTGGGGCCGGTCCGACTAGTCGCATTTGAAGGTCACGCGGACGAGCCAGAATTGCAACTCGTTGACTAGCTGGTGGGTGGAGACTGAAAGGTCGAGGAGGAGGGTGGGTTTGGTGGAGAGGCGATCGTGCTGGATGCACAACCACACGTGGCCGCATCGGTGGCTGAAGATTATGCCGATGACCATGAATTTTAAAGGGCCGGTCTACTGGGGCAAAATCGCCACGTCGTCATTTTGGGTGGTTGAGGTGGATGGCTGTGCAAATGAGAGAAGGGATAGAGGGTCAGGGGGTGGGGTGAGGGAATGATGGATGCGCAGATAAGAGAGATGAGGGAGGGTCGGGAGGGGGGTTGGGTGCAGATGGGATTGCTGGAAGGGGTGGGTGGGATCTGGGTTTGGGTTTAGGGTAGACGGGAGGGGGAAGAAAGTGTGAGGGGATAAGGGGTGGGTCCCCATGCAAAAAAAAAAAAGAAAAAAAAAGATTTTTTCTTTTAGTTTTTAATATTTAATTAATTTTTTAATAGAGAGTGGGCCCCGTCTCAAGCCACGTCACTATTTAACATAAGAATTGACAGAAAATTGACAGAAGGTATGAAATTGTAAAAAAATTGTATATGAGGTATGACATTGAAATTTTTTTAAAGATGGGGTATGAAACTGTGACTGACCCAATAGTTGAGGTAATTTTATGTAATTTACGCAATTTTAAACCAAATTATGTAAACTAAATGATGAGGTTGTTGATAATTGGATTATTAATTGTGTGCTTATTTCTTATTGGTGACACATCATTTGGTTTGCAAATTTGGCTCTCCCTAGAATTATCCATTTTTTATATTTTGTGTATAGGATTTTTTTGTAGGTTAAATATTTGGATTTTTTTGTCTATTAAGATTACGGTTAGTTCTTTATAAATATGATGTTTTGTAATTCAGGTGATGTGAGTCTGGCAAGAAGTCTTTTTGGAGTGTGTAGCATTCTTGACAATTTTATAGTGTTTTAGCGTATCATGATTATCAACTGTTTTGCGTATTATGATTTTCAACTCAACTAATTAGAATGAGTTTACAATGATATATATACCAAGGGATGAGCAAGAAATAAATTAGTATAGAACTCACTATTCACGAAATTCGGACTAAGACCTCTTACTTACAAGTAAAAAAAAATACAACTAGATTGAACACTAAGTGAAAATTGGATTTAAAAGTTATGGTTTCTTGAAAGTAGCCATAAATATTTTCCTTCCTTTTGAAACCCGATCAACTCGCAAGGAGCTTCTAACTATTAATTATATGATGTGGAATCACAATTATTAACTTTGGTATCCCTAACATTATCCTTCCTAATAAGATTCACAATTATTAAATTTGGCAAAAAGATAATATTAGAAAGATCAAAATTTTAAACTAAATTTGTAAACCAAATGATGTATCACAAATAAAAAATTAATACGTTAATCAACACTTGAGTTATAATTCAATTATCAACAACCGCATAATTTGATTTGTAAAATTTAGTTTAAAATTTTGATCTCCTTAGTATTATTCGTGGCAAAATGATGGTTTTAATTATCAAGTAGGTCGCGAAGGGATGGTTACCAATGAGCAAATACCAGCAATGTGGAGTCTGTAGTGATCTTTCACTGTACTGAGTATTATTGCAGGACCAAATTTTCTTTTCTTTTTTGTCTAAATTTTCTGGATCCATAAACTTTTTATATCCCTATGTCAACAGGTTCATCAATGCAAAAAGGAATCTGAGGAGCAAAAGACAAAATAAAGAAGCTCTCATGTTGAAAATAGAGGGGAGATATGGACCCCCTCATTATGGGGGAAGGACATGCATGTTGTCCTTTGAGATGAGGATAGGGTTCATCCTAAATCCAGAGAGAGATTATAAAGAATATTATTGAAACTTTAAAATAGTTCAAACAAAAATAAATATGAGCCATCGATAATTAAGTTTAAAATTGGTTTACAGACCGATTTTTACTTCGAGTAATTTTATTACACTTTTTCTCCTCCTATAATACTAGTTTATTTCTAGCTTTCAAATTGAAGAAATCAAGGACGGTCAATAAAGAAAATGGTGACTTTGTATTAAACCAATACAAAGTTACAATGTTAACAATATATCAACAATATTTACACTAATTATAAAAGATTCGGCTTGTGTTCACCCTGTGTGGGAACCTACTTGTTCCCCAACTTATAATTAACGTAGTTTTGACATACAAACTTCATAATTGGAATCGCTCATTCTTTTTATAATCATGTAAAGATCTCATTTGCGAAAAAAATCATTCAATTAAGATGACTTTTACCCATTCATATGCATCAAACAAATAGAAGGTTCATCATTAATTAGGGTGCTAATTGTTATCGAAACTGTTGATTGTTTTGACATTTATTGACGGCCAAACAATATTCAAATTGAATGATTTTTTGCAAATGTGATCTTTAGTTGATGATAAAGAGAATGAATGGTTCCTATTATGAAGTTCATACATTGAAGATACGTTAATCATTGGTGGGAGACAAGTAGATTCCCCTATAGGAATAACGCAAGTTTTATCCAATTATAAATAGGTTAATCATGTATTACATTACATAAATGCATCTAATATAAATACAAATTATAAAATATGCCAGCTGACACATACTGTAGTTGACACGCCTTTTCTCATATTTTTTATATTTTGAAATAGGTCAATACAGATTTAGACAATGCATTGCAATTTATGTTATGCAGAATTTGTAAACCCAGCATTACAGTTTTTGCTTTATTATAATCAAATAAGACAATTATTAAATTTAAAAGGTCTATAAAAAAAAATTTCAACATTAAGTGTAACTAATCAAACATCCACTTGAATGCACAGAAAAACAGAACCACAAAACAAAAACTACATTGCAGACTTGCAGTGTCTGAATCTGCAACAAAACATGCAAGTTAACCTTTATTCCTCCAACTTTTCTAATACATTGGATAGAAATAAGTCAAATTTGAATTCAGAACTGACATTTCACTTCAACTTTTCATGTTCACTGGAGATGGTGTAAAGTTTAATTTGTTATCAATCAGTTCTTCGCGTGAGTTTTTAACGATTGAATAATATGTTGTAAATCTACCGTAAAACTTCTTGATTAAACAATTGATAAAACATTTAGTAGGACTAATGCTAACATATTTTATTATTCTGAAATGACGATATTGTATTCTAATCCAAATCACAGGAAAAGTTTTTCAAACTTTAAGTGCATGAGAATCATATTTGTACTTAGTTAATTTGGCTAATTAAACTCGCTTATGTAACTAATGCTAGCTAATGTTCGCTTTATTGTTTTGACCATACCTATTTTTCCAAGTTCACTATAAAAATTCAACATGTAGAGCTGTAAAGATTAAAGTGTATTCGTGTCAATATATATAACTTATCTTACACAAGTGCTGATTTAAAAATACAAAAGAAGTTGGGTTTTCTTGTGGTCCTCCCACATTTTGACAACATGAATTTTCATGATGTGTTAGTATTAGTGTGCTTCAACCCTAATTAAGGTCACTAATCGAAATGCAAATTAAACACATAGCTATTAGGTTCAAAACTTTTTCAACAATAATTATCTATAATATGTTTAATTAGGTCGGCCGGCTTGACCAAAGTGCATAAACAATGCAAATATTAGGTGGCATTTTTTGGTACTTCTTATGCTTCGAAAGGCGACAATTTTCATGAAGAATCATATAGCTTGATATTGCTGACTTTGTAGGGTCCGCCGACTTTGGTAGTCTTCTTGTTACCTCACCATCGCAGCCGGTGCACCTTAATGTTAGGCACATGTTGTTATTTTTTATTTTCTTCATACAAACCGGCCGCTAGTTTAAATTTAATTATCCCTTTTTTTTTTAATAACACTCAAACCAAATTTAAAAAATAAAATAAAATAAAATTTTGCAGGAGGCTGTGGGTATCGTATGAGATGAGAGTCTCGCCAGATTGAGTTAGACTAAAATTTGTCGACATTGAATTGGTTCAAATCGGAGACTGTCAAAGGGAATATAATACTGGTCCCTTCTTGTTTGAATTGCAGCATGCCTTGTCATCTATTTAAAGCTTCTCTCTCTCTCTCTTTTTTATTTTTTATTTTTTATTTTTATTTTTATTTTATTATTATTATTATTATTATTTTTAAGTTTTGGCTTTAAATATTTGTTTCGTAGGAAATAACTTTTTGAAATAAGTAATAGGTTTCAGAAGTAATATATATAAGGGAAACTTTGAATGCGATCCCTAACTATGAATATTCTTTGATTGAAACCTTGTTGGTTTTTAATTTTGATCAAAGTCTCTGAAATTAATATGATAATTTTTTTTCTATGTATGTTACTATATTTTTTAAATTAAAAATTAAAATTTATAGTTGTTTATTTAATGAGATTTTAAATAAAAAATCATAATTTGTGCGATTAAAAATATTGAAATATAAATATACTATTGTTTGTGCATGTGTATAAACATGGGTACATTCATCAAAAGGCTTTTTAGCCAAAATGGTCCCTGAGATTTGCATAACACATAACTTTGGTCCCTGAGATTTAAAATTAATAGAAATAGTTCTTGAGATTGTCCACCATCCATAATTTCGGTCATTCCGTTAAAATGCTCCATAAAGTTGAGGGTATTTTTGTAAAATCAGCCCACAACCCCTCCCTCAACCCTTTATTCCCCAAAACCACGCCCCCCACTAAATCAACAATGAGCTCAGTCTCTGGCCTTGGAATCAAAACCCTTTCTTCGAAACACAATGCCAAGTCCCTCCAATGCTCGCACTTGACAACATACTGTAAGGCCCTTCTCAACCTTCTGCTTCCACAACATATAAAGCTCCTCAATTTTCACCCTTAGCCTAACGCTTATGTCGTTGTTATCGACGTTTTTGGGTTCTTCGATTGAGTCTTCCATGAGCCATTTGAGCTCTCTGCGCAAAAGGATTGAGTCCGTCATTACTCTTTGCTACTGATAATTCTCCAAAATAATGGCAGGTTCACCATTACTCTATGGACCAACAACCCTATCACTAACAATCGTCAAGCATACAACCCCCGAGCTCGAAACTAGTGAAAAGTAATTCGTCAATGGTAGCTCCATCTTAGCACCCCTTTTGAACTGGAAAACCAAGTTCGGAAACTCCAATTTTTCCTCTTTCAAAATATTGAAACAGGGTCTCAATCCCATTTTGGTTTCCACGTCCTTTGCTATCGTGTAATTTTCCATCTGTGACTCAAACCCTTGCGCCATAGCTTCGAAAACCGGCTTCTCCATGAACGTGATGGTCGATCCGGAATCCACGATCGTCCTGCCACTGCTGTCAGCTCTGAGGACGAGAAACTTGTACGGAATCTTCATGTGTTTCTTGCCCCATGATGATTTTTCTGAGCATTATGGAGTAGTACTCGCGAAATGCAGAGTTTAGAAGACCTGGGTTTTTCTAAAATGATGTGTAGATCCAGCTCTGAGCTTTCATTTTGTTTCTTCTGGTCGAAGAAATGGGGGGTTCATCGGCGCTGATGTTGCCGGTGTACAGAACAAGGTCACTGCTTTGTGGGGTATTGTCGAATTTATGGGAGACTAAGTAGTAAGAGAATTTGGAGAGCTTTAATTGGGACGGCAGCGATTTCGGTCCGCAGCCTAATCCAATGATTTTGGTGGGCTGATGGATGGGGAAAAACGAGCAGCCAACGAGAAAATCAAGGACAATTTTCTTGGGAAATTTTAGGGACTCGGAAAGTAAAATCCCAGCTGTTATAAGAGAAATGAGAGAAAAATGGTGAAAAAGAAACTGGAGAATTTGATTTTACAAAAATACCCTTAACTTAACGGAGCTTTTTAACGGAATGATCAAATTTATGAATGGTGGACAATTTCTATTGATTTTAAATCTCAATGATCAAAGTTATGTTTTATGCAAACCTCAGAGACCATTTTGGCTAAAAAGCCTTCATCAAAATTAAGCAAAAAATTATTGTACCAAAACAAGGGTACATTCTTCAAAATCACAATATATATATATATATTAGGCTTAATAACATTAGTAAATTTCTTCGATTAAACTTGACATGGATACATTCTCAAATCAAAGAAAAAAGAATGTACCCATATAAGTTTAAAAATGGATTAGAAAAAAATTGAATAGATTTTATATATAAATAAAAAAGGGTACATTTTACATATAAGAAATTGGTATATGTAAGAATGAGTACATTTTAAGATTAAAAATTTTAAAAAATTACATGAATGGGTACATGTAAGATTAAAAAATTGAAAACATTTTTTTTTTTTTTAAAGCTAATGGGTACAAACTTATATTATTATTTTTTTAAAAAAATTTTGGAAATGTTTTGAATTGAAAATTAATTAGAAGTTTAATCAAGGTATGAGTATTAAAATTCTAAATCGATTATTAATTTTTATTTTAAAACATTATGTAACTGACATGTAAATTCATTATTATATTAAATGCTAGAGACTTGGATCAAAATCCGAAAACTAATAAATCAATAAACATTAGTAACTGGGTACCAGATACTAATTTTTCCTATATATAAAATACCTCTACCAAAGCACACAACAGTTGCAATAGTATTTTAAAAATAAATTCAAAGTGCCTAACTTTTGTGTATATATATGAACTCAAAACTTCGATGCAATTTAGAAGACATCGTAGTTATAGAAATAGGATCGATCCGTATTAGACAATCATTCAGTTGAGGCATAATTATATTTGATGCATGCATGCATGCATGACTCGTTTTGTACAAACCCTCTCTTTGAAAATATATTTCCACAGTTAATCACTACACTCATTGACCTACTTTTTCAAAGCAATACATTAGAAATTCTGTATAGTCATAATGTTAAGATCAAATTAATTTTATAATTATAGGAAAGTTATTATATATTAGCGGTGTAGTTAAAATATAAAATGACTTAGTTATCCTTAATGACATTTATTTAAATACATGAAACCGTATTAGTAGTGGATCATGCCAATTTTCAAGATATGACATTGAATAAAGTAAGACACCTAAGAGCATCTCCAAAATAGATGTTAAATGCAGAATATCAAATTTAAATTTGATGGCTTAAAAGGAAACTTGGCATCATGCAAAACTTCTTACTCCATCCGATATGTCAAAATGTTTTAGTTTATATATTTATTTAATTTTTTTTAACAACGATATTGTCTACACAGAGGGGGTGGGGGAGTAGACTAAGCATCATAACAGACTAGAATCGAACTTAAAACATCTCACTTACAAGTGAAAATGAATACCCCTAGACCTAGTACTAAGTGGCTTATGGGTTATTTATTAAAAAAGGTAGAAAGTAACAGCTTCAAAGAAACAAATTAAATAGGTTGTATTTATTCTGATAAAAAAAAGGCTGTATTTATTGTGAGTCCTAGCATTAATTAAATTAAAATAATTTCGCATCAACCTCTCTTGCTGTCATTTTTGGAATAGGATCATTTTTGTGAGGATTTAGAGGATCAATCAATCGTATCCGTTCATCGTATATCGTGCGGTTATAAATTATTTTGAATTTTTTATTTAAAATTGAATATAAATAGTACTTAACGAAAACTGACCGCACGATGTACGATGAATGGACACGATTGATTGATCTCCGGATCCCTACAAAGAGGATCCGAAGAGGATCTTGGTCGTCATTTTATACTCTGGGAGCACCTCCAATTCAAGTCAGCATTGGCTCATCAGTTGGAGCCACTTTTGCTATTAAAAATATTCATTTGTGTCTTTAACATCTCATTTGCAGATGTTCTAATTTTTGAAAGCTAGTGCATATTTGGAAAAGTATTTTATTTGATCTAAACTTTTTATTTGTCATAATAAGACATATTTTTTAATTTATTAAAAATTAGTATTATGTCGAGGCAAGTTTCGTAAGACGGAACTTAAAAAATTATAACTTATTTACATATATAGTATAATATATAGGGTATAGGTAACGAGGTTCTTCCGATCATTATTCATTTTGTCCTCCTCCCAGATGTTTCTTGTACTTGAAGGTTCACTTTTAATACTTTTTTTTTTTGTGGTAAAGTAAAATTAATTAACTAGAGGATCCTGGACTACAACTATTTTTAGTACAATAAACAAAAAGCATTTATAACAACAGTGAGAAGGTTTTAGTTTTAATACCATCGTCTTTCTTGCGTAATATAAAAAAAACTAATCCGTATATCTCACTAGTTTTATGAAGCAGCCAAAGTATCATGATTTCTTGTTAGAAATATAATTTTTAATATTTAATTCGCAATGTAATTAGTAATTACAAGTTAGAACCAAGTGGTGTACATAGTTTTTTCCCCCATAACAGGTATCAATTTATCTAAGGATGTAACTGTTCGATTGGCCATCACTTAGTAGTACAGTATAGTCGTATTCCTCTTCATTTATAAGTGAGAGGACTTAGGTTCGATTCTCACCAAAAGCGAATTGAACCACATTATTACTAGCTCATTGTGAGGTTAAGCCCATCCCTCCCTGTAGATAATATCGTTTATTCAAAAAAAAAAAAAAAAAAAAACTGTTGGATTGGCCAAAAGGATTTTGGGAGAAGCCAAAGCCACCCCCTATTATGCTCAAATAATTGTTTGAATAAAAAGTATAAAAAAACGTAAAATGAAATTCCATTTTATATTAGCAGATGACGATTTACTGCAGTGACGGAAAATAATAATATTTATTCACCTTGATATGGTTTCGATGTTTACTTATTCTTCTCCCCTATAACATTTAACAATTAACCCATTAATGCGTAATAATACCTATGCACCTTGATGTGGGTTCAATCCTCACTGATCCCTCTTCCCTCTTACTGTTTAACAATTTTTTTTTTATTTTTTTTTTTGAACAAACGATATTATTTACACTGAGGAGGAACAAAAATTTCATTTCATATTAATTATTCTTTATCAACTATTTATAATATGATCAAGGGAAAAAGTGTCTTTGATATGTCGCAAAAAAAGGGTGAGACAAGTTAATACATGATGAATATAACAGATGACATAGTCAACATGCTGAATATAACAGATGACATAGTTGTCCAAATTAAGCAAGACCCAAACTGATCTCTTTCGGCTGGTTGTCTACTGATTTGAAGTAATGACTTGCAAAAAAGGTAACTTCTATTCATAAGGCTACATGAAATGGACGTCCCTTGGATGCTAATTGTATGAGTAATATATTACAAGTAAGAGAATTAACCCAAAAAGGAGAGAAATATTAATTGTTGCCTTTCAAAGGTATTTGGTACACTATTAGGTAGTCAACCAATGATTTTGACGGCAATTAACTAGCTCTTAGTTTAGTGATATTTCTCATTTTTCATATTAAAAGAAAATTCTAGTTTGGATCATCACTCCCCTGTTAATAAAAAGAAAATTATGATTTAATTCGGTAGCATAACACGGCACACGGCTTGCTAAATTTTTTCTTTGGTTGCTGAAGATATGTGATACAGATAGCGAAACGAACTAAGATTAGATTGAGCCAAGAGTTCGATTATCTTCGACTATTGTATTAGACGATATGTATGTAATGTGAGTGTGTGCATGTAAGAGAAAACCATATCATAATCAAATGATCGCAGAGAAGATAGATACAAACAAGTCATGCATGCATCAATGTAGAGGGAGAATAGGGTACAGAAACGTTGAAGAAAGCACGCAGAAAGTGTCGTGGTGGGTGAGTGTTTTGGTTGGACCTGAACAATTTGATTGTTTAAGTGAGGAGGACCTTGACCTGGAATCTTTTATTCTTTATTTTTTATATTTGTAGAGACTAGAGAGAGAGATATGTCCATATGCAAGCCTTTGTTTTCTGAGTCAAAATTGCAGATGTCCTACATCTCTGCTTCCTCACGTTAATTTGGTATTTGCGATGATGATAATAATAGCTCATCCCCAGCCCGTATGGATATAATAAAGACTAAAGTGGTTTTTTTAATGTAAAATGAGATTTTTTTTAAGTGTTAATGACTACGTTTATCAAATTTCTAGTTTTATTCTAAAATACTAAGTAATGAATTATTATGGAAATAAGGCCATTTTTTTCAACTCATAACGTTCTGAATTCATATCATTCATCTCCTCTTATCTTAGTTTAAAATGATAATATCACTTGTAATAATAAACTTAAATGATTTTTTTTTCTTCTTATTTGTGGAGAAAAAGTAATTTGGTAGCGAACTAACTGAATATCATTGTAGAAGTTGGTAAACAAATATTTGCTTTAAAAAAAAAAATTAGTAAATAGGTTAATGAGAATCAACTTCATTCTCATTTGAGTTGTCTTATTGGCACCCTACATATTTCTTGAATACACCCTACGTAAAAAGTTAATGATAAATGACTTGCATACTCTACAATGAAATGACTGCTTAGAATCCATAAGGTTTTTAAAACAAAATTTTTTGGTTTTTTGTTTCTGAAGACCCCAAAGTTAGATAACCTATATCCTAATATTCTTTTTATTTTTTTTCAAGTTCTCAAACCCATTTACTACCCTCCATTGTTGTACAAAATTCTAATCACTAAAACCGCAAACACATTAATGAAGAAAAGCTTTTATACTTTTGACGAATGGAATATGAAATTGACTATTTAGAGACTCCGAATGACGTATATTTGTTTTGTTTTTTTGGTTTTGTTTTTTTTTTTTTTTTTTAAATTTCCATCAATCTATAAATTATTTAAGAATATTTTCTATTTAGTTCTTAAGATGGGTGGGGTGCAATTTCATTCAGGTTTTGGGTAGGAAGATCGAAGATGCTATCCTCCAGACTCATCATCCATGGAGATTATAACATTGTATATACTTTGTCTTCGACACGAAGTGATTACTCCAACTTAAACAAATCAAATGTTAGGTGTATTCGACAATTTTGGGAAGACAATAAAACAACCCTTCTCAGTTTAGTTCCAGGCAGAGAGTAAATAAATTTATCAATATAGTGGTAATTCCAATTCCAATTCTTTTTTAATATTCGATATTTTCCTATTATATTTATCTCTCTATCCAAGTTGAGGTTCTTCGGGGATGGTAATTTGACATGTTACAATATGAATCCAAAAGATTATTTGAGTAGTTTAGAAATTAAAAATTAAAAGTTGTGAAGTTATATTTGACTCTAAATATACTAGGGTAAGTTTTATTATCTCTAATGCATGTAAATCCATGTTCAACTTTTAACTCTTGTGCATTATAGAGACATTGAGTCAAAATTTAGAGTCATGTAGAACGTTTTTATCTTGTAATTAAGGTGACGGTCATTTTTAACTCTAGAGTTAAACCTAAAGTCAAATGTGACTTTGCATATAACTCCAAAGGCATATATGACCCTAACTTTTTCGGTGCATTGTAGAAGAATTAAGTCATTTTAAGAATCAAATATAACTTTTAACTCTAAATTTTTCGTTCATTAAAAATAGCCTAAAGTATTGAAGGTATCAATGGCACTCCAAATATTTGTTAATGGTTATTCGTGATGATGGATCAGTCCTTCAACACCATGCTTGTAATTTGACAGACCTGTTTGATAAGAAATTATTAGTCCTACTTGGAATTTAATAGATCTTCTTAGTTCTTTATGCTGATGACACAACAGTCATATGAACCAAGTCAAATTTGAGACCAAAATGCTTGAGATAAAAATATGTAGTCCTTTTCACAAATTGTATTTTGCTGACCATAGCAAGTTGTACTCGTATTTGTCTTGTATATGCGCCCACTAATAAGGATTTATTCTGGCAAACAAAAGTTGGCTTTCACCTAATGATCAAACTTTATGACGTATCCCTTTGTTATACCCAATTAAATAAGAACGTTAGTAACTTTCTTATCACACAGTCCAGCATATTATGTTGTTAGTTGCCAATTATATTTGCTAAGTAGATAAATCAGAATGTATATGCGATATTAAATAATAATATTTAAGAACATGTCAGTCTATCTGAGAAGAGATGAATATTCATCTATGGAAGATTTTCTCTCCTATCTATCCTCTTACCAAGACTCAAATGCAGTAAGCCACTTTATCAAATGAAAGGCATAAAGACCATTGACTCTAACCCTTCAATAAAACAGTGCATAAAACACATAAAAGTTTAGTGTGATAATTCAAGTTGTATTTTGCTGACCATACCAAGTTGTATTTGTCTTGTATGCCTTCTACTGAGAGTTTCTTTTTGGCAACAAAAGTTTTTACCTAATAAAAAACCTTATGATGTATTATTTCTTTGCTATATAAAATTAGTACGAGCATACAAATTTCTTGTCACACAATTGAACATATTATCTTGTTAGGTATTATCAATCAAATTGTTGAGTTGATAACGTACGTTAGATATACAATTCTAACAAACAATCTGATAACATAACATGTTAGACTATCTAAAATGATATGATTATACCTTAAAAGATTTTCTCTCCCATCGTCTCTATTTTAAGTGAGACTCATCGTAAGGAATGAAACTTTCTCAAATAAAGACATAAGTATTTTCATTTACTTTAACCATTCAATAAAACGGTATTAGTGAGATGAATTTTTAGGTCGATAATGTGACAAAGTTGAGCAAATAAAGTTGTGTAGGTATGGCGAGCAGGCACTTCAACCAGCAAGAAAGGTTGTTATAGTAAACTTATTATAAGTAGTAGTAGTAATTAATTTTATCTTGTCGGATTAGGTCTCTGAGATTGGGGACATTTGAGGATGGAACATGGAAGTTCGAGGGACCGCACTCCACACTCAACACTCACATATTTGATATCCTGATCCTCTCCTCTGTCACAGGTTCATGATAGTTCCGTTGAATTTTTAGGGCAGATATTAGCTGTCTACCGTATAACTTTTTATTAATACTTTTTTGTGAGTTTGTCTTAAAAGTCAAAGTGAATAATTATCAATATATTTATATTAGAAGTAGAAAAACCCAAGAATTCAGAGACCATCACATAACAATCTCAATGAATCATTGGGGGAGAAGAAAATGACCCTGCATGCGCCCCAACAATCGTAAATTATCATGACAGACTTTGAAAAAAAAAATGAAGATTGATTTTATTCCGATCCCTTTTCAGCTCATCCCAAATTCTTCATAGGTAATGTATATGAGAATTCTAATATCATAATCATGCACCATGATAATGGTGCTCAAAGAAAAAACAACAAATATTAGTGTGTAAGATTAGGAGTGTGCTTGAACAGATAATTTCCAACGGGCGAGAAACGCTTGCTCAATAGTTTTGGGATGTGAGTGGCTGGTCTAACAATTGCACTGGCTACTTTACATTCCACAACTATCTTGCACAATTATCGTGACGAAAAACAACAAAATGATGGGAGTTATTCAACAACCAACCGTAGAGCACGAGCACGAGGACGAGGAAACCTCAAATTTATTTGGTGAAATTGACAAGATCTCCCAATACCATATAAAATAATAAAAATTCTCTGAAATATCAAAATCATGTTAATAATAATAATAGAGTTCATGAATTCATGGAAAACATACGGATTCAGCCAAGTAGTATAGAACTTCGGATTTTCCAATGGAAGCTTTCGATGGTGGTGGCGGTGGAGATCTAAGATGGTGGGGAGAGATTGGTGGTCAAATATCATTTGTCAGCTGGGAATTTGTATCTCGATGTACAACCTTGCAGTTGGGCTATGGGCGGAGTCGGTGGTGGTCGTGATTCATCACTGGTGCGGTGATGGCTTGTAGTGGTGGTTTGGGCAACGAGATTAGATACGTCTGTGCTTGTGGTAGTGGCTTGGATGGAGACAGAGAGATGGCGATGGTAGAGAGAGATTGAGCGTACGTCGAGAGTCGAGACAGAGAGAATACAAACAAAGTTAGGACTGTCAGCCTTTGGACTATGGCCTGGGAGAGGTATGATATAGAATCCAACAATAAGGATTTAATCTCACTTGACTAAGTAAGGTTTTTTTAGTAGTTTAAAATTACCAAACTAACCTTTTTCTTAACGGGTTGAAAAAGGTTACTCGCATGTAGACCTGTTAAGAACTCGTTATTAACGGATTCGATAACGACCCGATTAGTTAACGTGTTTCATGATTCCTGTTATTTTCGTGTCGTTTCGTATCGGATTAAATGGTCGTGCAAGGAACTGCCAACTCTTATACAAGCTATGGCAATCCAATCTCTAATTTTAGCTTAAAACATAAATATTAGGCTTTTAAATTGCCTCTTAGTAATATGATAGTGATATTTCTCTTCACTTGTAAGTGAGAGATCTTAGGTTCGATTCTCGCCAAAGACAAATTTGAACCAAATTATTATGTCTAGCTCATTATCAGGTTTAGCTCTTATTTAAAGAAAAAATATGTGGGATTAGTCCAATCCGTTCACTTATCATTGCCCAAGTGAATCCAATTGAGCCGGTGAGCGAGAAATGATCCTTCGAGTTTTCGACTGTTTACATCCTGTCAAACTCTAAATTCACCTAAACCAGGCATTGCTTTCTTTACATCCCTTTTATAACCATTTTGATAATCATTTTCTTTACGGAAATGATAAACACACAAGTTTAATTATGATGGTTGATCGTATATGATTTAACTAATTTGATTGATAGAAATAAAAAGGTGTGTGAAAATGAACTCTTTTTTTGTACTAATGAATTTTTATTTTATTTCAATTGATATCGTGGGAGTAAAAAATCAAACTCGAAATATGTAGTGTAAATGTGAATGCTCACAAATAACTGAGTTACAAACGATTTTAATAGGTACGTCGTGTGGATGATGACAACGTAGAGGTCCGTTACAACCCGGCTACAATGCATGGCAAACAGCGGAACGCCAGACCCAAACTCGGCAGACGTCTTCAAAGTAACCAACTAGGAGTCTTTGATTATACTACCCAAATACGTTGCCTTGAGCCGCCAATGGAAAATACCTATATCCGAGTGCCGAAACCGGGCTACCGCAGTTCTCATGCGATGACATCGGAGTTGCTTCGGTAGCCCAAAAAATCATTCCGGATAACGCTAATGGTACCGTAGTTTGCATAAAGAGCAGATCCACCGGAGAAAAACCTATTGGCTTACGATGATAGTGACGTTCCGGGCTCGACTATCGTTGAATTCGAAGAGAAAGACGACAAGTCGCGTCAAAGGTATCAGGTAGTTACGGTGGACAGTAAGACCATCGCTCTCCGGAGCTTGTACAAGAAGTTTTGCAGGTATGACAGCAATACCGACGACACTAGCAGAGATTTTAGCTTACTTTTAACAGCCATCGAACCGAGCATGACTAAAGAAACATATTTGCTTTCGAAGAGCCCGTTCTGAAGAGGACCGTTTCCGTTGATTTCCCTTCGATGATGCGGGACTCCGCTCGCCGTGCTCAGCCAAACTGCCACAAACAAAACTAGCAAAGATGATCCCGTCGCCATAACCATCAGCTTCGACACAATTTCTCCACGACCACCACATAGAACAACAGCGCATCAATTAAGGCGGGCGCCAAGATCACCTTTGAAACCAGGATTCCATTTGTCATGAAAGGTAGGATATCGAAGTTTCGGTAGAGGCCAGCTATACGCACGAATACGGTGGACTGTCAGGTCCAGGTTCAGTTGGCGAAAGAGAAGAAGGTAGAGGTGAGCATGACACCGTCATCATCATCCGTATAAAAAATTATAGGGTTTTTACACACGTTTGTTGCATATATGCTTTTAGTTTGTGCACCAAACTTGGATCGCAAATGATAAATTAATAACACTGTCATGCTAGGAGATTCGAGCCACTGCGGTTTGGCGAAACCCTGTAATTGGTGCAGCAGTATATCTCTTGACAATGTCCCTTTCAGAAAACAACAGTCCAATTGAATCGTTCCGTGACTCAGTCGTATTGTAGATCAATGTCTCAGAATTGCACCTTGCAGAACACTAAATAATAAGAAACTGCAGAATGAATTCATCGCTCAATCAATATTAAAAGTGCAGAGTGACATATACACAAAAATGAATGCCAAATGAGAAAAAATGGCGTTACAGAGCACAGCCGATGAGGCATTCAATGATTAGCAACAACAAATTTTAGCCTCGGAGTGAAAATTCAATTGTTCACTGGCAGTAAACCTTGAGATACAACCCCTATAAAACTATTTCTACCATTAAAGTGCGCGAGCAAGACTTTTAAACTCATTCAAACAAGAATGGAGTGTCTTTTGACGCTTCTGAAGTGATTGTCGCTCGTTCTGCAGTACATCAATTGCGCCAGGTACGACAAACATGTCCATGAACTTCTCATCGTTCACAGCAAACAAATCCAAACCAATAGCCAGAACAAGCCGATCCCGACTGCATAAAACAGGAAAATATATAACAATGTCACCAAATCTGCCAAGGAATGATTTCCATGAAAATGTACATATTAGTATGATCTATATCCAAGCCAAATTATGTGGAATAAAACAAAAGAATTTAAAGAACGACGAATTTGTTTTTTTGTAGAAAGGTTCTGAAGCATTAAGTATTTGAGGGCATTTTGCAGGGTTCTGTAGGAAAGCCAAAAATACGTATGAAAGAAGTACGAAAGACAGACAGGAGGAAAACAAAAACATGAAAAACGAAATGACGCGGATAATTCGAAATGTTCAATTTCACGAAAAATCTCGCGGTCTTGAAAGTTTGACTTGCAGAAGCAAGGTCATTGGTAAGATCAGCAACCTGTGTGTGCAATCAACATATAGTTAAGGAAACTCACCAAGGTGTTAGGAAACCAGAATTCAAAGCTGATGCCACATTTCTTTCCACAAGAACTTCACGTATCCGCCCGAAGTGCTGTGCAGCTGATGAACAGATTTCTGTGTAAGCTGTGGTTGATTTTAAAGTGCCATCAACGTTTCCAAACAAAAGGGAACCACCATTTTGTTGTGTTCTTGTATTGTCAGAACTTCTGTTATTTCCAGGCATTCTTGAAATCCGCTTTCTTGCTCCTACGTCAATGCCATTCCCAAGATCCTTCTTCAAGCCACCATCACATGGCTGATCAGGTGATGGGGTCTCAGGCACCGTCATTTGGCTTTCTCGAAGAGCATCTCTGGCATCTGCACCTTTTCCAGGAGTAGTTTGGTGTGCGTTCTTTTCTGGAGGTATATTCTCCTGAT
Source organism: Pyrus communis (assembly GCF_041283825.1). Taxonomy (NCBI): domain Eukaryota; kingdom Viridiplantae; phylum Streptophyta; class Magnoliopsida; order Rosales; family Rosaceae; genus Pyrus; species Pyrus communis. Next base: position 4,781,345 of record NC_142567.1, read on the forward strand.
CTTTCATCGTGGCATCAGATAACTCAAGTAAAAATGATGTGACTGAAGGCTGGTTAAAGTTATTACTGGAGCCAAAACCGCTTTGAAAGTCATTGCCATAACAAACCAAAGAGTATGGACTTGTAACTGAATCGAGGTGATGCCGAACTAGTTGCTTGCACTGTTTAGCCAGCTCCTTTATAAATCGGTTATGTGCCTGCCTAAGAGCAGCATGGAAACCAATATATCCATCCATATTTCCGGATTTCCTCCCACCTACACAGTAAACAAGTAGCCCAAGGTTTTATTATCAGAACTGAGTACTATGAGTCCCATAAATATAAAGGTTCATATTTGAATCCTAGGTTGGAACTCAACAAAAAGAAATCAGGGGAAAATATAAAAGAGAAGCATTTATGTAATAAGTGTTAATGCAGGAAGCCAAAGATACAGTGAACATTCAATTCCAAGGAGCATGAAATTACTCAAAGTTCCACATTCTACTCATTCCCTCATCTGTTAATGCACATTTCATGTAAAACATTTGATCTGGAAAAATCAAAGTGTAAGGAGGACAGCTTCTTACATTCTGAATCACGGTTGTGAGTTCGTTCTATGGCAAGATCAAAAAGATTTCCCAAAACAAATGCAAGCCGATCACATGCAGTGTCAAGAAGAGGAGCAAGCCATGAGCGTGCAGCAGAACGTGCAATCTCTGCAGCTGCCTCCGTCACTGCTCTACCCCCTCCTCGGCTAGCATGGGCAAGTAGGATATTTGCCACCTGTTAGAAGATGACTTAGAACTTGCCTCTGTACAAATTATAAAAAATTCCTAGCTAAATTGATCTAGCAGAATATGTATTACCTTCTCCCTAGACACTGGAGGACATTCAATTGAATATGCAGCACAGTGAAATTCATGCATAACCCTTTCAAATGCAGCTCCTCCATAAAGTCGAAGGGTAGCATTGGGAGGCATTATATCTGCTGTGATGCCAGGCCATCCCCCAATACCACTTTCTGATTGCTCCTCCATAGTTGTTTTCCCCCATTGCTCAGGGGCAGGGTCTGCTGCTCCATCAATCAAAGTAGCCTTCGAAATTTACAAATAAGAGGGAATACAGTCAAGCTATACCTCTCAAACTCAAAATTAATCAGAACCTCAAAAAGAGAAGATTTTATTGTAGCATATGAATAAATGACAATGAAATGCGCCGACGAATTACTTGTAAATAGAATGAGAATCAACAATTAAATTTCTCTCTGACGAGTGCTTTTTTGGTTTGAAGACTAAGTTTTTTCCTGACTACATGTGGCATTCGCATTAATGAAGCAGCAATGGAGGATGATTGGAAAAAATTGAAAAGACACGCATATAATAAGTGTTGAGAATTGCCGGAAATACTATGGAAAGTTAAACTTAAATTCAAGTAAAACTTATACTTTGTATTATATGTTTTGAAAACCTGTCACAGATATTACTCACCACATGATTGCTTATAGAAGCTGCATACAGCATTGCAGATCTCCTGAGCTGAGCAACATCAGAGGTGGCCTGTATTTTTGAGTCCACTTTGGCTAGTTCACAGGTGACATCACTGCAGCGCTGCTCAAGCAAAGCAAGAGTTGCTGGTGCGGCTTCTTTGTACCTTTTCTGAAGCTCAGATTCTAAATAGTCTCTCAAACAGCTAAATCCAATATATGGTCTGAACTTCTCTTCATTAAAGCCTCCCTTAACACCCTCACGAAGGTGTCGTAAAACTTCACAATCCACTTGAGCTATCTGCCGGCGAAATTCATCATTTGAAATAGTATTCCTATCCTTTGGCAGTGCAACAAAAAATGGATGAGTGTTATCGCCAAGATAACCACTTGCACTCAAATAGCGGTCCACCTCCCACCGGTCACTAAACTCCTGCATATATTACATTCATAAATCCAAAATTAATATATCAAACAACATAAACACCATTTCAACAGAAGTACAGAACCAATTTACACTGCACCAAACCATGAATACTTAGTGAGCTATTCATATATTTACCATGCCATAAATGGGCTCATGAAGATTTAAACAACTACATACCTTTAACCGATTATCAAACTTCGAGACCACGATAATCGTCCTTCGAAAGGTCGGATCAATATCCCGAATGGCGTCCAACCACAACGAGGAGCACCACTCCACACTACTTTGTTGGAGAAACAAGAGTATACGATGTGGAGGACTAGCCAGTGACTTCACCATGGAAAGAATTTCATCAGGAGTTCTTTCAGGCTCTCCTTTCTTTGCCTACCAACAAAATTCAAACCATTAACACAAATCAAAATAAACGCACATACGTTGCAGTACTTGAATCGTAAAACCCACCTTAAGAACAAAGCCCGGAGTATCTATAATGGTGAGGTTCGGGCAGTGTGCGTATTCTGCTCTCATAACAATTGGCTTTGAAGAAACTGCACCTTTAGTTTTCTTCAACAGTGTCTCAGTGCGGGACTTAATGATGTCTGCAATGGCCGATGGCAAAACGACTGGGCTTCCATATTCTTCAGTATCCTCTTCCTGTTTACAATACTCTAATGATTAATACATTGTGTATTAAACCATCATATATCACACAACTGAAATTATTGGGGGAAGTCCAAGGGCATTAAAAAGAATTGCAAGAACATCACCTACATAGTCACGCTTGAAAGTTTAGATTTCAACAGTACGAAACTTTAGTTATGTCCAATGTCGTGTAGTAAATGACTGAGTAGAGTTACCGCTTTCCTTTGGAACCAACACCAGATAAATGAAAACCCATTTTTCTTTCCGTTTTTCATTTCTATCAGTTTTTCGATTTGCCTTAAACCCAAAAAAAAAAATATATATATATATATATCAAAAAGGAAAACACATTTCAGAAACCATCCTACCCAACCTTTGTGCCAAAAACTCGATCAGTACACCGTTTAAAACAAATTTTCTGCATTGATCGTAATTGCGTTAGTATTCCACATGTCTGCATATGAAAAAGCCTAATAAAACTCAGATCTTCATGGCCATTTATTTCCCCCAATTTCTCAGAAACAGAAGATAGCTCATTACACACAATTCCAAATATGCTTTGTTTTATTCCCATATGCTTCGAAATGTCGAAACATTAAGAATCCGCAGAAAACAAGTACATTTAAAGCTCAAACTATCGTCAATTTTCTCAAGAATCCTCAGCAACCAAACAGAATTGACTAAAAAACCCTAAAATTATCATGAACTAACTAGAACAACAAAATGCAAAACAATGAAGGAGCTACATTGCATACGAAAGAAGGAAGACCTGGAATCGGCAGCGGGGCTCAAGTGCGGTGGGGTCGTGGACCATTTGGAGAATGAGAGGACGGCGAGTGCCCATCTCGACTTCCCGGACATTGAAGCGAAACCCGAGGAGTGCTTCGAGGAGAGAGCTCTTGCCGTCCGATTGTCCACCGAGGGCAACGATCTCTGGAATCGGGAGTTTCTCTCCGAATGCCACCGTGGCCGCCTGGAGGCGATTGTAGGCCTCGAATCGGGACTTGGAGTTGGCAAGGGAGGCCAACGACGAAGATGACATTTCGCTCTCGGCGGTGGAATCGGGGTGAGGATGTTTCCGGGAGCGGGATGATTTTCCCGACGGGGTTTTGGTCGGGGTTGTGAGGGTGGTGGTGTTTGCGGACATTGCTGCACAGAGATGAGTGAGAGAAAGAAGAGAGGGAGTGTGAGCGTTGGGGGGATTTTTGAATTTGAATTTTGAGAAATGAAGCCGATCGTCGTTTATCTCGTTTCTCAACGAGAGAGGACGCGAACGGCATGCCGTTGTTTTGTGGGTTGGGTTTGGTTTCTGGGGTGAGAAGAAGATGGGCTCGATTTTCGGCTCAAATCTCTTTTAGGTCCAGTTAATCGTTCATTTTGCCTGATAAACGATAGATTTTGTTAGATTAGATATCGACGGTGTTTGAACTCACGTCATCATGTAAGGACTCAACACCTTTCTACTACTGTGGTAAAGGACCACTTGCACAAGGGATAGTACACTGAATAGCACAAAATTATTCATACCAAACATGAATATCATAGATTAAAGTTACATCTTTAATAAAAGACATGCTGCTTAATTATGAAGTTGATTACTGTTTTTTATTTTGTCAATAGTTTAATAAGGACAATTTTGAATGAGAAATATTGAGGAGACTCTCTCAAAAATGAGACTCTTTGTAGACTATTTATCATCTCATGTTTTTCGCATAATATTTTATAATGTTCAAACGAGAATTGACGTTAAACTGTAAAGTAACAGAAAGTTCATAAAAAGGTTTACTTTGAGAGAACGCCTTTAACATTTCTCGTTTTTATTTTTACTTAAAACACTTCAATTCACAACCAACACTTGTTTGAAGTCATGAATATCGCTCGATGAGTGTTGAAAATCACATCCTGAAAATCACGTCTGTAGCCTTGAAGCTTGGGAGTAAAATCCTAAAATACTTTGAGACAATTTTTCTGTCAAATAAAGACGAAAATTAAACCTTTTTTTTTTTTATTTTTTTTTTATTTTTATAAATCCTTTCCGTAGCAAGGAAGAAATTTTATTGTAAAAGTAATTTAAAAGACAAAGGCCCACAAACAAATATTAACAAAACAAAAAGGTGCCACCCAAGCTAACTTTAAAAAACCCCGCCAAGAGCCCAAAGTTTGATACAAAGCACCAGAATGTTCCAAATTCCTCCCATTGCCACAACAGTTCTTCCCCATCAATCGAATTCGATTTCCCCAATTGATGCCACAACTTCCACCAAGTGGCACCACAGAGACAAAATGAAGTGATACTCCATCGCCCAGCCACAAATGCTGCACCGGTCTAGGCTAGAAATTGAAAGAAGATTGTGGGATTACCACAAATAACACTGCCAACAAAGGTAGACAGAGAGAAGAAGGTGGTGTTGTAAACACCTGAGCCGACGTAACCACCGGAACTTTACATACCCTCTCGAAAGAACGCATCAAAATGCATTGAAAATTAACTACAGACCTAATCGAAAGAGTTCGAAGAAGATGGACACCCATAAGGTATAAAGGATTGGTTAAAACGGGAAGTATAAATGGGGAGAAAGGTAGCAAAAGGAACGAAAGGAGGAAATAGAAAGAAAAAGGCCAGATCTTCCACTGACCCCCACCATGGCAAGGGCATGTAGCAATGAAATGAACGGGTTAGATGCTACTCACACTAACGGTGGGAATGACTCTCAAGAAGAGAGAAAGTCTCTCACACTCGGAGACAAATCTCATAGTGTTTTTTTTTAAACCACAGCAATATTTCTCTCGAAAACAAATGGATTATTTTTGCCTCAATTGAAAATTTGGATTGTATCTTGATGGTGCACAAAATCAGTGAGATTTTGGAACAACGTAAAATGTCAAGTTTGTGACCTTCACACGGTTGCTTTGATCATGTTGTGTAGGTAAATATGTAGAAAGATAAAGATAGGGAAGCAAACACAAGATGTACGTGGTTCACCCTACGTTAGGTTACGTCTATGAGGGTCAAGGGCTTCTCATTAATAGTAAAGAGTTTACACAATATATAGATTCAAGCATATAATCATCATTAGTGAGTTCTAATGACAAGTTTAAGTACAATAATGGCTTAGGGATTATTTGTTGGAGAATGGTCTCCTTTTATAGTTGAGGAGAATCTATGGCTTCCGTCCACGGTTAATGTGGGATTCTAAGAGTTTTATTCTGATGTTGACATGTGTTGTGTTGTGATTGGTCTTCTGGTTGGAGAGACACTCTTGTGCTTCGGCAGGGGTGCATTAGCACGACTGCTTTAGTGGATGTATGAAGGTATGAAGTTGACCAGTGCTTGGTAGTTTCGCAATTAATGAAGTATGGTACAAACATATCTAATTAATTATCACACTTTCAATGTGGCCCTTAATCTGTTACCTAAACAAAACAAATTAAATAACCAAATTGAAAAAAATAAAATCACAATAACCAAAATTGAAGTCGAGGAACTCAATGACTAACCATACATTTTACCGTAACATAGGACTTTAAGACAAATGGTTTAGAGCTGAAGTAAAACATTCATCTCGAACTTGGGTACCTCATCGATCCAAGTTCCCTCTTCTCCAGTATCGCTTGAATAAAGAAAAACATAAGACTTGAAGGGAAGCATAAAAGCCATGGTTAACACAAAATAAGGAAAAGCTTCCCGAGTAAGAGGAATGTTGGTAATGTTACTTTCAACATTAAGATTCAAAACATATGTATGTATGCACGAGACGTAGTACGTAGTTTCTGGAAAAACAAGAGACACATGAGTGCTAGTAAAGTTACCTTAAAATAATTTCACCATAAAACTGGGGAAGCATTTTGTCTCAGCAATGTCTAGCTCTTCAGACTCTTGTTTTACAAGTAATTAAATTAAATCATTGAGTTCCACTCCTCTTTTTATTCTCCAAGTCTTATAAAAAGACTAAAAAAATCCAGAACAAATTTAATGCTTTAATGACAGAGGAATACTAAGGTGACTCTCTCTCAAAAGCGAAACTCTTCATATATCTCTGTCAGCTCACAATTTAACGTTTATTTTCGTGCCAACAATGTAAAATATTGTGTCAAAAGCATGAGGTGATAGATAGTCCATGCAGAGTCTCATTTTGAGAGAATCCCCTTAGCATTTCTCTTAATGATAAGTAAAGACTTAAGATTGTTTCAATTTTGATGGATTTGTTCTTCCTTTAATTAAAGTCGTTGAGTTTCATCCTGCTCTTAAGTCCGAAGCAATTTTGATGTTTCTCCAAGATCGTAAAATCCCTCATCGCGTCTGTTATCGTTGATTTAGGATATTCAAACACTTGCAATTAATCTGCAGGTGGTCGACATCCAGTATATAATTTGTGAAGCAAACATGGTGGCAGATCAATTAGCTACGTATGGATGGAGTAACGTGCGTGCTACGTAACATTTCTAACTACTCAAATGAAGGATTTGAGAGCAGTGGTGGATATCTAGGATTTGAACCTTCGGTCCCAGTGTTAAATTCAAGTTTTTCAGATAGAAACAGAGCGCAAAGCACACAAAAACAAAAATCAATTTATTCACTTAGTGGGCTTGTCGTAAACATGTCAACAGATATCAGCACATGCCGAAGTAATCATATGAGTGACATAGAGAAAATTTGTCAAGTGTTGTTGACGTAACATGTTGAGATATGTCTAGCATGCATTATATCAAACATTTAGTAGGCACAAAAGAGATCCGTATCAAACATTTGAAGAGTCATCAAAATACTTCACCTATATATTTTTCTCACTCATATGGTCCTAAGACCACCTTGATCCTTATTTCCATTTGCCTTGTTTGAGAATGTGTATAAATAAAAGCCCTAAGAGCAAGCCCAGCGTGGGCATTTGCTCGGGGGACGGGGGAAAGAATAGGGGCCCGAGGCCCCGTGGACCAGCACCAGCGTGGGCAAGCCTGAGTGAAGGTGGAGGCCCGAGCTCCAGGCCCGTGGAGAATTGCCAGCCCAAGAGCCTGAGGCCATGTGACATCAGCGCTGACATCAGCCTGGCGTCAGGCATTATTTAAATTTTTTTGTGTCAGGCGCGTGCACCCCACTCGCGCTTGGGGGCGCGTCGCCGATACAAAATTAGAAAAAAAATTAACTTTTTCAGTTACCGTTGGGAAGCCACGTGGCTTCCCACGGTCCGTTCGATCTCAACGGATATTTAATTTGGACTATTCGATCTTAACGGTCAAAAAAAATAAAAAAAAGTCTTATTTAATATCCACCGTTCGATCTGAGATCAACGGTGGATATTAATATGCTTTATAAATAAAAAAATAAAAGAAAAAATAGTTTTAAAATTAAGAAAAATTACCGTTGTGACACGTGGCACAATCTGGAGTGTTGGAATTCAAATTTTTTTATATCCAACGGCAGAGATTAATTAATTGAATAAAAATTAAAAAAAAAACTGTAAAAAATTCAAAAAAAAATATGAAATTTTAAAAAAAAAAAATTTTTTTACTTTTCTATAAATACCTTCTCATTATCATCTACCTTACACAACAATTTCATATTTTCTCAACTACTTTCAATCACATTCCTTTCTTTGTCTCAAAGTTTGAATCCATTTTTTTTCAACAATATGACCACTGGTGTAGGTACGAATTGGTCGCTTATTGAAGATGTTGCGTTGTGTACTAACTGGGTTGAAGTTACTCATAGTTCGCTTACGGGTAATGAGATGCAGTTGCGAGAAATGTGGAGTCTTATTCATACCAATTATCTTGAGAAAATTGGTGGGAAAAGAACCAAAGCGTCGGGTTCAACCCGTTATCCAATTAGGCCTCAAGGTAAGAAGGCTTCAAAGAGAAAATGGAGTGCTTCCAAGAATGATTATGCAAAGTTCATGGAAGAACTTACTCGCCAAGGTGAATTGACTTTGGCGAGGGAACTGGCGAAATATGAGGCTGATAAGGTTAAAGAGGACGCAAAAGCTGCATCTATTGAGAGAGAATTTCAGGTTAATGAGAGAGAAAGAGAGCTACTTAGGCAAGAAAGGGAACATGTTAGAGAAGAAAGACGGGCTCAACGAGATTGTGAGATTATGAACACGCCCTTAGAAGGGAAGTCTCCAAATTCTAAATTTTTTTGGAAGTCAGAGAAAACGGACGTGGTGCCAAAGAGGCGTGCAAGAGAAGCGATAGCAAGCCAAGATGGTCCTAGCACCACAAGAGAAGATCATCCTAGCATCACAATTGGTTAAGTGATGATGAATAGAGTACTTTTTGTAATCGGAGCCCATAATTTTTCAATCACTTTGGGTTGTAATTTATTATTTATTGTTTGTATTATTTATGTTGTTTCCAATTTATTGAATATTTATTCAAATTAATTTGGTAAGTTATTTATACTAAGAGAATATTTATTGAAATGATAAAAACACACTAAAAAATATTTATACTAAAATTACATAAGCATACGGAATAATTAAAAACTCACTAAAAAAATTACATAAACATACCAAATAATAAAACACACCAAATAAAATAACATAAACATACCAAATTCAAAAAAAACACACTAAATGAACTTAATTATCTTCAGCTTGTTTCAATGCCCACTGGTGCTCTATCAAGTCAATTTGCCGGGCATTATGCATGTCTGGCATTTGAAATGCAGTATATCGTTGAATGAGCCTTTCATTGTAACGTTCATCCCTTTGTAATGGCTCATGTTGCACGAGCTCATCGGTGGCGTCATGAGCACAATATATACGTGTGCTTGAATTGTTCATCGTGTCAGGCTCATATTCATCAACGGCTTCATAATCGTACTCATCTTCCACAATCATGTTGTGAAGAATGATGCACGTCATCATGATGGATCGAAGTGACTCTACATCAAACAATCTAGCAGCACCCCTGACGATCGCCCAACGAGCTTGGAGGAAACCGAAACAACGCTCCACATCCTTCCTGCACCCCTCTTGACAGCTTGCAAAGTGTTTTTCCTTTGCACTTCGTGGACGTGGCACTGTTTTGACAAATGTTGACCATCGCGGGTAAATGCCGTCAGCTAGGTAGTATGGCCCGTCGTACATACGTCCGTTGACCTCATACGTGACTTTTGGTGCCTTTCCTTGCAGGACATTGTTGAACACTGGGGATTGGGTAAAGACGTTGATGTCATTTTGAGCTCTCAGGACCTCGAAAAAGGCGTGCCAGATCCATGTATCAAAAGATGCCACCGTCTCCAAAATGATACTTTTTGCTCATTTTCTGTCCTCATAAGCACTTTGCCATGCACTTGGACAATTTTTCCACGTCCAGTGCATACAATCAATGCTTCCAATCATCCCAGGAAAACCACGCACCTCGGCCTTCTTCAACAGCCTTTCCAAGTCCATGTTTGTAGGTTTGCGGAGGTACTCAGTGGTGTACATAGATTCGATTGCTCCGCAAAACCTCATCAGGGACTCAAGAATGGTTGATTTCCCCATCCTCGTTATCTCATCCACTTGGTCCGCAGATACTCCATATGCAAGCATCTGCAAGGCAACAATAATTTTTTGCTCAGGCAGTAGACCCATAGCACCAAAAGCATCTTTCTTTTGCACAAAGTAAGAATCATGGTTGCAAACAGCAATCATGATTTTGTTGAACAAATGTCGTTCCATTCTAAAACGACGTCAAAAGTACGTATCAGGGAATGCACTATTAGGAACAAAATAATCATCCAAGAGTTCCATACCTCGTCGTTGCCTGCTTCTATCAAGGTTTCTGGAACAGCTGGACCTGCAGATCTGAGCCATAGTTTGGATGACTCGACGGGAATGTGAGGTTCTGCCCATTCTTACTTCATCATCTCTCCTTCTACGCTCCTCATCCTCTTCCCTCTCATTTTTTGCCCCCTAATGATTGAACATTGCTTCTGATTGGTTAAACAATTATTCCTCTTCTTGATTGAGTTCCCACATCATCCTTGAGGAAGAAGAAGATATTGTAAGAAAGAAGCAAAAACTATGAATAATGATACATATTTTTGTGAAGAATGAAGCAGAAACTATGAATAATAATAGAGATCTTGAGAAAATTAGTGTGAGATTTGTGAGGATGGATGGTGGATTATATGGAGGATTCAGAAAGAATTAGGTTGTACATAATGCCACGTGGCATGCCGTCATTCGTTAAAAATCTGATGGAAATCTATCCTCAAAGATTGTGAACAGATTATGACATGTGGCGTGACGTGATTGGTTAATAATCTTATCAGAAATCCATCACCAATAATTATATTTTCGGATAATGACATGTGGCATAACGAGTACGATTAAAAAATTTATCGGAAATCCATTCCCAATAATTGTCTTTTCGGATTTTATGACAAGTAGCACAACGACAACGATTAAAAATCTTATCCAAAATTACAAATAAAATTATTTTGTATTATTTAATAATACTTCGGATAATGACACGTGACGCAACGAGAACGATTAAAAATCTTATCCGATATTACAATTAAAATTATTTTGTATTATTTTATAAATAAAAAAATACTAATATTTTATTGTCTATTGCCAGGGCTATTGAAGTGTAACGGTGGAGATGCAAATGCTATTGTCAGGGCTATTACTGTTCATTAAGGGCAACTACTGTTCATTAGGTGGATTGAATAGTGCATAACCTGGGGTGAGGGCTGGAGTTGCTCTAATAAACATTAATTTCGGTTCCAAGTGGCGCGACATGCACTTTGTCTTTCAATTTGGATTTCATGAAAAGTTACCTCACTTCAATTGGAGCTAGCATTGTACTTCTTAAATGACAAACCCTGGCGGAGTTAAAATTTCACGTCAGAGGAGACCTATCATAGCAGTATCCAAAACCCCTCAATTTGTAAACAACTTGTGACAAATTAAAATAAATGTTGATGCATGGTAAATAGTGAATTGTCTTAATGGTTAAGCGTTTTTATTTTTAATTTATTGTGGTCTAAATTCAAATCTTTCTCCTTTATTTTTGTGTAGAATATCGTTTATAATAAAAATAAACGTATATTACTCATTTAGCCTTATTATGTTTCTAGTTTTTTCTAACAAGGTTAAAATAAAAAAATAGGAATCAGGGTTGCTACTGACCATCTAATTCGTACCTTCTATCTCTATCTTCTTGGTTCTCTACCACATTATGCAATCTTGCACCATAATCAGAACCTGTCTACTTTTTAATTCATGCTTTAAACATCAACTTTGTGAAAGACCAATCAATTGTTTAACCGTTCGATTAATGTTGTCATAATTTTAGTGTTTAACAAAATGACATGATGACAATTGTTAGATAACTAAATGATTTTCGTCTCAATTGATTTTTGTAGAGTTAATTTTTAAATAATAATTTAAAAAATAAACAATTTGAATCATCGTGCAATATACAGAATATAATATAAAAAGAAAAAAAGAAAAAAAATAGAACAAAAAAGTTTAAACGAAAAGGTTGCCATCATTAGACAAAACTTCACATAAAGCGTCACGTGCAAGTGGCCAGAATAAAAAGAAGAATTAGCTAGTAATTAGGTCAACGCGCGTAATCTCTGTTTGATTTGGTCAGAAATCAGAGGGCAAGAATGCACGAGAGTAGTCAAACCCTTCCGATTTTGGCAGTCCTGATTTGTTTATATACGTCGACAAAACATTGGATCAACCAATCAACCTTAGTGGGTGTAACATGGCCTAATTGTGACGTAAACGCACTTTCTGCCGAAATAGAAGATCCTCGACGAGCAATGCTTATTACTTATTTTTCAATGATTATACTCAAAATTTCATATTACTCCTTTTTAAATATATCACTCTTATTAAGTTTTACGGTTTGTATTTTGTTTGTAAATATTAAAATTTTATGTTAAGTTTACACAATAAGTTAGCATAATAATTTGGTATTGAATAATCATTTATAGAAATAAAAAAAATAATGTATATGTACACATACTGTTCTAATTAAAAATCTATGCTTCATGCCGCTTAGGTCCCGCCTAGGCACTAACCAGATAATCACCGTTCTGATTAATCTCTAGATATTTGAAAATTAAGAAGTGACGCCTAAACATGTTTAGGAACCCACCTATATCACAATTCTCACTTAAACAAAACATAGATAGCTTACATTTTGCATTCTAATTTTTCACTAAATTGTTAGAGGCTTGTTGAATATTTGGATGAATACTCATTATATGTTTGTTCCCTATGTTTTTAATATGTTCTAATACTTTATGATCTATATGTCATTCTATTTAGCAGTTCATAAATCCCAATATAATTATGTATTTCTTTTAAATATTAATAGACACTTATTTATACAATATGTAACAAGTTTACTTAAATCTGCCTAGTCCCCTGCCTATATGCCCCACCTAGCCATTAAGCCCCAACTTGACGCTCTACTAGCGCTTAGCATTTTTTAGAACCTTACACATCAACACATGTCCTGAAAGCTAACATTTTTTACTTGAAAATAGAGAGATATTTGTAAATAGATCAAAATCCACGACAACTCATGGTTTTTACATTTACTGAAAAATAAGAAGTTTTGAACACATTACATAAACCACTCACACTGAAGACGAAAATCTCGGCAAGACAAGCTATCTGCTGAATCTCACTAATCCCGAATAACACACGACCTTCAATTTACATATTTTGAAAAATATCAATATTAAGCAATAAATATATTAAAGTATTTTAGCAATAGTAAAAGAACTCTCAATATCGTGGATGTGAATTACAAATATGTTGATCGTATGGTGATTGTATGTGACACATCTTCCTTTTGTCAATAAACATGTTATCATCATGTTAGACGGTAGACACAATGCAATGAATATATGAATTTTTTTAGTAACTCTTACAAATATTTTCTTATGTTATTTTTTATAAATGATAATTTTTAGTAACTTTTACAAATATTTTCTTATGTTATTTTTTTTTATAAATAATATAGAAATATTCACAAATATTACATAAAATAAACTCAAAACAAATTACGACACTACAATAAGACAAACCACAATTAACTTATTAGTAAATTCACCACAAATATATATATACACATACATGTATACACACAACCCTCATTCAACCAAGGTGGAGATCACAAGTAGCACTAGACCAAAGACTATTGGTTATACATATTTATTTGTTTATTAAGTGATTCTTATATATGCTCTAATTTCAACTTTTGTTACTTAATTTGAAAATTATTTGTCTGAAAATCCATTATTAAATAAATAAAAGTCTTAGTTGACAACTTAATACTTGTACAAAAGTCACACACACAAATGTTTTCTTCTTCTTTTATATGTATAGGTTGCCAATGTGACAACCAATCTAAGGCTCTTCCAAGGGCGGAGAATTAGGAAGCCAACCTCTTTGATCTCATGTGCTTTAGCCGAATATAATGCACTAATCAATGGATTAATCTTGACTCATTAGTTGCGACTAATTGGTTTATTCTCCTTGTTTATCAATTGCAATGTAGACTTTCCTTGAAACTCAACTTTTAAGTTTTAATAAAATAGAGAAAAAAAAAATTAAAAACTCAACTTTATAAATGTTTAATTTTATATTTAAAGAAACAACCTACAGTATAAATATCCACATCCTCCCTTTCTTTACACTCTTGTGGCAAACGAACCCCCTATTTTTTGAGACAATGGCCAACCTCCTCAAGCTCGCCACCATTTTCTTCCTCATGATACATTCACTCCTAGCTCTGCATTTTCAAATGGCCTTCTCATTGTCGGAGCTCGAAGAAAATGACGAAGTGTACGTAATCGACTCCCCGAATCCCAACTTCAGATCAAGAAGCAGGTTCTTGGCCAGCATCATCAAAAAAGGTGCACAATGTAACCCAATCAAGAACATTTGCAATGGGATTTCTGCAAACAAAGGGACCGGCATTCTCTATTGCTGCAAGAAACATTGCCGAAATGTTCTTAGCGATAAGAACAATTGTGGAAAATGTGGGAATAAATGCAAGTTTGGAATGCGTTGTTGCAATGGAACTTGCATGAATACTACTTCGGATGCCAACAACTGTGGCAAGTGTGGTAAAAAATGCAAGTATGGGGTTAAATGTGAGTATGGATACTGTGGGTATGCTTAGAAATATATATTCATTGTTAATAATAAATATGATGTGGTGGACAGGTTGAGTCGAACACTAATTGTGAATGTAGAGAAATACGTGTTCTATCACTGGGGATCTAGAAGCCCCAGTTTTGTATTCCATTATTGCGTTTATACCTCACAATAAACGATATAACTACTTTTAATAAGGTGGCTAGAGTGTTCATCTTGTTTTAATTAGCATGTTCTTCGCAATTTAGTAACTAAGCTAGGTTTGTAATCTGTTTAAACAGCTGCTTCTTTTCCAATTTTCTTCAAAAGCAAGTCCTCTTTAATTTTCGCTCAAAGCCTGTAAAGGTTGTTTGTTTTGTTTTCCAAATGCGATTGAGAGATTGGAAAACTTGCTGAAATATACTTTACAAATTTAAATAACTGAAATGATTCTTTTTTAGGATTTGATCTAGGTCATCAATGTATCATTTTCTTTAGGCGAAATTAATGATAGTGGTTTTATTAGCATTTTAAGAAAAAGAACAACTTCAAATAGGACGTCCTAGGTTAAATCTGAAGGATCCTCAAACAAAAAAGACTCCAAAACAAAAGACAAGGCCAACTTACCAATCTAATAGCCACTATATTGGGGGGATTTTTGAGTGAGAAAAACATGAGAACACATCCATCACTCCAAAGCCAAAAGAACTTCAATCCTGACAACTAAAAATAAAATCATTTCATAATCCGCCTCATGGGAGACTTTGCACACAAAATTACCAACAAAACTAGGAAGGGAACACTCTTTTGCATATATACAAGCATCACTGACTCTAAAGAAAAATTGCAAAAGAAACAAATAGTGACCACGACAATAGGCACTATGCACACGGAACCACCAACGATGCTATTGGTTAATCAGGATAAACCGCACCAATGCCACCACGAGACGTGAACAAAATAGAGCCAAAGTTCGATGCAGGGTATGCCTGATCTTTTGAAGAGAACCTCAGGCTTTTAGGCTACAAAAAATGCCAACTCAAGACTCTTTTAGATCCATGAGCAGTTATGTTAGATTGTTCCCCGTTTTGAAACTTACAGATAAATAATGAGCTCGCAAACTTCTCCTTCTTAGAGTTAATTTCCTCTATTTGAACCAATGTAAAATTGGACATCAGAAATGTCAGGCTAAAGACATTAAGAGTTAAGCTTGAACATAACTGAGGAGAGGGTGATGCTAATATTCAAACTCTTGAGCTGAATGGGGCATATTTGGTGAGCCTACTAATGTAAAACCATAAAAAAAAACATCTCCAAACAAACAGTCAATCATAACCTTTGTTATAGTGGGCAAAAGTAGGTGCAAGTGTTGAAATTGTCTGTTTCTCCTTCCTAAAAGTTCTCTAACATCTTATGGTTTGCATTCTCCTTATACCCTAACCAATGTCATGAAAAAAATGACATAAGAAAGCCAGGGACTCGTGAAGATTTAGTCCATAGGGTGGAGATTATATAACATGTAACAAGTGCTTGCAACTTTGATAAAACCAATTGGTGTTACATTCGATCAAACCAATTGGCGTCCAGGCATTGCGAATGTTAGGGAGAGCGTCTACCGTTTTGGGCTTAGTTCAGCCCTCCCTGTACCAACATAAATCTTCGATTAAAAGATTAGTAGGAAAGGTATACACAAATTAATCGAGGACATGTTGAACATATTGACAACATAACGACATTAGAAAAAAAGAGAGAAAATATATGAGAGATTCGAGTGAGTTTAAATTGGAATTACTGTAATATCCTTAAATTTAAAAGTAATTATTAACTCTTTATTAAAATAAGGGATGCTGGCTAAAATGATTTAACATCAAATTTCAATTTTTGAATTGAACAAAATTAAATCGACAACATATGGATGAGATGTCAACGATATAGCGAGGAGATATCAACAACATATTTAAAAAGTTATCATTTGAGCAGTCAGAGACTGAAATTAGATCGTCACGGCCAAAAAGCCTTTAAAAAAAGAAGTGAAATATAGTAAAAAAAATGACATCTTATGATCCTAACTCGAGACCAAGACAACCATTTTTGAGCCGTTTTCCGGCCAAACACTGCGAGTTAGCCGCTGAAAAAGGTATCATTCTCTTCGTCTCGTCGAAAAGTATGCTTTTTCGTTTTTGAATCACTTGATTTCGTTGAGTATTGAAGAAGTTATGAACGTTTAAAGTTTGCCCAGTTTCCAGTGAGTTTTCTAGTTTTCCCTCGGACCAGTCAACTTTGAGACTATTTTCCGATCATCTCTGGCAACCATTGGGCTTCCAAATAGGTATAATCTTATTCTATTGATATATTATGGGTCAAATTTTGTTAAGAAACGATTGAGTTACGAAGCTTTAAAAATTGCCCAAACTTCCAACCAAGGGCTCCGAGACATTTAACGGAGTTTTTAACCAAATGACCAAAATGATGGATGGTGGACAATCTCAGGAACCACTTCTATTAATTTGAAATCTCAAGGACCAAATTGAGGAGTTATGCAAATCTTAGAAACTATTTTACCTAAAAAGCCTAAATTTAATTTGCAGGCAAGAATTCTTTTATTTGGATGGGTACCAGACCAAGGGTGAACATTATGAATCCAGAAGATTTGAGGGACCCCTTCAATAAATATGATACTTCACTTAGGAAGTTGCTCTCCGGACTTGGGACTATTAATGGTGAGAAATGGGTTAAACACAGAAAGATTATCAATCCAGCATTCCATCTAGAGAAGCAAAGATTATCAATCCAGCATTCCATCTAGAGAAGCTAAAGGTATTCTACTCTTGGCAACATGCATGCATTCAAAATTCTTGAGTTTTTTTCTATCCTCTTTTTTCTTCTATTAATGGTGATAATTTCTGATTTTTTTTTCTTTCTTTTTTTTGGTTTGTCTTGCACACCGCAGGGTCTGTTACCGACATTTCACCAAAGCTGTAGAGAAATGATTGATACATGGGAAAGCTTGGTGGCCAAAGAGGGTGTTCATGTGAGTTAGATGTGTGGTCTTCGCTTGAGAGTTTGACAAGCGATGTGATTTCTCGAGCTGCATTTGGAAGTAGCTATGAGGAGGGAAGGCAAATATTCCAACTTCTAAAGGAGCAAATGAGAATTTTCTCATTAAGTTTAAGAAGTGTTTGTATCACAGGATGGAGGTAAAATTTAAATATCTTTTTATGAAAAAAGAAAAAAAAAATGTTACAACCATTAAAGAAAGTGCTTCAATTTGTACAGTTTTACACCAACCAAGATGAACAGAGGATGAAGGGTATCGACAAAGAACTAAGACGGTTACTCAAGGGTATCATAAACAAAAGAGAAGAAGCGATTAAGACAGGTGAAGCCCCAAAAGATGACTTATTAGGTATACTTTTGGAGTCCAACTCCAAAGAAATTAAGGACAATGGCAGGAACAACAAAAATGCTGGAATGAGTATCGAAGATGTGATCGATGAATGTAAGCTATTTTACTTTGCCGAGCAAGATACCACTTCAGTGTTGCTTGTTTGGACAGTGATTTTACTAAGTCAAAACCAGAATTGGCAAGATCGAGCGAGGGGAGAAGTTTTTCAAGTCTTTGGAAGTAACACGACACCAACCTTTGATGCCCTAAGTCGCCTACAAGTTGTAAGTATACATTAATACATTAGCATGAGGAGATGCACAAGTAGTTAGACACTTTCCCAATGTTTTTCCTGAGGAGTTACCTGGCTTACCCCCAGATCGTGAAGTGAAGTTCACCATCAATCTACTTCCAAGTACCAATCCTATTTCTCTTACACCTTACCGTATGGCTCATGCGGAGTTAAGGGAACTTAAAACTCAGTTGCAAGAGCTTGTTGATAAGGGTTTCATTCAACCAAGTACATCCCCTTGGGGAGCTCTAGTTCTGTTTGTAAGGAAGAAAGATGGAACTTTGAGGTTATGTATCAACTACAGGCAGTTAAACTGGGTGACGATTAAAAACGTTATCCGTTACCTCGTATTGATGACCTCTTTGACCAGCTTACAGGTGCTTGTGTGTTCTCGAAGATTGATCTAAGGTCTAATTACTACCAGTTGAAGATCAAAAGCGATGACGTTCCGAAGACAGCTTTCAGAACTCGATATGGTCATTATGAGTTTCTTGTGATGCCATTTGGGTTAACTAATGCATTAACAATTTTTATGAACCTGATGAATCAACTATTTCATCCATACCTCGACAGGTTCGTCATTGTTTTCATAGATGATATTTTGGTGTATTCTAAGAATGAAACTGATCATGCTAGGCATCTACGTTTGGTTCTAAAGACACTAAGGGCAAATCAGATGTACGCCAAGTTCAACAAATGTCAGTTTTGGTTGGATCAGGTGTCATTTTTAGGGCACGTGATATTAGCTTAAGGTGTGCTTGTGGATCCTCAGAAAGTAGCGGCCGTGGAGAATTAGGAACACTACCCTTGACAAAGTTGACTAGAAAAGAAGTTCCATTTTTGTGGAATGAAGAGTGTGAGCAGAGTTTCCAACAGTTGAAGTACCTTCTCACTCAAGCACCTGTCTTAGCACTTCCCGATGATAGTGGGAACTCGAGATCTACAGTGATGATTCTCTGAATGGTCTTGGGTGTGTGTTAATGCAGCATGAAAATGTGAATGCTTATGCATCACAGCAGTTAAAGCCCCATGAGATGAACTATCATACTCATGATCTCGAGTTGATGGCTATTATCTTTGCTTTGAAATTTTGGAGGCATTATCTTTATGGGGAAAAGTGTAAGATCTTCACTGATCATAAGAGCTTTAAATATATTTTCACTCAACTAGATCTTAATCTTCGGCAACAAAGGTGGGTAGAGCTGCTCAGTGATTATGACTGCACCATTGAGTATCACCTAGGTCGTGCTAATTTTGTAGCTGATGCTTTTAGTAGGAAGTCTTATGCCCGACTTAATGTTCTTTATGCAAGTCGCATTCCTCTTTTGACTGATCTAAGATCCACTGGAGTAGCTTTGGAAGTGGAGCGACATGGAGCCCTAATTGCCAGTTTTCAGGTCAGGCCGGTTCTATTAGATCGTGTCCTCGAAGCCCAAAGGAACGATACAGAATCTCATGAATTGATACAGGCAGTGTCAGATGGGAAAAGAAAGACCTCAGGATTAGAGATCCTAATGGCATATTGATGCAAGGTGATCGAATATTTGTGCCAAATGTTGAGGAACTAAAGAGAGACATATTGGATGAAGCACATATTTCTACTTAATCGATGCATCCCGGGAGTACTAAGATGTATCATACCATTCGACATTTCTATTATTGGCCAGGTATGAAAAGAGAAATTGCAAAGTATATTAGTCATTGTGCAGTTTGCCAGCAAGTTAAGGCGAAAAGAAAAAAGTCAATTGGATTACTACAATCACTCCCGATGCCCCAGTGGAAATGAGAAGATATTACAATGGATTTCGTGTACAAATTACCTCGTACGCGAAATGGTTATAATGGTATCTGGGTGATAGTAGATCGACTTACCAAGTCAGCACACTTCATACCTGTTCGTGAGAATTATTCACTGAGTCAGTTGGCCAAACAGTTTATCTCTGAAGTTGTTAAGGACCATGAAGTTCCAGTTAGTAGCATTTCTGACCGGGATGCCCAATTTACTTCGAAGTTATGGGTAGCTTTTCAAGAAGCTTTGGGATCGAGATTACTTTACAGCACCGCCTATCATCCTCAAATCGATGGGTAGCCAAAGAGAACTATCCAGACTTTGGAAGATATGTTGAGATTATCTGTCCTACAATTTGGAGACGCTTGGCACAAACGCTTACCGTTGATAAAGTTCACCTATAACAATAGTTTCCATTCTAGTATTGGTATGGCACCATTTGAAGCGTTGTATTGAAAACCATATTGTACTCCACTATGTTGGTCTAAGGTTAGTGAACGAGTTTTGGTGGGCCTTGAGATCGTGGATGAGATTACACAAAACATTCAGGTGATAAAGGCTAACCGGAAAGTGGCCCAGGATTGACAAAAGAGTATCGCCGACAGACATTCCACTGACAGAGCTTATAAGGTTAGTGATTGGGTATTCTTGAAATTATCATCGTGGAAAGGTGTTATGCGATTCGGAAAGAAAGGGAAGGTCAGCCCTAGGTACATCGGACAGTACCAAATTGTTGAACAAGTTGTGAAGTTGCTTATCGACTCGCTTTGTCGCTAGAGTTAGCGAGAGTGCATAACGTGTTTCATGTGTTGATGCTATAGAGATATGTTTCTGATCCGTCACATGTAAGCCCTCCTCAACCACTAGAGATCAATCTAGATTTGACCTACGATGAGGTCTCAGTGACTATCCTCGATTGGAAGGATAAGGTTCTTAGGAATAAGACTGTACGGATGGTGAAAGTTTTGTGAAGAAACCACACAGTCGAGGAATCTACTTGGGAGACAGAATAGTGCATGCAAGATATGTACCCATGTCTGTTCTATGGTTTTGATTGTAGTCGGTATTGAAATTTTGAGGATAAAATTTTCTTAAAGGGGTAGATTGTGACGACCTATCCCTAATTTTCCTATGTAATTTCTACCCTGACTTGTGAATTGTTTATTATGCCCTTAGAGGCAAATGGCGTGGACGTGTTTATTTTTCTCTTACTTTATATTCTCGCTTCCGCAATTATTTTGTACACATTGTTACAAGTGTACATGAATTTTATCAATGTGAAAACACTGTTACATATAGATTTCGATTTCCTTTTACTGTAGAAAGTCAGAAAACTTATCCCTAGTTTCCTATTTATTCTACGTGTGCCATTCCCTTTGTGTCACTCACCAATCAACTCCCTCAAACCTCTCACCAATCCCATCATTTCCCTCTACACGGTACCCAATCAGAAATTAAAAAAAATGAACTCTCTCTTTCTCTTCCTTCTCTCTCTCTTTTCCGTATACCATTCCCTCTGCAACAACCCTTTATGAGCTTCAAAGATCACATATCGAACCCAAGAATCTCATTTTCATGCTCATCTCACTTCCACGAGCACAACCATACCCTTAGAACTCAGTTTATACGAGATTTAACTCGTTAACTCGGAAAGTCTAAACTCGGACGATTTGAGTTCGACGTATTTTCGAGCGAGTTAGGAAGTTTTGAAGCTTAGGGAAACTCCTACACAACTCCTCGAGGCTCCTTCAACAATTTGGAAGAAGTTTGGAAGTGAAACGACCTAGTTTCGAAGAGTTCGCTTTTGTCCGAAACTTTCGAGATGATTTCTAACAACCTTCATCCACTTTTTGGACTCCAAATAGGTATAATGCATTCTACTCTTCATAAGCTTCAAACCCATATAAAGTAGGTCGAAAATGGTTGAGAAATGAAAAAGTTATGCAAGTTTGAAAATTTTCCAGAAACCAGCGAGATTTGAGTTGCAGATGGCGGCGAAGGACAGCGGCAGACGATGGGGCTCGTCGGAGCAGAAGGAGAATATTCTGTCAAAGTTGACGGAATATTCTAACGGGATCAGGTAACACAGTTAACCTCTGTTAATGACTTAACGGAATATTCCTAACGGCCGTTAAGCCTCTATTAGGGTTAAGCTGCGTGTGGGCGCACGTCTGGCCATGCTTTGGCCGGCACGTGGGGGTGCGTGCAAGGTCCAAAATTATTTCTAAAAATTTGGGGACGTTCATGACGTCGAGTAGATCGATTTCATGTATTAAACCCTAGGTTTGAGCAAACTATGAGGGTTTTATTTAGGTTTCTGTATATGTGCTTTAATTAATTCTAATATAGTTATTTCATATATAGGGGAAACGTATCCCGAGGACTTACAGGGCCAGGCTAGGCTCGAGGGCTACCATCCAGCGACGTACTTGTGACTACTATCCAGCGACGTACTTGTGAGTGGCAGTTTTTTTTTTTTTTTTTTTTTTAAATACCTATACATAGTTATAGTTTCCTTAAATGCATATTTACTTCATTTTTACGCTTATAATTGCCAGTCTTGTCGGGTAGATTGCGTTAGGCAATCCGACTTGTATGTGACAGTGCTTCTACACCAGCCTTCACGTGATCGTAGTACTAGAGCATATTGATTACAACCAGTCTTGTTCGTGTCAGAGATTATCTGTTTGAACTCGTGTGTCAGCTTAGATAGATGAGCACTTAGTTGTACTTGATTATCACATGATTATATTACTGTGGCATTTGATATCTTATGACTTGGCATATTTCCTAGTTATATTGTTGTTATTGTTGTTTACGTATGTAATATGTTTTAAGAAAACTATACTTGTTTTACGGCGAGGGGTTAGTATATTCGAAAGTAAAGGTGTTCTTATAAGCATTGTTTTGCTGACCCACTCAACTTTATTTTTTGCCCCTTCAAAGACCTAGATAGTTGTACTCTTTGTGGCACTTGAGGAATCTCGGCAATTATGACATTTTCTCCAGTTTAGGCATACGAACTTATCACTGTTGTGTAATAAATGTACTTTAGCTGCTTTGACTACTATTTGGTAGTCGTACTGTCTTTTAAGCTCTGAATAATTGTAGTGGGTTATTCCCACGACTTGCGCACTCTTTCACTGCTTGGTATAATTAGTTCTAATTAGTTTAAATTTATTCACTTTTTCACATCACTTACCTTTATGGTTACGTCACCTCACGGTGATGCCCAGCATGTTTTGACCTTCCCAGGTCGGGGTGTGTCAATAGCATGCCCGTAGGCTCCCAAAATAGACACTCCAAAAATAATACAAGGAAGGGTGGAAGGGTAACCTATTGGCTCCAAGCTCTCTGACCTTTGTACAGTTACCACACTAACTCCTCGTATGTACTTAGTCCTATCACCTACACAATTGCCTAAACACTATGGGAATGGTGCACTGAGCAAAGCAACAACCTGGATAAGCTACGAAGAATGTGCGAGTGACAATAATTCAACGTATATGATTGTTAGGTTGACATTTTGTAAATATTTTATACCTCTTCTACGTATTATTTAATCGTAAATTTGTGTTAAATTATTAAGTTTAATGTGTTCTGTACAATTTTTCTAGAAAATATGAGAAACCCAAGGAGTTATTGAAGTTGGGTTGTGTAAGCTGTGCGAATCGGGGCAACATTTGAATTATTTGTTCGTAGGGCATGTTAGCTCAATAAAATGCTATAAATTATACATATACTAAACCTCAACACAAAAAATACTTTTCATTAACAGTGTTATTCCATTTTCACCCCTGCTTCTTTTTTGTTATTTCAACTTTGCCCTTTCTTCTTAACACCGTTTCAGACTCTAGGCCCACTGTTTCTCTGCTTGACTCCTCCCCCCGTCTTCTTCCTCGCCTCACTTTTCTCTGCACCAAGCAACTCGATTTAGGGCTTCACCATTTCTCTTCGAATCAAGTCTCTATTTCTCTTCGAATCAAGTCTCTATTTCTCTCCCTATTTTCCCAATCTAGGTTTCCCTCTCTCTCTGTGGAAAAACCCCAGATCTCGCCATTGCCGGAGAGTCGAAGCTCGACGCTTCGAGCTTCAATCTGCCTTACTGATCGCCTCTTCTCGGCGCCTCCACCTTAACCCCTCTGGTAATTTCCCAACTTTTCCCCCAATTTTTTTTCTCTCTATTTCTGCACTTCCGAAAGGTTTCAGATTTTCGCCTTCTTAAGCTAAGAAGCTTATGTTTCTAAAAGGACCTTGATTTTGCGTTGAATTCGGGTTGTTTCGTCGTGAATTTTGAATTTGGTTTCAACCTCAATACGTTACAGCAAAGTCTTGTGATCACTAACTTCATCTTCAAATTATTCGAGTAATCAAAGTTTAAATTCCAATTATTTGTTTGATTTACACATGATGTTCCTGCTTAACATGTTGTATATCCTAAAGTTTATATGAAAACTTCTACACATTGTTAATTGTCATTAGTATAGAATAAGTTTCTCCTCGAAAAATGATATAAAAAATACTACCAATAAGCCTTGATATTTGGCTTATACCATGACAAAACTTGAAGAATATATTACTACAATTGATGCTACTTGAACACACAAAATTGACATTTTTGTTGACACTCTCAATATTAGGTGATACCCACATACAATGGTAAAGCTCATATGTATTACAAAATGTGTCAACAAGTATGTTAATTTTGTTTGTCTAAATAGTTTTACTGTACTATTATATAGTAGAACAATCCTTGCATCAAGATGAAAAAAAAAAAACAAATAAAAACGAAAGAGTTATACAATTTAGACATACAAAAATTAAATGTGTCAACAAGTATGTTAATTTTGTTTGTCTTATAGTTTTATTGTACTATTATATAGTAGAACAATCCTTACATCACGATGGGAAAAAAAAAAAAACAAATAAAATCTGAAAGAGTCATACAATTTAGATATACAAAAATTTAACACATTTGTTCACACACTCTCCAATACAGATGCGGTCCCTTAACAATAGTAAGGCCCATCTTTATTTGAGAGTGTGTCACCACTTGTGTTAATTTTGTGTATCCAAATAGTTTTATTGAAAATGAAAAATATATAATAACAAGTAGAATCTAGTCCCTAAGTCTTCTTTTCATCCTCGCCATGCACACTGTCATCTTCAAATAGAGCGTATCTTGTACATTATCAAGGAAACAAAAATATGCATACCTCCGAGTCTTCGTAAGAGCTAAAGAACCGCAAACTCCCCAAAATCCAACAATAAAACCTAGGATTGCAAAGATATAAAACCAGGGAAGCTCATCATGTTCATTGTCCACATCTTGGTCGACATTGTTCTTACTATCCACATCAATTTCTCTACACTCATTCGGAAGTGGAGCACCACAAAGTCTAGGGTTCCCTTCAAATGCAGAAGTGTTAAAGCTTTGGGGTTGTGTACCTGTCGGTATTTGTCCTTGAAGATCATTGTATGAGACATTAAATACTCTCAAGAAATTAAGACTCGTCATTGACCAGGGGATTTTTCCAGAAAAATGATTTCCAGAGAGGTCCAAATGCTGTAAATATTTTAGGCTAGATATTTGGTCTGGAACTTCGCCAGAAAAGTTATTGTCGTCAAGATACAACCAACGAAGAAGTTGCAATTGGCCGATCTCAGCAGGTATACTTCCACTAATGTTATTGGCCCTTAGATGTATTACTCCAAGAAAGTTAGATAGTCTACGCGGTAAAAAAATACAAAAATAGTTTTTTATTTAAGCCGAAGATTGGAAGTTCAAATTCATAATTGTTCACTCGAGATGCATTCCCCATTAACATTGGTAATCTACAAAGTTGTTTAGGAAATTCACCTGAAATTTGGTTGAATGACAGATCCACATAAAAGAGTTTTGGAAGAGTCCCCAACCAACTTGGAATTGACCCTATGATTTGATTATTACCCAGAGCCAACCCCTCTAGATTCTTTAGGTTTGATAACCACCTAGGTATCTGACCAGTAAGCCCAAAACCATCCAAACTCAAAACACGAAGATTCTGAAATCCATGAAAATTAACCATGTCATCATCAGTTGGCATTGCCTCGCGGTTGAACGAACCACCCATGAGGGGTGTCTGAAGACTTTTGGAACATATAAATACCTTCATTACCCCTGTGAGATTGGTCAATCGTACAAAACTAAGCGAGAGAAAAGACAAGGATTTCAATGAAAGAATCTTAGGTTGTATTTGTCCTTCTAGGTTTGGATTACCACTCAACCGAATTGCTTTTAGATACCTGCATGAGTAAAGGCTTATCGGCAAGGTACCAGTGAAGTTATTCCAAGATAGATCCAGTTTACTAAGGTGGCTAAGTTTGGAAAAATTAATCACGGTGAGCTTTCCTTCCAAGTAGTTGAATCCCAAATTTAGTTCTACGAGGTTTGTGCAATTGTTCAAAGATGGGGGCAAATGACCTTGTAAGCTGTTGAAATCAAGATTCATGAATTTCAACCTGGAGAGCTTTCCAAAATTGAGAGGGATGACACCTCTCAGATGATTTAAGTAGAGGTCAAAGATTGTGAGGTTGACAAGGTTGGCGATTTTTTCACTAATGAGCCCATTTAGTGAATTGAGAGGTAATGCAAGTTCCTCAAGTTTGGTAGCGTTATAGATATCTTCTGGAAGTGATCCTGACAAATTATTGTGACCAGCACGAAGAATCTGCAGCTTGGAACACCTCCCGAGCCCACGAGAAATGTTGCCACTAAATTCATTGGAGGAAAAATCCAATATTCTTATGGAATGAGATGATCGGAGACAAATGGATGATGGGATATACGCAGAGAAGGTGTTGTTGCTAACATTGAAACTAGTCAAATTCCAAGCTTGTTGAAAGAAAGAAGATGTAATTTTACCATGGAAGTGATTGCTTGACAAATCTATTGTATGAATATTTTTGGGTGGTAGAGAAAATGGTATCTCTCCGGAAAGAAGGTTATAGCTCAAATCAATTATCTCAAGATGTTTCAAGGACGAGAAGAATTTAGTTTCAAGTGTGCCATAAAGTGAATTGTGAGAAAGGTTCAAGCGGGTGAGATATGTGAGATTTCCAAGTGATGAGACAGACATACCTCCTTTGAGCCCGTTGGAAGGTAAGAGCAAGTGAATAACACAACCCTCCCCATTACAAGTGATGCCATTCCAAAGACAATAATCAACAGAATTACTCCAATTTATGGGAGGAGAAGATAGAGTGCGGGCGAAAGCTAGGAGAAAAGTGTGTTCAGTTTGGTTGCATGCTTGAATATTTGTTGTAGAAATAATGCAAGAGAATAAGAAGAGGAGGATGAGCCATTTTGTAATTTAGATATTGCTTACAAGTTTGAATTTTAATTTTAATTTTTAATTTTTATGCAGCTTTGAATTTTTTATTTTTATTTATTTTTATTTATTTATATTTTTTTGTGTGTGTGGTTATGTTGTTATTGTTGTTGTTATTATTATTAGTATATGCTCACACACACACAAAGTGTGTATGAATTTTTTATTTTTTTATTTTTTTAAATGTAGGAGAGAGGAAGGAGAGAACGTGGCAATGGGGAGACTTAAAACAAAAATCAACAAAATTTTGAGTTGGGCAATTACGTGACTGCTCTTAACTTTTTTATTTTGATAGAAGACTAAACATTATTTTGGCGCTCTTTTAGTTAACAAAGAATATTTTATTAATATGTAGTTTAGATTATTATTATTGTTGTTGTTGTTGGTGTTGTTGTCACATCCCGGCCCGGGACGGATCACTTCCCGGGCCCGCTCCACCACCGTAGCACGATATTGTCCGCTTTGGGCTTACCATTCCCTCACGGTTTTGTTTTTGGGAACTCACGAGCAACTTCCCAGTGGGTCACCCATCATGGGATTGCTCTAGCCCTCTTCTCGCTTAACTTCAGAGTTCCTACGGAACTCGAAGCCAGTGAGCTCCCAAAAGGCTTCGTACTAGGTAGGGATGAGAATATACATTTAATGATCACTCCCCTGGGCGATGTGAGATGTTACAATCCACCCCCCTTAGGGGCCCGACGTCCTCGTCGGCACACTTCCGGCCAGGGATTGGCTCTGATACCAATTTGTCACATCCCGGCCCGGGGCGGATCACTTCTCGGGCCCGCTCTACCACCGTAGCACGATATTGTCCTCTTTGGGCTTACCATTCCCTCACGGTTTTGTTTTTGGGAACTCACGAGCAACTTCCCAGTGGGTCATCCATCATGGGATTGTTCTAGCCCCCTTCTCGCTTAACTTCGGAGTTCCTACGGAACTCAAAGCCAGTGAGTTCCCAAAAGGCCTCGTGCTAGGTATGGATGAGAATATACATTTAATGATCACTCCCTTAAACGATGTGGGATGTTACAGTTATAACTTTTTTTTTAGCTTTGAATTATCTGGACGTTTGAATAGAATTTGCACGCGGCATGAAAGAAACAATTTTTCTTTTAGCTTTGAATTATCTGGACGTTTGAATAGAATTTGCACTGCATGAAAGAAACAAAAGTGAAGACCTTAGTTGGTCATGGAATCGAAAGAGGGCAGCAAACGCAACTAAAGTCACTGATATTCCTTCTTATTTATAGGTAACACGTTTTAGGTTTCACTAATGTAAATTACGATTTTAATCTAAATTATTATGTTGGTCCCATTTTAATAGTATTTAGTGGCATACATGGTATGCAAGAAAACAAAAGATATGACCCTAACTGAATGCATGCAAATTACAATAACCGGTTCAGAGTGAAATTAGAAGAGGAGTTACTCATTAAGAAAACTCATCACTTTCAATTCACAAGGAATGGTTGGGGACTAAAATGAAATAAGTTTCTTTCAAGCCTAATCTAACCCCTTCTAATTCCTTAAAACTGAAAAATCATTCAAAGACCTTCATTTGAGCTTGAATCTAATCCATCTTAGACACCAAACGAGCACAAAAGATGTTATCAGATTGCAAACTCCCAAATTGAAAAACTTGGCAAACAACCATGGCGGGACATTAATTTACATTTTGCAAACCCTTGAATGCGTCAAGGAGTACTCACGTGTATAAAGTTGGAAGCATGTCTTAACTTTATGGATTTGACTGCCACGAGTGAAGTTGAAGCAGGTCTTGACTTTCTGAGTTTGCTTGCAATTCAATGCATGCACAATTGTATGTAAAACCACAAAGTCATGACCTGCTTCCAACTTTGCGTGTGCTTATCAAATCATGTCTTCTCTTTGAAGACTTCCGCACCACCACACCAATACAAGTTGAACTTCAATTGTTGTAACACGACGCAGATAGACAACAAATATATAGGTAAATCCCAATTTGGTTGAACTTCGGAAAGATTTCGGCATCTTTATTTTTTATTTATTTTATTCTGCTTAATTGTGATTTGTATTCTAGTGACGTGTAATCTAAATTTCAGTTCCACACAAATTGTACTTGATGGCAACTTTGCCATTTTCTTCCCATTGTTTGAACTACAATAACTTGTACTAACTGTTTGTTTCACGAAAGGTCATTTACTCTAAAAATAACGCGGCCCTTTTTACTGTGGAAAATATCTCCATAACCCAAATCCGAAACTCTTGTACACCGTCTTACAATATTTCCCAAGACCTCACTCTCTCTCTTCACTCTTGCTCTATGAAAATCATAACAATGTAATTAAAGGGTGATAATATCACACATACAATAAACAGAAAGCTAAGGTACTTAAATATCCAACCCTTCACCAACTTCCCTGGTTTCCCTGCTCAAAAGTTTCGTCGTTAACGGATTTGACAAAGTTTGTTCATTTAAATTGCATCTAAAGAAAGAGATATGTTTTCATCCTAATTGTTAAAAATCAGATACAACAACATCTATAGCGATTATGAAAATAAATGCAGTCTAAAACCCCATCCACCCATCTTTCCATGCCTTGGTTATTTGGAGCCTTGGCAGCAACCTTGGCGATTTTAGCCCCAAGCCATATTGTTTTGGCTGATGTTAGGGTGACGTTAGCCACGAGCTGCCCCAATTGTATGCGCACTTGCGTAAAAGAATGTGTGGGACCCGCTTACAATGTTCAACAACTATTTCCAAGGATGTTTGCCATGTGGCTCCATCCTAGCCTTCCGATCCCAATAGTAAGCAAAAATTTTGGAAATAATAATAATAACTAATAATAATTCTATAAAAATCAGAAAACAATTCAAAAAAAAAAAAAAAAAAAAAAAACAAATCAAAGAATAGCCAAGTTTCTTGAGCTTCAATCCATTCTCTCCCTCATTGTAACTTTTACTCATATGATATTGAAGACAGAGTATATACTTGACTCTCGATTCTCCAATTTGTTCGGAATTGAGATTCAGACACAATCTTATCAGAATACAAACTACAATTGAGCAGAATAAAATAGAAAATAAAAAATAAAAACAGCAAGAAATTTACAACCTCACCAAAATACGGATCACAATTGAGCAGAATAAAATAAACAAAAAAATTAAAAACAACGAGAAATTTACAAAGTTCATCAAAATCCGGATTAGCTCATGTATTTGTTGTCTATGTATATTGTGTTACAACAATCGAAGTTCAACTAGTATTGGTGTTGTGGCGTGGAAGTCTTCAAAGAGAAGACATGATTCAAGCAAAGTTGGTCGGTCTTGACTTTGTGGGTTTGCATGCAATTGTGGACGCAATAAATGGCAATGAGAAAAGAGCTGCACGCTATAGGCTACGTACAACAAAGGGTTTAAGTATTGCGTGTGAACAAAAAGACTGATTTGGTCTTAGTTGTTGGCGTCAATTTAATGAATTGCCGGTGTATGTCTATGACTAGATGCAATGTTTGTGCATTTGGTAAACATTCGAAGTTGAACACGGGGTGAGATAAAATCAGAGAGTAAGAGAGAAAGATCTTTTGGGAGAGAGTTGAGTTTTTGGAAAATAATGTGAGAGTTTGTGCAAGGGTTTCTATTTGTTTTATGTTAACTCAAGTGTATCTTGTACTTGTTATTTTTATAGCGAAAAACAATATCTCTCCTAGAATGTAGGCACATGATTTTGTTGATCCTCGTAAAATTTTCAGTGTCTTTATTTCTTATTTATTTTATTTTGCTCAATTGTGGTTTATATTCTAGTGTAGTTATGTGGAACTGAGATTTAAATTACAACCTCACCATAAGGTTTGTAGAATAAAATAAACAAGAAATAAAAACATTGAGAAGTTTTCAACAAAATTCTACCTATGTCCTAGGGGAAATATTATTCTTTATTACAAGAATAATAAGTACAAAATACACTTGAATTAACATAACCCAAACTCGAAACCTTGTACATCCTCTTACAGTATTCACTCTCTTCCAAGAGATCTTTCACTCTTACTCTCTAATTTTCTCTCAACCGTGTTCAACTTGGAATGCTTTATAAATGCACAAATAGTGCATCTAATTATAAGTATCCAACAGTAACCCATTAAATTGATGTCAACAACTAAGACCAAATTGATCTTTAGTTCACACGCAAAACTTAATCTCTATGTTGTACCTGGCTGGCTTTTAGCGTGCGACACTTTTCTCCATTTGCCACTTAATGCATGCACAATTGCATTGCATGCAAGGCCCACAAAGTCAAGACCTGCTTCCAACATTGCTTGCAGCAGTCAAATCATGTCTCCTCTTGGAGGACTTCCACGCCACAACACGGATTTTTTCAAATCTCTTAAATTTGTCGGCATCTTTATTTTTTATTTATTTTATTATGCTCAACTGTGGTTTTGTTGATTTGTATTCTCATGAGATTGTAATTTGAATCTCAGTTCTGCACAACTACAACAAAATACAAACCACAGTTGATTATAATAAAATAAACGAGATGTAAAAACATTGAAAATTTTACGATATTAAGCAAAATCCTATCTATATTACCCGAACCCACAAACAAGTACAAGATACACTTAAGTTATAATAACTCAAACCCAAAACTCTTGTACACCCTATTACACTAATTCCCAAAAAATCTCTATCGGGAGCTCTTTCACTCTTACTCTCTGAAAATCATAACAATGTAATTAAAGGGTGATAGTATCACACACACATTACAACCATTAGATGCACTCCTTAATGTCAGAAGGATAATTGTTAATCTTGAGGGCTTTTGTTACAACAATTAAGGCTGGTTTGCTATTGTTGTGCTTTGAAAAAAAACTACTTCTGCTGTGCTGTGAGAATAAGCAGCTGTGAAATAAAGCAGCAGATTGTTTAGTAAACTCTTTTGTAAAAGTGTTTTTGAAAAAAAAAGCAGTATTATAGTGTTTGGTAAATTTTTATGTAAAACAGATGTGAAAAAAAATCGGTTTTTCAAAGCTGGGTTTTGCAGCTTCTTGTTTTTGGCTTTTTTTCACCCAAAACTGTGAAAAAAAGCTGAAGCTGGATGTTTACCAAACACAAAAACAGCTCCCAACTTTTTTTTATACCAGCTTTTTTCAAAATCACCTTAGTACCAAACCAAGCACAGCACCCCCCAACCCCTGTTGCCCATTTTTAAGAAGAAAAAGGACTTATGCAAAAGTGTTGTCGAAAGTTAAGAAACGAAGAGAACACTTGTTATCAGCAACCATTTAACAAAGTCCAAACGAGAAGCAATAAACAGAAAGCTAAGGTACTTATATACACCCAACCCTTCACCAACTTCCCTGGTTTCCCTGCTCAAAAGTTTCATCGTCAACGGACTGACAAAATTTGTTCATTTAAGGAAGTTTTAACGAAAAGTCAACGATACTGTTCACTTTAATAAAAAATCATATTTTTATATTAAAAAGTCAAACTTAGTACTATTCATTTTACCTCTTATTTTATCTTTATCGTTAAAATTAAAAATTTTCAAGTCTTTTTCATTAATTTTCTTTTCATTTAAATTGCATCTAAATAAAGAGATATGCTTTCATCTTGATTGTTAAAAGTCAGAAACGGCAGCACCTATAGCTATTCTGAAAATAAATGCACTCCAAAACTCCATCCACCTTTCCATGCCTTGGTTGTTTGGACCCTTGGCAGCAGCCTTGGCGATTCTAGCCCCAAGCCCAGCCGGGTTTGGTTGACTTTAGGGTAACGTCAGTCACGCACTAGTTCAATTTTTTTAGCACTCGCATGCGAAACAGAAAAGAAGGTGTGGGATTCGCTTGCAATGTTCATCAAGGAAAACTAATAAAAAAAATTTGAAAACTTTAAGTTTTAACGATAAAGATAAAATAAAGAGTAAAATAAATAGTACCAGAATTGACTTTTTAGTATAAAAATATATTTTTTCGTTAAAGTGAACAATATCAAAAAAATTTTGTTAAAGTTCTCTAAAAATGTTTGCCATGTGGCTCCATCCTAGACTTCTGATCCACAAATTTTTCTGGAAATAATAATAATAAATAATAATTGCTTAAAAATCAAAAAGCAATTCAAAATATTGTTAATTGTCATCACTGTATAATAAGTTTCTTCTGGACATATGATATAAAAAGTACTGACAATCAGCTTTGATATCGACTTACGCCATGGCAAAACTTTAAGAATGTCTAACTATTATTGATGCTACTTTGACACATAAAATTATCACTTAGTTGACACACTCTCCAGTATTAAATGAGACTCACATACAATTAGTAGAGCTCAAATGTATTACTTCAAGTGTCAACAAGCATGTTACTTTTTTGTGTCCGAATAGTTTTATTGGACTATCAAATTTTAGAACAATCTTTACATCACAATGAAAACAAACAAATAAAAACTTAAGGAGTCATACTATTTGGATATACCAAACTAACACATTTGTTGACACACTCTCTAATACAAGTGCGGTCCAAATACAACGGTAAGACTAACCTTTATTAGAAAGCGTGTCACCAAGTGTGTTAATTTTGTGTATCTAAGTCTTCACATAGAGCGAATCTTGTACATTATCAAGGAACTGAAAATATGTGTGCCTCCATGTCTTCTTAAGAACTAAAGTACCGCAAACTCCCCAAAATCCAACAATGAAACCTAGGGCTGCAAAGATATAAAACCAGGGAAGCTCATCGCTTTCATTGTTCGCATCTTGGTCATCATTCTTATTATCCGCATCAATTTCTTTGCACTCATTTGGAAGTGGAGCACCACAAAGTTTAGGGTTCCCATCAAATGCAGAAGTGTTGAAGCTCTGGAGTTGTGTGCCCTTTGGTATTTGTCCTTCAATATTATTGTACGAGACATTAAATTCTCTCAAGAAATTAAGGCTCGCCATTGACCAGGGAATTTTTCCGGACAAATGATTCGTGGAGAGGTTCAAAACCTCTAAATATTTTAGGTCAGATATTTGGTCGGGAATGTCTCCTAAGAAGTTGTTGCTGTTAAGATACAACTCACGAAGAAATAGCAATTGGCCAATCTCAGTAGGTATACTACCACTAATATTATTGAGCCCAAGGTCTATTGTTCCAGGAAAGTTAGACAACCTATGTGGCCAAAAACGTGGATTTTTATTTGGGAGGCTGATGAGAGGAAGTTCAAATTCATAATCGTCTAGTCGAGATTCATCCATCATTAACATTGGTAAGCTACAAAGTTGTTTTGGAAATTCACCTGAAATTTGGTTGGATGATAGACTCACAAAAAAGAGTTTTGGAAGAGTCCCTAACCAACTTGGAATTGACCCTGAGATTTGATTAAAACCCAGATACAACACCTCTAGATTCTTTAGGTTTGATAACCATCCAGGTATCTGACCAGCGAGCCCACATCCGGCCAAACTCAAGAGATGAAGATTCTGGAATCCATGAAAGTCAACCATGTCATCATCAGTTGGCATTGCCTCACCACTAAACGAACTGGTAAGGAAGAGTGCATGAAGACTTTTGCAACGCATTAATATCTTTATTGCCCCTGTGATATTGGTCAATTGTACACTAACAAGCGAGAGGAATGACAACGATTTCAATGAAAGAATCTCAGGATGTACTTGTCCTTTTAGATAAGGATTTACACTCAACCGAATTGCCTTTAGGGACCTACATGAGTAAAGGCTCATTGGCAAGATACCAGTGAAGTTATTCCCACCTAGGTCAAGTTTGCTAAGGTGGCTGAGTTTGGAGAAATTAGGCTTGGTGAGATCCCCTTCCAAGTAGTTGAATACCAAATGTAGTTCTACAAGGTTTGTGCAATTCATCAAAGATGGGAGCAAATTACCTTGTAAGCTGTTGAAACCAAGATTCATGAATTTCAACTTGGAGAGCTTCCCAAAATTGAGAGGGATGACACCACTCAAATGATTATAGAAGAGGTCAAGGATTGTAAGGTGGGTGAGGTTGGTAATTCTTTCACTAATGACTCCATTTAGTGAATTGAGAGGTAATGCAAGTTCCTCAAGTTTGGTAGCATTGTAGATATCTTCTGGAAGTGATCCTGACAAATTATTGTGACCAGCACGAAAAATTTGCAGTTTGGAACACCCACCAAACCCACAAGAAATGTTTCCACTAAATTCATTGTAGGAAAAATCCAATACTTTTATGGAAGGGGATGATCGGAGACAAATAGATGATGGGATAGGCCCAGAGAAGGTGTTGTTGCTGACATTGAAACTAGTCAAATTCCAAGCTTGTTGGGAAAAAGAAGATGGAATTGCACCATGAAAGTAATTGCTTGACAAATCTATTGTTTGAATATTTTTGGGTGGTAGAGAAAACGGTATCTCTCCAGAAAAAAGGTTATAGCTCAAGTCAAGGATTTTGAGGTGATTCAAGGACGAGAAGAATTTAGTTTCAAGTGCACCATGAAGTGAATTGTGGGAAAGATTCAGGTGGGTGAGATGTGTGAGATTTCCAAGTGATGAGAGAAACATACCTCCTTTGAGCCCTTTGAAGGATAAGAGCAAATGTATGACCCAACCCTCTTGATTACAAGTGATGCCGTTCCAATGACAACAATCAACATTACTCCAATTTACAGGAGGAGAAGATAAAGTGCGGGTGAAGAGCAGGAGAGAGATGTGTTCAGCTTGGTTGCATGCATGAATATTTGTTATCGATATCATGCAAGAGAATAAGAAGATGAGGAGGAAGCCATGAGCCATTTTTTAACTTAGATATTGCTTACAGTAACAAGCCTACATCTATATATAGGAGCAACTAAAGGTAGCTATGCATGACGATTATTTATTTCATTTGCTAGTTGTTATTTGTTTGTTTCCTTTTAGCTTTGAATTATTCAAACCCATGTTTGAACACAAATTCTAAAAAGCGTCATAACTCATAAGATGGGGCCACACATGAATAACTAAACACAGCTAAAGACTAAAAAGTTGCTCCTTGCCAAAAATAAAGAGACTATAAAGTTGTTTTATCACTAGTATTGATATTCTTTTTTATCTATAATTAAAACATTTTTAAGTTAAATTCGTGTAAATTGTGAGTTCAATAAAAATATTGTTTCAACCCCATTTTAATACGTAACTAACTTGGCTCTTCAATTACACAACCGATTCACATAATTTAGTGCTTATGATCATAATTATTAATATATAAATCACTAGGTAAAAATTATATCTAAAAAACAAACGGATTCAATAAAAAGAATTAAGAACCGTCTATCTGGTTGCTATAATTGATTCAGCTAAATGGGTTGTCAAAATTACAAGAAATTGGAGAATGGAGAGGGAAACAAACATGATTTACGCTCAACAATCAATTACCCAAAAGAGGGCTATGTTGGCACCTGAAGAACTCGAGCGAGAGAGTGAGAGGAAAGGTGATAACGGTCCAGTGGTGGTAACAGAGCCTGCTGCATATCAGAGGAAGAGGATGGGAGAGAGCAAAAGCCACAGTTGCTCACTGACAAACTGACGCTGCAACGAAACTGGTGGCAGCCATGGCCCCCGGCACCAGGCCCGGCCTAGGCCCATTGCAAGCAGGGCGACCGTCCGGGATCCAAAAAAATTAGGGGCACCAAAATTATTAGGGTGTTATATTTATATATGTTTTTATAAGAGTATAAATTTATAAAATTTGGTCAAAGAAATTTAACTAGAACTGATGGTTTTGTTGTTTAAAATGAATGAGGAGGTTTTAGGTTTAAAACACCGTGTGTGCTTATTTACATTCCAATTTTTACAAATTTCTTTTCATAACAGTATAAATTTATAAAATTTAGCTAAATGATAAAGAAGTTTAATTAGAAGCAATGGTTTTTGTTGTTTAAAATTAACAAGAGGTTCTAAGTTTGAAATGTCATGTGCATGTTTATTTTTTTTTTCAATTTTTACAAATTTTTGTTTGGTTGTTAATTTATTTACTAGCTAGTAGCTGTGTGCGTTGCTATTTTTAAATATCCATTCCAATTCAAGTCTAATCTTCAGCAAAGAGTAATACATAAACTAAATTTTTAGACCAAATTTACAAATAATATTACGTGTCATCAAAAAGGTTTAATTTAGTGTTCATTCATTACTTATACATATCCTTAAAGACTCAAAAACATTAATAGTTTTTCGGTCTAATTTCAAACAAAATTTCAAACAAGCATAGAAGACATGATCGCATGGCACTGCCAAACTGAGAAAATTGGCAAACAACCATGACCACAAATTGAATGTACATTTGCAAACCCTTGAATGCGTCGAAGAGAGATTTCCCAACCCTTATGCGTCAAAGCCAGATTTTCCACTCTGAAAAGGACCTTGTTATTTTTAGAGTAAATGACATTTTGCAAAACAGACAGCGAGTGCAAGCTGCCATACTTCAAACAATGGAAAAAAAAAAATGGCAAACTTGTCGTCGAGTACAATTCAACGCATCACTCCACCTCGAGGTAAAACAGGGAGTGTAAAAATGAATCACTCTCCCAAGTGAAATGGTTATTCAACGGTTTCAAAGAATTGCAGATGACATTCAAAATCAGAATTTCATGAAAAATAACAGAACCATGATATTCTCTTAAGATAACATCCATCAAAATAGTGTAAAAATGAATCACTCCCCTAAATGAAATGGTTATTCAACGGTCCCAAAGGATTGCAGATGACATTCAAAATCAGAATTTCATGAAAAATAACATAACCATGATATTCTCTTAAGATAACATCCATCAAAATTTGAAATTACTTAAAGAAAACCTAATGTGTATTTCTTCTCCATTGAAAGATAGTTTGGAGTACCACCAACATTATGAGTTTTGAGTCCATCCTGAAAAAGGATGTGAAGATCAGAAAAAATTTAGGTTTGACTCACTTTTTTTTTTTTTTTTTTTTTTAACCTTATGTTGCTTAATCTATTTTGCAAGTCTAGGTTTTTAGGTTTAGTTTTGAAGGGGTTAGGTTTCATGTCTTCTCCCCCTCCCCTCTTCCTTGTATTTTTATCGTTTTCATTTCTAGAAAAGTAATGTTTACGTCTCCCCTTGTTTTTCATGTATTTTTTTATCATTTTTTCTTGTATCATAAGGGGTTAGGTTTACATCCCCCAAACTAGATGTAACTTCTTTTTTATTATCAATAAAATTTTCCTCGTACTGTCAAAAAATTTAAAAAAAAAAAAAAAGAGAAAAAGAAAACTAACGTAGTTTAACTTAAACAGGTAGACCTAGTCATTATCGCGCACAAGCAGAAAATCGATTTTAATTAAAATTAAGTTAATGTTTGTATCTATAATTTAATTAATTTAATTCATGTAAATTCAGGTTCTAAACTCTTTTCTCTCTAATACTAATAAAATAAAAAAAGAAGTTATAAACCATAAATGTTTAAAATATTTGCCACTTTTTTAAGAGAGAGTCGGTTATGAAATATTTGCCAATATTAGTTTAAGAAATAGTTGATTATGGAATATAGGGCTATGAAATGTTTTTCACTTATTTTTTAAGAAATATTTGCCATTATTGTCTCACAAATAGTCGGTTATACAAATATTTGCAGGGCATGAAAGAATCCGCATGCAAACTGCCAATCCGAGAAAAACAAACCATTTAGTGTACATTTTTCAAACCCCGGAACGCGTCAAAGAAAGATTTTCAAACACTTGAATGCGTCAACACACAGTTTTCAAAGAGAGACTTTCCACAGTGAAAAGAACCTTTGTTGGATTTTCAATAGATCAGCACCTCTACGTCGCTCACTGCCACCACCTGGAACTCCTCAAGCAGACCTCTCGGTCGACAAAACAGATTTTTCCATTAGTTCAGTTCCAGCGTGGGAATCCTCCTTCCAGGTAATACACTATTTATTCCACCGTCATCATCTCTCCTCTTCTCTGCTTTCATTCTATTTTTTTTTTTTTCCTTGTTTGATTTATTTGCTGCCGATCGAATTTGATCTCATATGCAATGGTTCTAGAACCGCAGTTTTATTAGAAAATTTAGTTTAATTTAATTTTTTGAAATTGATTCTGCATAGTTGATGTTTTTCGTTCGAATTGAGGGTTTGGTTGTGTAGATCCAGGTCAAATGAGGGAAAGGAGGACGGGGAGATGTCAAGGTCGGCGCATGCACCGATGCCGCACATCACCCACACGTCACACAGCCCTCAGGCTCTCAGGCTGTCAGTTCCTGCCTGGCCTCTCGCTCGGGCCTGCTCGGGCTTGCTCGCCAGCACACGCTGGACTTCATCACTCAGGCTCTTTGGCCCTGTTCCTGCGCCTGTCCCTCGAGCTGGAGCACAAGGTGGAAGTGCTCTTAGGTTTCAAAACAGAGGAATGCAAGAGGTAAACAGGGAGTGTAAAAATCAATCACTCCGCTAAACGAGATGGATATCCAACGGTCTCAAATGATTGCAGATGACTGCTTGAAATATAACAGAACCAAGATCTTCTCTATTTTGAAATGACAACGAAAAGAAAATGTGTGTTTCTTCTTCTCCATTGAAAGATAGTTTTGACTACCACCAACATTATGAGTTTTGCGTCCACCCCGAAAATGGATGTAAAGATCAGAAATAACTTAGTTCAACTAACAGATAGACCTAGGCATTATCGAACGCTTATCAAGCAGAAAATTGTACTTCTCGACTCTTCTCTACCTCGGGATGTTCCGGCTTACCTTCCTCAAAGAAGATAGTAGTAACCAAGTGCGAGAAACAACACAACTAACAAAGCAGCAGGAGCGGCCCATAGCCAATAGTTAGTACTCGACTTCTTCCTCTTCATGATGGCTTTTGGTAGTGCGTCTGAACCTCTTGCTCGACCTCTGTTCCTCAGACTCTTATCCTTTTGCACCTTCGCCTTTGCCGGGACAGGAGCTTCAATCTTTTCAATTACCTTTTCGGGTTCTGCAACCTCGGCAACAGGTTCTATCGGTTCCTCAGGATTGCTCTCGGGTGTAGATGATTTCTTCTTTGCCTTCTTTTCACGCTCCTGAAGCAAGTCAAATTGGTAACTCCTGTCAGTTTCTAATTCCAACAATATTAAATAGAGCAAACTACTACAAAAAAAATAAAAAATAAATAGATAATTTCCTTCAGCTTCTTCTCGGCTTCCTTCTGAGCTCTAATAGCTGCTTTTGCTGCATCTTTCTCTGCCTTCTTCTTCTTCCTCTCCAAGGCCAGCTTATTTTTTTCAATCTCCTCTACTCTTTTCATCTCCTTCAACTTGGCAGGATCAATTTTATTTTCATTTAGGGTTTCCTTTTCAGAAACAAATATTTCCTCGTCTGCCATGTCAATATCATCTGAAGTAGATTTTGGAGCAGTTGCTTTATTTTTGGCTTCTTTCTGAACTTTCCGCACAGGCGAAGTATCTGATGGAGCAGATCTGGTATCTTCCTTAACTTGTTTTGCATTAGCTTTTGGTGCTGTCTCTACTACAGGTGCTTCCACAACCACCAACGGCTTCTCATCTGGGTTTCTTATACGTCCATCCCTACTCATGTTCCGGCTGTCGAGAGATGGCAAAATTTTTTTCTCATAATCATCCCTAAAATCCTTGTTACTGTTCCAGAGGGACATAAATTTCTCGACCTAAAGAAAAAATACCAATATTTAGAATGCAGTTTTTATACTTTATATGGAGGAGTTAACTTGTTATAAACAATGCAAAGTCATATAACAAACCTCTTCATGTGAAAGTGCTTCAAGTGCTTTAACATCGTTCTTAGCAGCAAGATTTCTCGCTTTGGTCATGACCCCACGGCTATGGTAAAAGCCAGCATTCTGAAAATCAGAACAATGTAATAAAAGGGTGATAATATCACACATACAATACAACCATTACATGCACCCCTTCATGTCAGAAGGATAACTGTTAATCTTGAGGGCTCGTTACAATTTAGACGACAGCAACCCCCAATCACCACCACCCCCACCCTCGCCCCCCCCCCCCCCCCCCCCCCAAAAAAAAATGTATATAACTATATATATACACACAACACTATTTGCATGATTTACGTTTCATATTGCAAAATGGTCCAAATAAGAGGCTACATACCAACCGAAATTACTCAACTCTAACAAAGCAAAGAAATTAGAACTGAACTAAATTTCACACACCTTGTTTCCAATATAATTCTTCAAAATGTGCCTTCTCATCTTTTTAAGATCACTAGATTTTTAAAAATGAAAAGGAAAAGGACTGATGGAAAAGTGTTGTCGAAAGTTAATGAACAAAGAGAACACTTATTATAAGAAACAATAAACAATGTCCAAATGAAAAAATAAACAGAAAGCTAAGGTAATTCTAGTTACAACTACTTATATATAATCAACCCTTCAACAAATATACTGGTTTCCCTGCTAAAAATTTCATCTTTCAGCATAACAGACTGACAATGTTTGTTTATTTAAATTGCATCTCAAGAAAAAGATACGGTTTTCATCCTGATTGTTAAAAGTCAGATACAACAGCACCTACAGCTATTCTGAAAATAAATTTTTGCAGAGCAGATTCAACCCAATAATTCATCTAGTACAAATATGCCACATATTTACAGTGAAAACACAAGGATCCCTGGCTTGCTAAATTGGTGGAATTAAAATCACAGTCAACACTTTGAGATTTTGAGTACCCCAAATTAGATAATTGATACAGAAGCATAAAAAGAGAGGAAGGAAGGAGGGGCCCCGGGGGGGGGGGGGGGGGGGGGGGGGGGCGGGTGGGGGGGGAGGGGGAGGGAAGAGATAAAGTGAGAGAAAGAGAGAGTAACTGAAAATGTTGCCAAAACAATTCAAGGCTTACCGCCTCATCAATCTGTAACCTAAGTTGACGAATATTTTCGAATGCTTTATCCCTCTTCTCAGTTGCAATGTTCAGCTCTTCCTGCAATGATGCAATTGCCTTGTCAATCACCTTCACTGCATCATCAAGGTGCTTAATTTTGGACCTAACACCGTCTTGCTCCTTTTTTACTTCCTTTAAGTCACCATCCATAAGCTACATTAACAAGATTTTGTAAATGATTAGTACACATTAGAAAATGATGTAAATCTGCAACACATTTTCAGGAATTCAATGAAGCATAAAAGACCCAAAAAGATACAAGTAAAAACAGAATCCCCTTACTTTAACTTGGTCCTTGAGGGCCTCTTTAGGAAGCAGTTTAGCTAGCTCAGCCTCACGTGCAATAACTTGTCCCCTTGTGTTCTCAAGAGCTTTCATCTCTTTAAGTATTTTCTTTTCCTCAGACAATGGAATGCTCTCATGCTGTATATAATACTGCAACCCTTGGATCTGTTTCCAACAATATGTAATGAGTGAAAAAACCAAGAGGTCATAGGAGTAGGAAAAGACAGAAAGAAAAAAAAAAAAAAACTGATGAATTTGGTGATGCACAGAGTTTGGAAAAGAAACATACGCGACTGTTAAGCTCTTCCTCAGATGAACATAAACCACCATTGCGCCTAGCAGTGTCTGCACTGCGCAGCTCTCCAAGAGCCTGTCGTAGAGGCTGTAAATCCTTAAACTTCTCATCCACAATTGACCTAATTTGCCTGTTGTCACTCCTCAGAGCCTTAATCTTCTCAATCAATTCTGATCTTTCAATCTGCATAAATAAAAAGTGGAGCCAATAACATAGTCAAATCAGTCATTTTTCTAAAATCGAAAATAAACAAAAGTACATTGATCCACAAATTTCCAATTTGCATTCAGAAAGATACTAATTAGATCATTTTAAAAAATAGATAGAGCAGAATTTTAATAGCACAACATTAAACAAGTACGACCCCCCTGAATCTATAAGATATTTTCACACGTAGAACTTTCATATACTTCTTTAAAATCAAAAAGTAATTTTCTTTTTTTATCATCATATAATACAAACCAACTGGAAATAACATCTTGCACGTACCGGTAGAACTGGTTTTGGGGGAAGGATGGGGGATCAGTTCCCACTAAGACACCAACATAATTAATAACCTTGAAATAAACATGTGAGCTATACCCATCCCCCGCCCAAACCACATGGTCTCCAACAGGACGTCGCAGCCTAATTTCTCCAGTTGGCCACACAAAAGAGGGTCCATTCTAGTTCTTGCAAACTGACAACTTAGGCAATTGTGGATGTCTATTAGCATCTATTCTATTGTCATATATCGTAAACAATAGCTACAACAAGGAATCAACAATCTAAACAAACAGATAAACAATTACGTTATGTTTACAGCAACGCTCAAACAAATGAGAATCACTAATAAGGTCAGAAGATTTGACTAACCCTTTTTGCTCTTAGTTCTTCAATGATGTCTTGACGGGTTTTATTCCTCTCATTCACCTCTTTAGAAGCATGATCAATCCTGGCTTTTATTTTTGGATCGTCAATTGTTCGGTGCCTGACAAAATAGAAATAATGGATCTGCTTGGGGGCAGGCCACTCATCAACTGCATCCTTTGGGAAGTTTGAAACCGAAACCTCATTCACTTCCTTTTTGTCTGATTCATCACCATGAGATCCAAACTGTATGGGCTCATTACCGCCCGGACCTTGATCCAATTTTCCATTTTCCATGGTAGAATTCCCTCCTTCGGTGACATCCCCCACTGGTCCTTGAATTGCCTCAAATCCCACAACTTCAACACCCATGCTTTCAACCAAAGAAGAGCCTTACAAAACTGAAATTCCTGATGTAGAAGGCAAAGAGCATGTTACATCACGAAAATAACGAAAGCAAATCCAAAATTAGATTCTTTTTACCAGGTTTCAAGTTAAATCACAGGGTTAATC
The DNA here is from genome assembly GCF_041283825.1 of Pyrus communis. NCBI lineage: Eukaryota > Viridiplantae > Streptophyta > Magnoliopsida > Rosales > Rosaceae > Pyrus > Pyrus communis. Next base: position 4,825,612 of record NC_142567.1, read on the forward strand.
AACACATTCTTCAAGAAATCACATTTCAGTCAATCATAGGAATACCTAACTGATCACAAAATAAAATCTGAAAAATTACAGATTTAAAAACACACCCTTGAATTCAGATCGTCAAAAGAAACAAATCTTAAAAAATTGGATCGAAACCCAGCTGAAATATGCAGTGCATGGGCATCTAAACGCTTCAAAGATCATTCAAACACCAAAAGAAGATAAACCAATATCATAAAATTAACGATACAAAATTATCCGACAATCAAAATCACAAGATGAAAATAGCCATTAGACTAGACGTATACAATTAACGACTTCAAAGAAAAACGCATCCAATTTCGGAATCAATTCATGAAAAAAAGATTGGGACTTTACATCGAACAAGCAACAAAATCCAATCAAATCAACCCAACATACACGATCCAAATACAATTCTTTGACAAGAACAATCGAGACCAATCGGATCGAACCCATTAACCAAAATTTACCCAGAAACAAAAAATTGAAAAGAAAAAAAAAGGAGAGATTCTTACCAGGAACAGAAACAAACGGAAGCAGTAAAAGAGAGAGAGACAAGGAATATCCTTTTGGTAAAAGAAAAAGGGCCCCAAATCCAAGTATAGGAAAACCCAGAAAACGGAAAAAAAAGGAAAATGGTCAAGAGATCTCCTCCTTACCCTTTTATTATTTCCCCTTCTTCCTTCCTTCCCTCCTCCAATTTCTCTCTCTTTCTGAATCCTATCTCCGAGAGAGAGAGAGAGAGAGGTGAAAAGGAGAATTACTAGGAGAAGGCGGTGTTTATTTGTAGAGAAACGTTTCTGGTAAGGCAACAGCATTTGGGGTTTCTTTTGTTTTTACTGCTGCATCCAGTAATTGTTGGACTTAATAGATAAGCGTTTTCCCCGTCTCACCCCCAACAAATCTTTACTAATTAATAGAGTACTGTTATCAATCAAAATCATATGAAATTATCAATTTTAATTATTTAATTAAAACAGAACATGAATAAGAAATATAGAGTAAGAATGTAATTTTACACAACTAAATTTTTTTTTTTTTAATTTCAAAACCTCATCTATATATAATCCTAACATATCTCTAATTATAAAAAAATAAAAATTGGGCCCGTATTTTTTTGGTTTCTCATGGATGAGAAAAGTGCATACCAAGAGGGAGGAGGAATTCACTCCCCACTCCTTTTTTTCTCACGATCCAGGAAATTATTTCTCAATTATGGACTTACTAAACATGAGAAAGTCAACACTTTTTCATTTCTAAGTTATCTTTCTTGCATACCAGACGTAGTCTAAGGACGAGGAAGAATATCAAAATAAATTTTTTTGAAAAAGTTTTAACGAAAAGTTATTAGTACTGTTTATTTTAATGAAAAATCATATTTTTACATTAAAAAGTTAATCCCATACTATTCATTTTACCTTTATTTTATCTTTATTATTAAAATTCAAAGTTTTCAAAACTTTTTCATTAGTTTTTTTTTTTTTTTTTTTTTTAATAGAGCCGGAGTCAATGTATCCTTTTTTACGTATAGAATTTATGCCATAATATACTTCAACATCTATCTTATTAATTAATAAACCAAAGAAGGAAAAAAAAAAAAAAAAACTAGTGAAAAAGATTTGAAAATTTTGAGTTTTAACGATAAAGACAAAATAAAGGATAAAGTAAATAATATCAAGTTTGACATTTTAAGGTAAAAATATGATTTTTTTGTTAAAGTAAACAGTATCACATCATTTTCGTGAAAATTCGTTTAATAAAAAATTCGAAATTACGGAAGTACCAACAAAACGCGTTAGAGCTCCCGAAAGGACGCGGCTTTGGAAGGGGACTTGACGTCATCGATGGTAAGTACATACACGTGTCCTTCGCACGGGCTTGGCTACGCCACGTTTGTCAGCGCGTCACAGGGACGCGCATAGAAAAATCAGATTAGACATGGATGCGGATGACATCATGGAATGATGAAAGTACGAAAGTAGCCATCTTGAATGGTCTACAAAAAGGGTACTTTTGTACACGTGTAGTATCAAAAGTCAAACTATAATGGGCGGTTGGTTTAGAATCTTGATTCTTGATGATGATTCACTATTTATGGTATTTGTGGATTTATTGCTTTTTTAGGGACTAATTTGCATTAGGTTTTATTCAATTTTTATCTTTTGTTGAGTGGACTTAACAACCAAAAAAAAAAAAATTTACAGTCGCTTGCAAGTTGTATATAAGTAAAATTTAGTCAATACACATTTGACATAATGTAGATTGGAACACTACTTCGCAGCTACTGTTGAAAGAACAGCAATTATTGTTGCTAAACTTCCAATCACAGATGGACGTGTCCGATCATAGTTTTCAATTTCAATTATTTGAACACGTGTCCACCTGTGATTAGTGTTCAGTAACAGATATTGTTATTCTTTCAGCAGAGTGTTCATGTAATATATCAAAGAAAATCATACATATTCTCACTAATTCGTGAATAAAATTAAGTTGAAGATCAAACTTTGCAAAACGAAAAATTGAACACGTTTATCAAATTTGCATGTTGGTGATGTCGCTTGTCGAATATTTCTTCCTGCGGGCTTCCTTTGTTTCTGGGTGGCATACGTTTTGGTGGTTCGTGGAGGATGGTGCGGCCTTCTTCCTCTTCAACTTTGGTTTTCTGGATGGTGATGGAGATTGGCTTCTAAGCTTCCTTCTAGCTTTAGAAGCTTAGGGTTGTGTTTTGTTGTTTGTGGTTTGTGTATGCTGGGCTCCAATGTAGAGTTGGGCTTGTTTGCTTTTTGTTTTTGGAGGTCCATGTTTGTTATTTGTAATTATTGTGGTTTTGGACCCCTTTGTGTTTAATGTTTCTGTGATTTTCTCTTCTTGGTAATAATATTACCTTTTAACCAAAAAAAAAAAAAAAAGTTGGAAATTTTGAATTGGAGTCGGAATTTCCAATCCAACTTGTATCTCTAATGTTAAAGGTCTTGCATATTAAAAATTAGTATTTTCATGCAAGGGGTTTGTAACATTGATCGTTTAAAAGCATTAACTTTTGCACTTAAAGATAAAATTTTGTGTTTTAAATTCCTCCATTCCTAAGTCAGAATTATATTCCAAATAATGATAGAAATGACTCAACGCAAGAGCTTTTGGAAGTAGTGTTCTTGTACTTTGATGAAGGAAATTAGTTTTTGTGCACTCTCTTTGTAGTTGTCTTTTCGAGATGGTAGTCAATGAGTGACGAGAAGTACACCACTAATATCTACCACCTGACATTCTTTATTGACCTCACATAGAATGACAAAAGCCTGGATCTCTGCGTGCAAGATGTCGCTGGGCAACACCGAAGTGTTGATCGCACATGAATTGTGAGGCCGGATCTCCTCGACACTTGAATCTTCTAGTCCCTTTGGTGAAGCCCTTGGCTTAGACCGTCCTTCTAACCCTCCTTGACCAATCCAATGTGATTTTGGCATCAACACTTCTCTCTTTTTCAATGTCGCTATCCATGTTCACGTATACAACACATATAGTATATACCAAATGCATTGCTTAGGTTAGTGGTGGTGATATGTGGATTATCTCCCGTAATTTTCGGATAGACAAATCATCAAAAAATAGAAAATCAATTGGAATTTTGTTTCTTGTAAGTATTAAACACAATCTATATTGGGTTAGCTGATATAATTTATGTGCATATCTATCAATACTCAAATGAAATATTTGCGTGACACTACTTTTATGCTTTTTAAGTAGTATTGAGTATATGGTATGTAACTGCAAAATTTAATATTTAAACATAATCAAGATAAATAGCTTTTTATTTGAAGGAAATGGCGATATGATATTATTGAAGAAAATTAGCAATCCAAGATAAGAAGAAACCTTGAAGCAAACAGCAACCGGTAAGATATGAAGGATTGGGTGGGCTTACTACAAATAAAACTTGGCCATCGGACTCTCATCCCACACCAAGCACAAATGTATTGTACTTGTAAGCTTCACACTAATAGAATATTTGACAGAAGTTAAATCGTATGACGATATTGATGTCCTTAATCAAATTCAAAGGCAACGTGTTATCAATTGTTTCACAGACCAAAATGATCATTTGTGACAAAAATAAAAAATAAAAAAAATTGAATAAAACAATTTGAGAACAAACATAAAGTTGTCATACTAATAACTGTAAAAGAGTAATTTTACTCAATACCCTATTTATAACTGTTAAATAAATTTAAATTTCGAAATATGTATAGTAAATAAACATTATTTTTAAAATTTTACATATTCGACAATGATAAATAAGATGATGAGCAATACCACCCAGTTGAAGGTGGGAGCAAAATGCACTCACCAGAAGATATAAGATTTCAACTTGATGGCCATTTAAATTGCAGACCAACCCTCATTTTCTTACTTGGTATTAAATATTTCTATTGAATTTTCCAACATGTTATAATAGTTTATCTTCCAGAAGAACATTAAAAAAATGTTTAAAATACTTTTCCATCCACATTTGGTCCGCTGATCGAACGGCCAGAAAGTTTTGTGCCGTACTGGCGCAAAAGTAATGATTGGATGGTTGACTAACGTGACGACCACCTGGAATCTTTTGGCCATTCAATGCAAAGAATGTTCGTTGGGTCCAACGCGGTGCATGTTTACACGCAATAACATATTTTTTTTACCACGGCTTGAAATGTTTTATTTTTACCAATTTACTTGCAGTAGTTACTTCTGTAACAAATTAAGTTAAAAAATGTTATATCAATATATATTTGTAATGTTATTTTAATAGAAATAAAATCCACATGATTTAGTGAAATCAATTTTTATTAAAGAGAATACAAATTAACATTTTTCAAAGAAGCATGAAGGACTAGTGCGTGTACATACACAAAATCAAGACTGAAACAATAACGTACAATGTACTTGGTGTTTTTATTTCTTACGCTTCAGTGCTTTGTCTCTCTATGTCGATTTTGCTTTTATTTTTCATTTTATGTTAACGAATAGAGGTGTGGAGAAGATATAGATAGAGAAAGGTGAACGATGGTGAAGCACCTGAAATCTTAGGTTTAATTTCTCCTTCACGGTTGTCGTTTGTATCAAAAACAAAAATTCAACAATAGTCCACAAAGTTTGTTACTGCATTAAATTCAATGCGTTGCACTTGACGTTGAATCTAATCAGATTTGGAATAGCTTCCACCGTAAACGCAAGTTTCTGAGAGCATACGTTTTCGATCTATATATATATAAATTGTTATTGACACTCTAAAAATCTCATTCTACACTTCAAACATTCTATATTTGGAAAGAAAAATACACTTGTGAAGAGTGTAGAATAAGATTTTATATATATATATATATATATATATATATATATAGACCACCATAAAAGCTCTTTAAGAACGTTTGGTTCTAGTTAAACCATCATAATTAATGTTCATGAGAGGGCAATGCATGTGTAACATATTAATTGATGGCGTTCAGATGCAATGTTGTCGGGTCCACGGTGAATCCTTGTAATTAAATATAAATTCGGGCCTTTTGGTGATTCTTCCACTTTGAGCTCCAAATTTTTTGGAGTCTAATATTGGTTTTATATATTATTACGAGCGATTTCAAGTTATAAGAGAAGAGAAATCGTTTGAATTCAGTACGTGGTGAATTATAGAAAAAATATCTTATTAATTAGGATAATTCATTATTTACATAAACGTCTTTAAACATTTAAACATCTTAAAAAATCTCATTTTATAATTAAAAAGAAAAATACACTTGTGAGGAGTGTGTAATAAGATTTTTGGAATGCTAATAATAGTTTCCTATTTTAAATGTAATTAATAAGGACAATAGTGATGTTAGTTGTAAACGATGACAAGCGAGAATAAAACAATTTAACCACTTTTTTTTATTTTTGGGTGAAAAAGGGGACGATAACATTACTTGAAGGAGGACATCCCCGATAACATCATAAGGAGCCTCTTTCCACATAATGGTACCAATTGAAAGCGCCCACTTGGCTAGCCGATAACATAGTCATCTTCTTTTAAAAGGTCCAGATCGAGGGCATTTTGGTCAAATTAGAGGTATCATTAAAATGAAGTGGTAACTTCTGAAACAAACAATATTATTTACACTAAGGGTGGAGAAGTGGGTTAAACCTCACAATGAGCTAGCAATAATGTTGTTCAAATTCACCCTTGATCAGAACCGAACCTAAGACCTCTCATTTACCAATAAAAAGGAATACTACTAGACCGTAGTACTGTGACGAAATAAGTTCATGTTAAATAGACTTTAAAATGTTTTAGAACAAACTTGGAACGGAAAATAGTGGAAGGACCGAAGTGAAAAAAGTCTAAAACTTAGGGGACAAATTCGCATATAGGTCAAGCATTATGGTCCGGTATTGATTCAAAAAAGTTGTGGCCCTACTTTTATATGTCATCGATGAGGCCAAAAAAAAAAAAAAAAAAATGAAAAACAAAAGAAAAGAAATTCATAAGTCAAACAAGTAGAAAGCCAATGAAGAGTTAGCATCCCACTGCCTGATTGGTTATCATTTTCATTTTGTTAAAAATAAAATTTCATTGGTTACTTGATTTATTTGTCAAATTTTAGAGTTTAGTCTTTTATTTCTATTAATTAATGAAATCCTCTTTGTTAACTAAAAAAATGGTGAAAAGACAATTTAATCTTCTATCACACAAAAAAAATGATGGGCAATAATGTAATTTCACATGTCCAAATTTTACTATTTTTTTATTGAAACTTCACATACATGTGATGTTAAAATATATCTAATATTTAAAAAAATAAAAATAAAAAAAGTCCCACTCTCCCCACGTTCTCTCTCCCTCTCTACTTCTCATTTTCTAAAAAAAATGTGTTCATACACACAAAATGTGTAGGCAAATGCTAGTAATATTATTAGCAGCATACTTTTCCACTCCAAAATCTGACTTTATATGCAATTTTACCAAACTTCATAATCATTGCATAAACTATGCTCCTAGTGGCAAATATTGGAAAACCACCAAACAAAATATTTCCCTCTTTTTTTTTTTTTCTGAAAAAAAATATTTCTATCATTGGATATAAACAAATAGGTAAACTAATTTGGATTTGAAATGGCTCAAAACAATCAATAGTATGAACACTATGTATCCTAACTTTCTCTGGCATACTATGGAAGAGCTTAGAGTCACATAAAGAATTAAATATGACTTTGCATTTAATTCCGAGAGTCATATTTGACACTGAGTTATATATGACTACAACTATTCTGATGCATTGCAGAGAAGTTGAGTTAAATTTGAAGTCAAAAGTTATATTGACTCTTTAACTTTAGAGATACCCTAATATTTCTTCATTAAATCCCTTAGATTGAAGCCAAACCTTCTAAATGCACCCTGGTTCCTTCGGGACTAGATGTTTTTTATGTCAACCAAAATTGTTTTTTTTCAAGAAGTGCTTGAATTTTTAGTTAAATTTCATCATGTTTATAGTAAAAATATTTATAGTAAATTTTTGTCTTGTTAAATTTTTGTTCACCCCTAAAGTGAGGGTGATGCTCATCCCTCATTGATTGCCATTAAATTAGTTTTAATTTTGAGATTCGTGTCTTAGATCAATTAACCAAACTAATCTAATGGTAACCAAGAGGAAAGGGGAGCAAAGATGCACTCGCTACAAACGTAGCGCAAACAGGTTAATAGGAGATTTTAGTTTGACCGAACAAATTAGAGTATTTGCAGAACAAATTAGAGTATTTCCAAATGAGACGTCAAAGTGTCCAAATCAGTAGTAATAGTAAAAAACAAGACAACAACAGTGTTTTCTAACAGAAACGCCAAAACAGATGTGGCATGATATGAATTGGCAACTCTCACCGTTGCTATCAAAATTGGCAGTAGCTTCAATTTTTTTTTAATTGGTTATTAAACAAATTTTATTAGTTATTATTATTTTTTGTTTTAAAACATTAATTATAATAGCTTAATGTAATAAAATAATAATTTAATTTGACATATCAAGTGAATATCAAAACTTTAAAAGATGTCAAAATATCATATAAACTGTCAAATTTAAATTTTATATTTAAAATTTGACATATCCGTTAGAGATGCTTCTACCTTTAATTCTCCTTAAATGGATCATTATTTGTAACTGCTTTCTTTCATCATTTATGATATTGGTTTGACCAAATAAACAATAATTTATTCTCCTTAATTTTACCATATGAAATATTGATGAAATTTATGGCAAAGATAACAAATTCCATGAAATCAAACACTCAATTCATGACAAACGACAGCATTTGATCTGCATTACTTTCCCCCACATGGAATCACCACACTAACTAGCAATTACAGCTGAAAATTACACATTGATGAGGAAAAAAAAGTTAAAACAAGAAACTAATTTTCGTTGGTTTGATGAACCTCCATATATTATCCGTTATTCACCAAGACCGTAGTCGTTCTTAACAGTCTAATAAAAATGCTACCGCTTCTCCTTATTAAAAAAAAAAAAAAAAAAAAAAAAAAAAAAAAACAGAAAAACAGCAAAAAGGGAGAGCGGAATGAAACCACAGAGATTGTTACTGAGAAACAAAAACAACAGCAGACAAAACAAGAGATGGAAAACAGTTGAAATCAGTTGCCGTGTTGGTGAATCCCAGATAGAGGAGACCCAGCAAAACGGAAACCCCTGAGTCTCCGAGTCCAGGTGAGAGAGAAACACATTCATTCCCTATAAAAAACAATCAATCTTCAATCTCCCCACTTCCCCACTCTCTCTCTCTCCTCTCGCATGATTTTGTCTCTCTCTCCAAATCTTGTTTTTGTTTTTCCATTTATTTATTCCACAACGTGCACGGACGCTCTTCATCTTCTCCACCAGAAAAAAAAAAAATCAGTAGGTTCTACTTCTTCTCTCACATCTCTCTCCCACTAAAGTTTACATCTTTGTATCGAAACGCATTCCAACTTTTCTGGGTTTTATTTATTTTCTAATTTTGAGCTGACGATTCAGCTGCATGTGACATCTGATTCTCTGTTTTGGTTGGATTACACAGAACTGTAATATTCTGATCTGGGTTTTCTTTGTTTTGCATGACTGAATCAATTGGGTTGTGTTTTTCTTTGACTCTCTGCCGATATTGCATTTTGTTATTTGGGATACAAAATTAGGAATTTTCTTCTGATTAGACATAGTTTTTTGCAGCTAATTGTGTCATTGTCAACGCACTTATCTGATGGTTTTTTTGTATTGACCCATTGGAAACAAGGTTACAATCAATTCTTTAATTATATATTTTTGATTTTGTTTGCTTGAATCCTCTGTTGTTCCTTTGTCGATTTTCTTGATGCTTCAATTGTGTCTCTTCTGCTATTGCTTTTGCTTGCTTGGTTATAATTTTATAAAATAAGTGTTGTTTTGGCAGTTATTAGCACCAATTCTTCTACTAAATTTATACGGCAAAGCTCCAATATTCTTTGTTTTACCAGAGTTATAAAGTACAATTTATGAATCAAATGCATACTTTTTAATAGTTGGTGTTTGATTCAACAGCTGTTTCAAAAGTCTGGATTTTGGAATATTATTGAGAAAGGAGTCTCAATCTGCATCTCATCGGCGTTGTTTAAATCTGCGAGCGTGCTTGGTCATTTGAGGAAAAGGGTTATATGGCCATAGTTGTTGATTGGAACAACCCATCTTAAGGTCTGGTAATGGGGTCTGCAATGGAGAAGAAATGGCTATTCCCTCTTGTCATAAGCTCTGTCATATGCATATTCCTTCTAGCCACTTCCTTGAACTTGGGTCTCGTCTCTTCACGACAAGCAATCAATTCGATCTTTTCCTTTTTACCATCTAGGGTAGTAACAAACCAATCTAGTCCAGCTTTTGCTGAGACTATAGTTTCACAAGGTCCACCCCCTCCTCCAGTGCCATCGATTCCCCGCTTTGCTTATTTAATTTCCGGGTCAAAGGGGGATTTGGAAAAGCTTTGGAGAACTCTCAAAGCGCTATACCATCCATTGAATCAATATGTTCTTCATTTAGACCTTGAGTCACCGTTAGCAGAAAGATTGGAGCTTGCTTCGCGAGTGGACAACGAGACTCTCTTTAATACAGTTGGGAATGTTTTCATGATCAAGAAAGCTAATATGGTAACTTACAGAGGACCAACAATGGTTGCTAATACTCTTCATGCCTGCGCAATTCTTCTCAGGAGGAGTAAGGATTGGGATTGGTTTATCAATCTCAGTGCCTCAGATTATCCCCTTGTTACCCAAGATGGTAGGTCCATATCAATTATAGTTGTAAACTTTTCTTAAAGTGTGAGCTTTTGTGCTAAAAGAAACCGTTTGATTTGTTTTTTGCAGATCTTATTAACACTTTTTCACCTTTAAACCGAAATCTGAATTTCATTGAGCACACAAGCCAACTTGGCTGGAAGGAGTGAGCTCTCTCTCTCTCTCTCTCTCTCTGGACATATACAGAATGTTTACATATTTATTACTATCACTAATGCTATGTTTACTTTTGCCTTCCAGGGATAAACGAGCAATGCCTTTGATTTTAGACCCTGGCCTCTACTCATCGAAAAAACAAGATGTATTTTGGGTTACACCACGGCGAACATTGCCCACTTCGTTTAAATTGTTTACTGGTGAGTAATTTACTTAGTTCCTAGATCTCTGGTCGCTCACAAAATTTTTAACCTGGCAAATTCAAAATCTTCATGTACGAGAAGACTTAACTGATGAATCTGAACATGGGAAATTCAGTGAAATGTATGTTTTGATTAATGATATTTTGTATATGTTGTTGCCTAGTTTGTTCTTTCTTCTGCTGAGAAGAAATAGCCTGGTTGCTGGAATTCTTAGTGAGTCTTTTGGGGGATTTACGTAAGCATACAACTTGGTGCGATAATCTCATTGTTTGTTACCTTTTGTGTAACATGTCTACCCCGTTTGTCAGGGGATGAAATTTGTAATTTCAACATTTGATCAGTGAACCAATTTGAAAACTAGATGTATTTACTTCAAGCAATTTTAGTGAGCAGACTACATTAGCTGATCAGTAGCTCTCAAATTGATAGAGAGTTGTTTGTTTTCACTCCGTATAAAACGATAGTATTGGCTGTAACTTAGGATATATCATTTCATCCTACATTGCCAGTTTTGGTCTTTGTTTTGCACAATCAATTAACATGCGCCTCTGTTGCAGGTTCGGCATGGATGGTCTTATCACGCTGGTTTGTTGAGTACTGTGTCTGGGGTTGGGACAATCTTCCGAGGACCCTTCTCATGTACTACACAAACTTTGTTTCTTCGCCGGAAGGCTATTTTCACACTGTTTTATGCAATGAACCGGAGTTTGCTAAAACTGCCGTCAACCATGATTTGCATTACATTTCTTGGGACATTCCTCCCAAGCAGCATCCCCATACCCTCAACATTAATGACACAAACAAGATGATTGCAAGTGGTGCTGCCTTTGCTCGAAAATTCGGGCACGATGACCCCGTCCTGGACAGGATCGACAAGGAATTACTTCACCGAAGAAAAGGGAGCTTCACTCCCGGCGGTTGGTGTGCTGGCAAACCGAAATGCTCCAGGGTTGGGAACCCGAACAAGATCAAACCAAGTCCAGGCGCCGACAGGCTTCGCCACCTCGTGGGTAGGCTTACCTTGACAGCCAAGTTTGGTCAAAACCAGTGTAAATAGTTTGTGTTGACATTCTTGGAAGTTGAACTAGTGAACGAAAAAGAATAGAAGTTATACTTGTATCAACAGTCAAAGACAGCAGTTTGTTGGGAATTTAAAGGGATCATCTGTTTTTTAATGCTTAAATTTGATGGAATTAAGGTTGATGAGGAAGATTAAGATTAGTGTCCCTTTGAGCATATCCATAGGTTGTCACATTCTTGAAACCAAACAGGTGTTTGGTCGTCGTCGTTGTTTCTGTAGGTTGATCTATATCTGCAACTTTTACAATCATACATTATTATATGTTGTAGGCTCTTACTGTTCTTCCACCTTGCTTCTCTTATCCTTTTGGGTAAATCTTCTCTTCAGAACTTGGATGTTCTATGGAACTTGAATTTTGGCCTTGCTTTGTATTCTTAATAGTTGGACTACGTGTCGGTTTGATAACCATTTTGATTTTAGTTGTTTTAGTTTTTGACATTAGAGATAGGGTATAAATACATTGGTTAAATTGAGAAGTGGAGGAAGGGTGATGAGAGAGATAAAAGATAGGGAAACGCACACCAAGTGAAAACTAAAAAACAAAAAAGCAAAAGTCGTTCTAAGTTGTTTTCGTTTTTTTCAATTTTGTTTTTATTCTTCGTTATTTTTTTCTCTCCCTTGAGCAGTTCTGGATCCCTCTTGAGGTCCTTGAGCAGTGCTTGAACACCTATCGAGTGGTTCAAATTCTCTAAGTTTTAGGTAAGTCGTTTTGAATATAAGAAGTATCTCATTACATATTGATGATAGATTAATTTCTCTTCTCGTGCAACCTCAGTACATGAAGTGGTATCATCTTTCGGTCTCCTAGTTAAATACTACACCAAAGCAAAGCCGAAATCCTCAATGAATAATAACTAAGATTGGAATTTCAAACTTTTGCTGGCTTTCACTTGACTCACTCCTTCTGATTGACCTAAAAATTCATTGACATGTCTGAAATTTACCTAACTTTCGTTGGCAATGAAAATTAGAAATTGACAAAAGCAATTTTAAGCGCTCGTAGTGAATAGTGATGAATGATAATGACATCACGCTGACTAGACTCTAAGGTGGGTGAGGATAATCTTCCATTGTAAACCAAATCTTAAAATAATTATTGTACCTTTAGTTGTGGTGTTTACATCAAATTGGGTGGCAGAAGATATCAACTGTTTGACTCGACCCTTCCAGATTAAAAGAAATCAAGAACTGATTGTTTTAACTAGGAAAATTGGTGGCCGGACTTCCATCATTGAGCCTCCATTTTTTAAATGCAAATGTTGCAGTGAATTAGGTTTCGTTAATCGATCTATTGCGCTCAAATTTGAATTTTCTTTTTTCTTCGTTTGAAAGTATTTTTAAAATGATTGGAAACGCTTTTGGTAAAAATGCTTTTGAAACCAATTCTTAGTAAAAATTGAAGAGGATCCTGAAAAAGTACTTTAAAGTGCTTCATGTTTTGTGCTTCTTACAAAAAGCACTTAAAATGGTTTCGGACCCAAAATCTATTTAAAAAAAAAAAAAAAAAAAAACAGTTTCAGTCATTTTAAAAGTAGGTTCAAACGAAGCAATAATCTCGTAAGAAAAGAGAAATTATTTTTATACACTTTTGTCTTATGCGCGCTTATGTTTGTTCTTTGTTCGCCAATTGATTTATTAAATTTAATAACCAAGAATAAACATAGATGTGTAAAAAATTATAAATCATAAAAAATAAAACTTTCATTTGAATAATTTTTTTTCTAAATTTAAAACAAAATCAAATTTTAAAGGACAGAACTGGTAATAAAAACATGAACATGCATGACCAAAACCTCATTAACCGAAAAGAAACAGAATTGGTCCATTTGGGGAATCTTTTTTTTTTTTTTTTTTTTTGAACAAAGGGAGAATCTATTTAAATGTGGTATTTGAATTTGAATTTTTCGAGTAAATTGCTTACTGCTTTAAATTGGTCAAGTATTTTTTAAATACATCTTTATTATAACACTAAAGGTAGGTAATTTGCATTAATCACACAATAAGTCAACTATAATACAAGAATTTTGTTGAACTGCGTATTTTAAGGGGTGGGGGACTTGAGTTAAGAATTTTGTACTGAATATTTTCATTTTTGGTATAAGAGAAAGAAGCATGAACATAAACATAATAATTGTATTGCTGATCATTTTTTTAATAACATGATTTGTACTGGATGCTGCCATTTTTTGTTACGATTTGATTATTAGGTGTGGATTTATTGATAAACCTTATTTTTATTGTAAATTGTATATTATAATTGCTGGTAATTATGCAATAGAATTATATAAACATTTCATATTTAAAGTTTAAGTTGAATGTAGAAAAAAATTATATGGGTTCAAATAAAATTTCCGTTACAAATGTCAAATGGTATCTTTGATCACCATTTTAGAAGACAAACAACGAAAGAGAAGAATTCGAAAACTCTTATAGTATATAAATTGATTTGAATTGTATTACAAATTATACAGAAATACCAATTTTTGTACCCTCCTATTTCCTTTAAATTTCTATCTACACATGGCATTTCAACAAGAACATTCTCACTTTTCACATTAACCACTTATCCCGCTATCATCTAATACCAAAATTTGCAATCTTGCTTGCAAGCATTGAATTCCTATCACCTTCTAAAGCCCCTTTGAGCTAACAAGCTTCTCTGGCATAACATTCTTTTACCTCATTTTCTTCTCAAAACCCCATATATCCTGCCAGATTCAAGAATTTCCTTGGGAGACCATCAAACCATCTCCAAAATTTTGATATTACCGGTCGAATTTGCAGCAATTAAAGTGGACGTTTGGCCTCGCCAACAAACGGAAGAGATAAACTGTGCAGCGTCATCTGTGTCGTGGCCGGAAAGTGGGTCTGTGTTCTGAAACTTGTACGACAACGCTGGCATTGGAAAAGCCTTGTGGTAGATGAAAACCTGATGAATCAAAGCACATAATCAGTGTTAATTAAATATGAACAAAAACAGATTGCATTGTCTGTTCAAAATTCCTAGGACAGTTTTCGTATTAGACATTTGATTACTAAACAGATAGGTAAGATCCTTCTTAGGCTTGCATAGGTAACTTCTGCAATTTACCTTATCTTTTCAGCCAGCACATCAAATTCTTTTTAAATGAGTTACTACTCACTAGAACAGTGACATCGAAGAAAACTACGTAGCTAGCTGATTTGCTATTCTCAAAGCATGTTTCTTCCTAGTTTTTACAACTATAAGAGGTTATTTTTCTTAAATTTTTAGAACAAAGCTTTGGAAACCTCTAACTATACATTTTTCGTCTCCATACCCACAATGAAAGTTCATCCTCTCATATTAGCCCTCCTTTGAACCCAAAAGACAGATTTCCAGTGAAAATAAGAAAATTGAAATTTGGGTTCATTGGTCGTAGTATGATTGAAGCAAGATGTGAACAACCTGCGCATAGGGTAAAGTAAAGATGTTTGTCTAAATTACCTCATTAGTCTCTGAGCCTGTAGCAATATAACCATCAGAAACTGACAACCCCACAAAGTTCTGCAACAAGGAAAACACAAATAAGCTATAAATCATAGACCACTAGGCCCATATTAAACTTGCATCTAATAGACGAAACTAATGCATCACAGCTAAAAGTAATATTGTGTAGATGCAAATGGCTAACTTCAAAAAACTGTATAAAAGAATTTACTTGTTTACAAACGATGCTCTTTAGCAGTTTTCCTTCATAAATATCCATAACAATGAAGATTGGAATTGAATGACAAGCTTTTGCAGTTAAAGAACTCGTGGTGGAAAACTTTGGTCATCCGAAAGGGTCAAAAAGTTTTAAATTAGTATATTGGTCAATGGAGAACAATATATCATTGTTCACCACACGGGTTATGTTATAGAATCAGACTATTTTGGAGGGTTTGAAATATTTACACGAAAACATTTGATGCAAATGTTATCATGTATTTAAGCTTCTGAAATATTTTGCATCTAGTAGAACACAAAATTAGCACATACCATTCTCACATCAATCTCATAACGTATGCCTAGAATTGCTATGATATAATAAATGAGTGGCAGTACCTTCACATTTGTGTGGCCGGTGAATGATAGAATTGGAGTGTCAATGACCCGAGATGAGGACATTGACAAATCCCAAAGCTTCACAGTATTGTCGGTGGATGCAGAAACGATATTTGTACCATCTACAAACTTGACATAACTCACGGTTTTATGGTGTCCGGTCAATGTGCACAGAGGAACCATTGAGTTACGAAGATCATAGTAGTAAATTTTATGATCCGCTGAACCAAAGGCAAGGTAACGACTAGAGTCCAATGGAAACTGTACACAGCAGACATTCGCCTTTGTTTTAATTGTACCAATACTTACACCCTGCAGAAGCAACCCACAAAGAGAATCAGCTTATCAGACATCCTGAATTAGACATACACATCATCCATATAGATCAATGCAGTACGTGTAGTTTCAAAGCTGACATCCACCAAATGCAAAAGTAGAATTGCCTGATTGATACTCCATAGCTTTACAGAACCATCATCGCTCCCGCTGGCCAACATTGTTGGGTCTGCTGATGAAAAGTCAATGGACCATACACGCCTTTCATGTTCTCTCATCCCCGTAAGAACTTGACTTCTTGTAACATCCCATACCTGAACATGTTAAGCAATTTAGTTAAAACAAGCTAATAGAAGGTCGTAACTTGAATCACAAGTAAGGTTTGACTTACCTGCACCACACCTTCAAAGTTACTTGAAGCAATCTGGCTTTTAATATAACTATTCCAACATATACTGCTTAGCTTTGATCTGCTAGCCATTTCAACCACGGGATAGTGGATATCGCGATCCTCGTTTATTATTGTGTCACATTCAAATACTTTAATTTTCTTATTAACACCGGCTGTAGCAAAAAATTCTCCATCACGATCAAAACTAAGTGAGCATACTAGATTTGAAGCATTTAAAAGATCCCCTTGCTTCAAATCTGCCTTGACTTTTAATTTAGAGAAAGACAGATACTTGCACAACCCCTCAAGAAATGGATCTATCCAACCACTTCGTCTACCTTCACTCTGTTGTTCTTTTGATTGCAAATTATTGACAGAACTTCTTTCAGTTACAACAGAACTACTTATTGGTGAATGTTTAGCCGGTTTGTTTGACTGCTTTACAGGCCTCCATCTCGTTAAAAAATATGCTGCCTCTAGCTTTTTAAAGTTCTTCATCAATCTAGAACTTCTCAAGAGAACACCTTCTTTATTTTCAGCATCCGTCTTCTGACCTTCCAAATTATCATCGCTTTCCTCTACATTGTGAATCCGGATGCCTGGTCTGGATCTTTTTCTGGACCCACTAGCAGAATCATCATCATCAAAAATATTCATAGACGGGAAACTTGATGTTGAATCATCTTCCTTCACCGGTTGTGGGATTGAACTGCTCTTTTTCTTAGAAGTTATTTGGTGCTTCATAACTTCATCAATATCAGAACACAGAAACGAAAGAGTATTTTGCAACTTATCTGCAAATTCCTGTTTCCTTTGTTGTATAAGCAACAGGAATTCCAGTAATAATTCCTGCTCCTCTATTTTCTCTCTAAGCTCTATTGCTGCTTCGCGTTCTTCTAAATCATCTCGTGGTTCATACAGAAGCTCACTTTGTTGCAACTCACTGAAACAAATGACAAAGTAGATTTAGAAATTGTGACCTCGCTGGAGGTATAGTGCATAACACCAAAGAAACAGGAAAGAGTTATTTTACAAGTCAATAGAAGAGGAAAAGATGCAGAATAAAGCGAAAGATAAAAGGGGATTTATGAACCACAAGTCCAAATTATAGAAAGTGGCATAAATGGAGTATTTCATAACGTAGTGAATTACAGAAACATGTAACGGAGTTTAAATATACAGCAATTACTGCTTGAAACTCGTGGGACAGAATTCCTATTACACCATACCAGATAAACCTGCACATGTAAGGCAGTTGCTAACTAAATATCCTCCGTTCCGAGAAAATTTGTAACATCAACTCAATCAACCAACTTCTAAGTGAAAATGAAAAATGTACATCCAGTTATATAGACACACTAATCTAGTGGCTTCTTCTCATAATGCGTCTAATCCTTTATTCAAATATATCAATTTCACTCGTTGGAAAATCTACGGAAACCTTCCTACTGACTGACCTAACCTAAGTTTGACATGCACGGACTTCTTTGGGAATGGAATTCCACTTTCAAGATATATTGGCACTTATGCACAGTATTATTTTAGGGTGAATATATAACTTTCGAAAAGAAAAATCAAAGTCTGAGATAGAAGGCCATTTTGTAAGAAGTATTCACCCCATTTTTAGCCGGCTATTTGGCTCAGGGTGCAGTAGACATAAACAAAATGAAGCCACTTTCGGCCATTTCAGCAGCAATTGAGGAGGAAGAACTCGATGTCTCAGACTAGACATTGTCCTGCTTTTTTCTTCTCTTGAGCTGAATGGACAGAATAACTGGTCACAAGCACAACGACGTTAGTCCACAAAAACAAAAACAAAACAACTCCGAACAAAATCATCTTTTACCATTATATAAAACGATAATTGAATGCATCTGAAAATCTTATCTAACTTATAAACAATTGAAAGCTTTTATTTACGAACCTCAAAAAGAAGAACCCCTAATCGGTAAATGTCTGAAGCACATGAACTTGATCCACCAGAAACCTCTTCGGGACTAGTATACCAACTGGTCTCCATAAGCAATATCTGTTTCATTGGAAATGGTTGTCTCTTATCTTCTAGTTCAACATTTCGGTCTCTGATTCTATTTTCACTCTCTTGTACCAATGATTCACGTGCTGCATAGATTGAACTTGACTGCATGCAACTCGTTTCCGACAAGGCATTTGGAGTTGTCATAGACTGAAAATTTTCTCTTCCTAAGTTCCTTCGTTGCTGATGCAAATTACGATGCAAGAGAGAGGGAAAATCCTTAATTTCTTCAGTTGGGCTGTTTAACCCATCCTCGGGAGAATCAGTGCCAGAATCCGAACAAGAGGCAGACTCGATAAAGGAGACGTGGTTGAAAGATGACATAACGAAACATGAAGGTCGCACATTATGAGCAACAATCCCTTGGGAATGTGCTGCATTAACAATTTCCACTATTTGCCTAAATATATGCAAGCATTCAAATACATCAAAAGATCGATCCGGTTTATCCAACCACTGCCTCAAGCTAACATCACCCCATTCAATAGCTCCAACAAAACGGTCAACCGCCACCTCATCCTCACAAACCCCTGATAACCCACCCTGGTTTGTAAGGTCATCATTGTGTGCCACCACAACTCTATCTCTATCCTTTCTTAAGTCCGAATCCTGAGATGCCTCACCCGACAAGCCAAACCTTCCAGCACGATGAAGCCTTGGATTCCGGTTTGAAACTCTGGAAGTATTCAATCCTCTAGAACTATCAGAATTCTGCCAAGCAGACTCAGATGAGCCTTCCATTGTTATCCTCCTATAGCAGCATGAAAGCCAGAACACACACATCCAACAAACGGAGGAGTTCTCCGACTTGTATTGCACTCCCTCACTTCCACCATTACCATCTTGAATCAGAAGCTCATTTCCGCAGCGTAAACAGATACAGCGAAAATCGAGTCTCTCATCAGGCACAGCAAGTTCTTAACTTCACAAACAAATGACAGATTCCCAGCTGCCCACAATTACGAAACTAATTAATTACCTTAACTATGCAAATTTGAACACAGAAAACAGGAAAAAGCTGTCCTCCACCAACACAATAACAATGATCTGACAAAAAGTAAGAACAGTTTTACAAAACCTAATTCAGAATCATATACAGAGTCACATACATGCAATTTCTCAGAACAAACAATCTCAACCACCATCACCAACAAAAACCCACAAAGAAAAAACTCTTACCCAACACTCAAAACACAGAGACAATTCAATATATTGCATGAGAGAGAAAGAGAGAGGAGAGAGAGAGAGTGAGTTACCGGTATCACAATGAAACGGAGTTCCGTGTTCCGTGTTCTGTGTTCTGCTAGGTTATTAACCTGAAGAGAAACAGAACTTTTAGCAGCAGCACTGCTCAAACGAAACCTCCACAGCCTTATAAATTCCCCAATATTTCTCAACAAGAAAACATACAAAATCTCCCCAGAAAAAACACAGACCGTTTGAAAATTAGAAACCCAGAAAAATAAATAAAAAAAGATTATATATTTATATAATTTTTGTCAAGTTCCCTATTACATTACTTTTTTGTGCGTGCAGCTAAGAGAGGCCACTCTTTCAACTTTCAGCATTACCATCTTCTTTATCTTCCCGCTTTATTCCAAACTACCAACGTGGCTCAACAAAGACCTCTTCCTTTCACAGATCAGAGGCAAAACAGTAATATATTAAACCTTTGTGGGCCATGATGGAATTATAAAACAATTTATAAACTTGGAAACAGAAGAAATATATTATATTACCTTTTTAGTGCATTTTTGTTAAATCCGGATTCTCTTTGTGAGGATTCCGAGGATCTGTGAATCTTATTCGCTTATTGTACATCATGTAGTTAAAAATTATTTTAAATATTTTTATTTAAAATTGAATATAAATAGTACCTACAAAAATTGACCGCACTATATACGATGAACAGATCCCAGAATTCTCCTCAAAAGGATCCGGAGAGGATCTTGTTGGATTTTTGTTCAACACGCTTGGTGATACTTTTCACCACCCTAGTCTCTAGGTATCCAACGGTTATAAAATACAGTAATGAATATTACCTAGTTTTGTTTAAATTATTTCTTGAATGGGTATCCAAAATACAGTAATGAGTGTTACCCAGCTTTGTTTAAATTATTTCTTGAAAAGGTATCCAACGGTTACAAATATAGTAATTGAGTATCACAAAAAAAAAAAATTGATGGTCAATAATGTAATTTCATAAGTCTAAATTTTACTGTTTTTTATTGAAACCTCACCTACATGTGATGTTAAAAAATACCTCTAATATTAAAATTAAATTAAATTAAAAAAAAAAAAAACCTCCCAATTGCTCTCTCTCTTTTCCTCTCTCCTTCTCATTTTCTAAAAACATATGTTCATCCGCATAAAATGTGTTGGCAAATACTAGATACATATTAATATAATCCTGATTGTCTAACTCTCTAATCAAAACTTAATAGAAACAAATATTATGGGTTGTTTTTTACATGAACCGGTGTAGTCGGGGGCGATGAGAAGTGGGGAATAACGAGTAGGGAAGTTGGAGGATTCAGTGGAACCATGGCGCCACGGGAAGCGATTCGGTGGTTCCCGGTTGTTTGGTATAGTGCGAACGAACGTGGGAAGATGCAGAAATAGTCTGCTGATTGCTTGTATATTCTAATGAGGTAAGAGTACGGAATATCCAGTAGAATTATATTTTGCACGTCTAAATATTATAAAAAATGAGAGAATTCGTTCATTTTGAATTCTTTAATTAGGAGTTAATTAAATCTCTCCAAATAGAATTTGAAGTTAGAACATACAGCATAAAAATATTTGGAATTTATTGCTGACCTCGATAAATTTCACTTGTGTATGTGAGATCTACTTGTATTCAAGAGGTGATCATAAAAAAATAGCACTAAGTAGAGTCCAAACGATAGCACCCTATGAGTACATGTTTCTCATATTTCACGTGGCAAAATAATGAGCTTATTTGGGAGTACTTTTAAAGTGGTTGAAAACGTATTATTGAATGAAGTACTTCAAGTACTTTTGAATCTTTGATACCAAAGAGTATTTTCTCTAAAAGCGCTTTCAGTCATTTTAGAAGCCTTTTAAATGAATCCAATGTTTCAAATTCACTCAAATGATCTCATTATCTTTTGAATAAACGTTATTATCTACACTCAGAGGATGAGTAGAGTGGGCTAAGCCTCACAATGGACTAGCAATAATGTGGTTCAAATTCGTCTTTGTTCATAATCGAACCTAAGACCTCTCACTTACAAGTAAGGAAGAATAACACTAAACCGTATTTCTAAGTAGGCACAAAGCGATCCTCAATTGCCGAAAGAAGCCTTGTTTGGTCGTTCAGAGATGTAGGGGTTACCGGTCCTTAGTTCATCTCTCGGTAGAACGGCAAAGATCATGTTATCATTTCTTGTAAAAAAAAAAAAAAAAAACTCAAATGATCAGAATTCGTAATATTGGTCACTATAATTTTTAATTACTTTCATTAGTGGAGTTAATTTTGATTAGTTTACCAAGAAACGGCTAATCGTTGACCCAAAATCGAAAAACGAACGTTTTCTTTCCCAAAGGAGAAAGTAGTAAACCATCTAGGTTGAAAAGCAAAGCAATAAACTATGGGTTTATAAACTAATAAACAAATGAAAGAACTAATAAACAAATGAAAGAAAGGAACAAGATTAAGTAGTTTATAAATAAGCAAATGATTACTTAGATCTCACTATAAAACTCAACACAATTGATCTAATCTAATTGGAAAAGCCACATTTTATTTAGGGAAATGGTTGGCCTGTCAATCAATCTTATGGACTGTTTTATGAGGATGTCATCTGCATACCTAACCCTAATCTTCCCCTTAAACCCTAATAATTTAAAGATTAAAGTAGAAAAATCAATCTTATGGAGTATGTTTTGTAGACTAGGATTCTTTCTCATTCTCCTTCTATCTCCTTCTATCTTCTCCTTTCATATTCTTTATTTTGTCTTTCTCTTTCTATAAAACATTATAATATAATGTTGATGTGGCTTAATCATAACTATTTAAATAGAATGAGAGAGAATGGAAGGAAAAAAAAAAAAAAAAAAAAAGATAAGATAATCCTACTCCATGTTTTATGAGGATGCCATCTGCGTACCTAACCCTAATCTTCCCCATAAACCTAATATTTAAATATTAAAGTAGAAATTATAACACAATCCCTAACCTCAAATCAAAAGGGACATATCTCCCAAAAGCTACACACCATCCCACCACCCAAAATCCCAGAAAACCCTAACCCTTCCATTCTCACTTATCCATGCACGAATTGTAAATATAATAATAAATCAACACACCTAATTCTTAGATATTTCTATTCCTAAAGACCATAACCACCACAAAACTCAATATGTTCACAACTAATACAACTAAATATAAGATTGGGACGTACACACGTGCATGAGTTGATTTTGACTGTTGATGCGTTTAGCGTTCACAATGCATTTTTGACCCCCTTGGAGGGAATGTTGAGTATCGTTAGCATTCTTCAACGAATATCCAATACATATTTCAAATCTGTATACTTGATTAATACTTTCGTTTGTCCTTCACTCTAGATATTTATGCTTGCATTTGTAGAACTTGAATTTGAAGTTATGGAACTTGAATTTGAAGTTATGGGATTTATTTTTGGTAATGAAGATATAAATTGTGTGGTGGTATCAAAGTAGCAAGTTTTTTATCATCACTGAAGTTTTCTGTGCTGTGTTACTTGTCATTAATTGAAGCCTCTCTTCATATATGTAACATCCCGTCCCAAATTTCATTTTAACGTACGTGTGAATTTACGATTATACCCCTAATTCGTTTTATCCCGTTAATGTGTGTTGTGTGGTGTGGTGGGACCACACACACTCATACACTCTCTTTTCTCCCGGGATTCTCTCCCTCATTCCCTCACTCTGTCTTTTTCTCTCTCTCTCTCTCTCTTTCTCCCCCGAGCCCATTTCTTCTTCTTCTTCTACACACAGACAACACACACATATACTCAAACCTTCACCAATCCAGGAACCAATTACACCATTGAACTCGTGAGGTTGTGAGGAGCACAACCATACCAATTCCAGGTAAGAATTCGAACGTTTTCACGTCGTTTCAACAATGGCCGAATTATTGCACTGTTCATGCAAACCTAAACTAGTGTGTTTTTGGAATTTCTAAGCTTGTAGATGTGTTTGTGAGGTCCCAAGGAGCTTGGGAGTGGTTCGTTGGGTGAATTTGGACGTTGGGAAGGCTAGGTTCAAAGTTGGCCGAACTTTGATCGTTGTTGCAGGTATGATCGTGTGGTTTTTAGGCCTTAAAACTAGTCTAACGTGGTTCTACTAGTCCTAAGCTTCATTTTGGTATAAAGAACGTGAAAAATGGTTGAAAAACGAAGGAGAAAATAAGGTTTGAAATTTTCCCAGTTTTCCGGCGACGGCGCCGGCGACGGCGGCGGCGCCGGCGACGGCGACTGGCCGGAGAAGAAAGGGGAATATTCCGTTAAGTTTAACGGAATATTCCTAACGGCAGTGACGGCGTCAGTTAGGGAATATTCCGTCAGGATAACGGAATATTCCTGACGGCGTCAGTTGACGCCGTCAGTGTGCAGTGCACGTGACTGCGCGTGGGGGCGCGTAGGTCCGTGCGTGGTCAGGCGCGTGGGGGCGCGTGCGTGGTCCAAAAATTATTTTAAAAATATGGGTGTGATCCTGAGGTTGTGTAGATCACGTTGGTATATTCAATTGTCCAATTTGAGCAATGTATGAGAAGTTATTACGAGAAGTTGCTTAGGTGCTTTTAAATTAATGTTTTCGTAACTTTGTCGCGTATAGGTGATTCGTTTTCCGAGGACGAGCGTACGCACTCGAGGCAGGGGGGCTACGACCCTTCTAATTATCAGTGAGTGGGCTTTTGTTTTCCGTATATACCTATATACAGTTATATTCCCAGAAATTAAATAGAAAATGTTATTTGTTTTATGCCATGCATTATATGAATGTTGTTTACGCATCATTGCATGTATTATTGGTGAGATACATACATATATACATGTGTATTTGGTGCGGTGGATGCACAGGTAAGTGCTAGGTAAGCGGTATTCAGGTGGTTATGCATTCCTGTTTATTATGCAATAGTAGTTTGAAATGCTTAGAGAGCTCATAATCTGCACCCCCGGTGTTAGTGCTCCCGCCCAGGGCCAGGGCACAGTCCTTCACGTGATGTTCACCAGCACCACACGCTCGCCTTGGATCCAAGTTAGGTGCAAGCCTTGTCGGACAGACTACATTAGGTGGTTCCGACTCGTAGGTGACCCGCGATTATTCGCACAGTCTTCACGTGATCGTAGCACTAGAGCGTATATATTACACCCAGTCCTGTCGGACAGACTACATTAGGTGGTTCCGACTCGTGTGCAGATTCAGATGTTGAGTTGAGATTGGAGCTCTATATGCAGCGGTACATGTCACGTTAGGTGACTCCCGGCTGCCAGTTTATATGTGATTGATGTGAATTACGCTTGAGCATTTACATTTGATTATGAGATTCTGTTGTGGTATATTCTCAAGCATGAATGGCATATGTGGAGCATGATTGACATACCTATACATACGTATATATGTTCATTTTCTGGGAAGTATACAGGTTTTACGGCGAGGGGTTAGAATGTATTTTGCTAAAGAGTTTTCAAAGAGCTTTGTTTTTGCCCACTCACGCTTTTGTTTTTCGCCCCTCCAGGTTCTAGTGGTCTAGCAAGTTCGGTGGGTTATCCCAGAGGGCGTCCCGGCATTTCTGACAGACACTCACCATTGTAGGGTCACCTTCGGGTGTAAATATGTCGTACCTTTTCCTTTTGGACTGTTGTAGACTTGCTCTGAACTGTGTCTCACATACACTAGTACTTTGTATGCTATTAGGTTTTTATTTATTCGTACTTTTATATTACTATTTTAATAGCTTCCGCACGCGCACATGGTTACGTCACCTTCGTGTGACGGCCAGCATGCCCTGATCTCGGTTGGGGTGTGTCAGCTTGGTATCAGAGCCTAGGTTTGGCAGTCCTGTGTCTTTGTGAGTATTCTAATAGTTGGTGTCTTCTGTCAGAATCATGCCGCCTCGTCGGGAACCACGTCGCTCAGATGAGCCTAGTTTCCCTGATCTTACTCAGTTGGGGGAAGTGATTGCTACAGCCCTTCAAACAGTGATGCGCCCTCCCCAGAGGACTCCTCTGGAGACTATGTATAACCTGAAGTTGGATAAGTTTAAAGGTAACGAGGGTCATGAAGGCGCCGAACGTTGGTTGGAACACATAGAGAAGACTTTCCGTGTGTTACATAACCAGGGGAACCTTCCTATGGAAAGGTGGGTTGAGACAACCTCTTGGTTTCTGGAGATGGAGTCTGCAGCTTGGTGGGAGCAAGAACTTCGTATGTTGACTCCAGCTCAGAGGACCGACTGGAATGTTTTCAAGGACGTGTTTCAAAGGAGATTTGTACCCCCTGAGTATATCGACCGTAAGAAACAGGAATTTACTGAGTTGAAACAGCGAAAGATGACGGCTAACGAGTATTATCGTAAGTTCACTGATTTGTCTCGTTACTATCCTGATGTCGCTGGTAATCCGGCGGAGATGCTTCGTCGTTTTCGCTTGGGCACTAAGAAGAGATGGCGTTCTATGGTAACTACTACTCACTGTGAGTCCTACCAGGAGTTCTATGAGATATTGTTGAGGGTAGAGGACTCTGAGAATATGTCAAGTGATAGTGACGAAGAGAAAAACGGCAATCAGAAGAAAGACGACAAAGGAAAAGGTCAAACATCGTTGGGGCCTCGTCAAACTCAGAACTTTAAAAGGGGTGGTGCAAGTTCAAGTTCGTCTAGTGGTGGTTTCAGTACCTCTGGACAAGGACGTGGAGGTAGGTTTTATGGAGGTGCTCGAGGCCAGAGACAAAGTGATGGTGGCCGAAACCGACTTCCATTTTGCCGTAGATGTAATAACCGACATTTCGGCGAATGTAGGCGTGGCAACGGTGCTTGTTTCACGTGTGGGCAGATGGGACATATAGCTGTGAATTGTCCCCAGGGTCAGCAGCAGAAGCCGCAGCAGACCTTTATGCCGCCACCTGCACCGATTCGGCAAATCCAGGGTCCGAGTAATTATGGTCAAGCAGGTAGAGGTGGTGCCTATCATTATCAGGGTGATGCTGTTCCCTATGCCCCGGGACCGTATCAGTACCCCCAGGACCCGTATTCACAAGGTGGTTATCCCCCGTATCCCAGCAACTACATGCCGTATCCTCCAGCTCCAACGAGTGGTTCTCAGTGGTACCAAGGAGGACAGTATCAGCAGAATGAGAATGCTACTAGTAGTGCAGGGTCTTCGAGACAGATGGGTCAGCCCAGTCAGGGGCGTGGAGCTCAAGGTCGTGGTGTTCATGCGAGCAGAGGTCGTGGAGGACGACAGCAGGGCCAGGGGCGTATTCACAATATTTCCCTGCAGGATGCTCAGAACAACCCGGACTTGATAATGGGTACGTTAAATATTCTTGGTTATTTTGCTAGAATCTTAATTGATTGTGGAGCTACACATTCCGTTATTTCTCATACATTTGCTCAATTGACGCAACCTCGCCCCACACCTCTAGGGTACGATTTAGAATTCGCTATGCCTAGAGGAGAGAGATGTGTCGTAGATTGTATGTACCCAGGATGTCCAGTGATAGTAGAGGGTGTTGTTATGCCCGCTGATCTAATCCCGTTAGATATTGTCGATTTTGATGTGATTTTGGGCACAGATTGGTTGCACTTCTATCGTGCTAACATTGATTGTTACGGGAAAGTAGTTACGTTTCACCGTCCTGGATTACCTGAGGTTACTTTTGTGGGTGAGCAGAGTGGGGTAAGACACGGCGTTATATCGGCTTTGCGAGCGAGGAAGATGTTGTCTAAAGGTTGTCAGGGGTATCTAGCTCATGTGGTGCTAGAGGAGGCCGTTCCTAGCAGAATTGAGGATGTGAGAGTGGTTAGACACTTCCCTGATGTTTTTCCTGAGGATTTACCTGGTTTACCCCCAGATCGAGATGTGGAGTTCAATGTTGAGTTGCTTCCAGGTACCAATCCTATTTCTTTAACTCCTTATCGTATGGCTCCTGCTGAGTTAAGGGAATTGAAAGTTCAGTTACAGGAATTAGTGGATAAGGGATTCATCCAGCCTAGTACTTCACCTTGGGGCGCTCCAGTGTTGTTTGTGAGGAAGAAAGATGGAACTTTGAGGCTGTGTATCGACTACAGGCAATTGAATCGGGTGACGATTAAAAACCGTTATCCATTGCCTCGTATCGACGATTTGTTTGATCAGCTGAGAGGTGCTTGTGTATTTTCTAAGATAGACTTGAGGTCTGGGTACTATCAGCTGAAGATTAGTAGGGATGATGTTCCTAAGACGGCGTTCAGGACTCGTTACGGTCATTACGAGTTTCTGGTTATGCCATTTGGGTTGACGAATGCACCAGCAGCTTTTATGGATTTAATGAACCGGGTATTTCAGCCTTACCTGGATAGATTTGTTATTGTCTTCATTGATGATATTCTGGTGTATTCTACGTCCAAAGCAGAGCATGTTAGACATCTTACTTTGGTGTTGAAGAGGTTGAGGGAACACCAATTGTATGCTAAGTTTAGCAAGTGTCAATTCTGGTTAGATCAAGTCGCATTTTTGGGGCACATCATTTCTGCTCAAGGTATTCTTGTTGATCCTCAAAAGGTTGCAGCTGTGGAGAGTTGGGAGCAACCACGAACCGTCACTGAGGTGAGAAGTTTTATTGGTTTGGCGGGATACTATCGGAGATTCGTTAAGGATTTTTCGGTAATTGCCTTGCCACTGACGAGGTTAACAAGGAAAGATGTTAAGTTTGAGTGGAATGGTAAGTGTGAGCAGAGTTTCCAGCAGTTGAAGCATTGTCTTACTAATGCACCTGTTTTGGCACTCCCGGACGATAGTGGTGATTTCGAGGTTTATAGCGATGCTTCCTTGAATGGTCTGGGATGTGTATTGATGCAGCATGGTAGGGTGATCGCTTATGCTTCGCGACAGTTGAAACCCCATGAGATGAATTACCCTACACATGACTTGGAATTGGCTGCTATCATCTTTGCGTTGAAGTTGTGGAGACACTATCTTTACGGAGAGAAGTGTAGGATCTTCACAGATCACAAGAGTCTTCAGTATCTCTTCACCCAGAAGGAACTTAATCTTCGCCAACGGAGGTGGTTGGAGTTGCTCAGCGATTACGATTGCACGATTGACTATCACCCAGGTCGTGCGAACGTAGTAGCCGATGCACTTAGCAGAAAGTCACATGGTCGTATCAATGCATTGTACACTAGTCGTATTCCTCTTTTGGTGGACTTGCGTGCTACGGGAGTAAGGTTAGAAGCAGAAGATCGAGAAGTGGCATTACTTGCTAATTTTCAAGTTAGGCCAATCTTAGTTGATCGGGTGCTTGAAGCTCAAGTAGCTGATGAACAGACTCAAGAACTAATTCGAGCTCGAGATCAAGGAAGGAGGCGAGATCTCAGAGTTCGTGATTCTGATGGCATGTTGATGTTAGAGGGTAGAATGTTCGTGCCTAGTAATGAGGAATTGAAGAAGGAAATTCTCGATGAAGCACATATCTCGGCTTATGCCATGCACCCAGGGGCAACTAAAATGTATCATACTATTCGACCATTTTACTATTGGCCGGGTATAAAAAGGGAGATAGCTGAGTATGTGAGCAGTTGCGCTGTTTGTCAGCAGGTTAAAGCAGAAAGAAAGAAGCCGTTTGGATTGTTGCAGCCGCTTCCCGTTCCAGAGTGGAAGTGGGAAAATATCACTATGGATTTTGTGTACAAGTTGCCGCGTACACATAATGGCTTTGATGGCATTTGGGTGATCGTTGATCGGCTCACTAAGTCGGCACATTTCATTCCAGTGAGAGAGAAGTATTCTTTGAGCCGGTTAGCAGAATTGTTTATCTCAAGGGTTGTAAAGTACCATGGTGTCCCTGTAAGTATCGTCTCGGATCGTGATCCACGATTCACATCGAAGTTTTGGGTAGCTTTTCAGGAAGCTTTGGGTACGAGACTACTTTACAGTACGGCGTATCATCCACAGACGGATGGACAATCCGAGAGAACTATTCAGACCTTGGAAGATATGCTGCGAGCATCGGTGCTACAGTTCAGTGATGCTTGGCACCAGCGATTGGATTTGATGGAATTTGCTTACAACAACAGTTTCCATTCGAGCATTGGCATGGCGCCATTTGAAGCTTTGTATGGTAGATCTTGTCGCACTCCGTTGTGTTGGTCAGAGGTTGGCGAAAGAGTTTTAGTGGGTCCGGAGATTGTCGAGGAGACTACTCAAAATGTTCAGGTAATTAGGTCTAACCTGAAAGCAGCTCAAGACAGGCAGAAAAGTTTAGCAGATAGACATGCTACGGACAGAACGTATAAGGTCGGAGATTGGGTATTTCTGAAGCTTTCACCGTGGAGAGGTGTTGTGCGGTTTGGAAAGAAAGGGAAGTTGAGTCCCAGGTACATTGGACCGTACACGGTCACAGAACGAGTTGGTGAGGTAGCTTACAGGTTGGAGTTGCCTCCGGAATTGGCTAAGGTGCATAACGTTTTTCACGTGTCTATGCTCCGACATTACGTTGCTGATCCATTACATGTGATACCTCCTCAACCATTAGAGATAAATCCAGATTTAACGTACGACGAGGAACCGTTAACGATCTTGGATTGGAAAGAGAAGGTTCTGAGGAACAAGACGGTGAATGTGGTGAAAGTCTTGTGGAGGAATCACTCGATTGAAGAAGCTACTTGGGAGACAGAAAGTAGAATGAGGGATTTGTATCCTAGATTATTCTTTGACCGTTAGGGGTGTAATTAGTTATTTTGAATTTCGGGACGAAATTCTATTAAGGTGGGTAGGTTGTAACATCCCGTCCCAAATTTCATTTTAACGTACGTGTGAATTTACGATTATACCCCTAATTCGTTTTATCCCGTTAATGTGTGTTGTGTGGTGTGGTGGGACCACACACACTCATACACTCTCTTTTCTCCCGGGATTCTCTCCCTCATTCCCTCACTCTGTCTTTTTCTCTCTCTCTCTCTCTCTTTCTCCCCCGAGCCCATTTCTTCTTCTTCTTCTACACACAGACAACACACACATATACTCAAACCTTCACCAATCCAGGAACCAATTACACCATTGAACTCGTGAGGTTGTGAGGAGCACAACCATACCAATTCCAGGTAAGAATTCGAACGTTTTCACGTCGTTTCAACAATGGCCGAATTATTGCACTGTTCATGCAAACCTAAACTAGTGTGTTTTTGGAATTTCTAAGCTTGTAGATGTGTTTGTGAGGTCCCAAGGAGCTTGGGAGTGGTTCGTTGGGTGAATTTGGACGTTGGGAAGGCTAGGTTCAAAGTTGGCCGAACTTTGATCGTTGTTGCAGGTATGATCGTGTGGTTTTTAGGCCTTAAAACTAGTCTAACGTGGTTCTACTAGTCCTAAGCTTCATTTTGGTATAAAGAACGTGAAAAATGGTTGAAAAACGAAGGAGAAAATAAGGTTTGAAATTTTCCCAGTTTTCCGGCGACGGCGCCGGCGACGGCGCCGGCGACGGCGGCGGCGACGGCGGCGGCGCCGGCGACGGCGACTGGCCGGAGAAGAAAGGGGAATATTCCGTTAAGTTTAACGGAATATTCCTAACGGCAGTGACGGCGTCAGTTAGGGAATATTCCGTCAGGATAACGGAATATTCCTGACGGCGTCAGTTGACGCCGTCAGTGTGCAGTGCACGTGACTGCGCGTGGGGGCGCGTAGGTCCGTGCGTGGTCAGGCGCGTGGGGGCGCGTGCGTGGTCCAAAAATTATTTTAAAAATATGGGTGTGATCCTGAGGTTGTGTAGATCACGTTGGTATATTCAATTGTCCAATTTGAGCAATGTATGAGAAGTTATTACGAGAAGTTGCTTAGGTGCTTTTAAATTAATGTTTTCGTAACTTTGTCGCGTATAGGTGATTCGTTTTCCGAGGACGAGCGTACGCACTCGAGGCAGGGGGGCTACGACCCTTCTAATTATCAGTGAGTGGGCTTTTGTTTTCCGTATATACCTATATACAGTTATATTCCCAGAAATTAAATAGAAAATGTTATTTGTTTTATGCCATGCATTATATGAATGTTGTTTACGCATCATTGCATGTATTATTGGTGAGATACATACATATATACATGTGTATTTGGTGCGGTGGATGCACAGGTAAGTGCTAGGTAAGCGGTATTCAGGTGGTTATGCATTCCTGTTTATTATGCAATAGTAGTTTGAAATGCTTAGAGAGCTCATAATCTGCACCCCCGGTGTTAGTGCTCCCGCCCAGGGCCAGGGCACAGTCCTTCACGTGATGTTCACCAGCACCACACGCTCGCCTTGGATCCAAGTTAGGTGCAAGCCTTGTCGGACAGACTACATTAGGTGGTTCCGACTCGTAGGTGACCCGCGATTATTCGCACAGTCTTCACGTGATCGTAGCACTAGAGCGTATATATTACACCCAGTCCTGTCGGACAGACTACATTAGGTGGTTCCGACTCGTGTGCAGATTCAGATGTTGAGTTGAGATTGGAGCTCTATATGCAGCGGTACATGTCACGTTAGGTGACTCCCGGCTGCCAGTTTATATGTGATTGATGTGAATTACGCTTGAGCATTTACATTTGATTATGAGATTCTGTTGTGGTATATTCTCAAGCATGAATGGCATATGTGGAGCATGATTGACATACCTATACATACGTATATATGTTCATTTTCTGGGAAGTATACAGGTTTTACGGCGAGGGGTTAGAATGTATTTTGCTAAAGAGTTTTCAAAGAGCTTTGTTTTTGCCCACTCACGCTTTTGTTTTTCGCCCCTCCAGGTTCTAGTGGTCTAGCAAGTTCGGTGGGTTATCCCAGAGGGCGTCCCGGCATTTCTGACAGACACTCACCATTGTAGGGTCACCTTCGGGTGTAAATATGTCGTACCTTTTCCTTTTGGACTGTTGTAGACTTGCTCTGAACTGTGTCTCACATACACTAGTACTTTGTATGCTATTAGGTTTTTATTTATTCGTACTTTTATATTACTATTTTAATAGCTTCCGCACGCGCACATGGTTACGTCACCTTCGTGTGACGGCCAGCATGCCCTGATCTCGGTTGGGGTGTGTCAATATATGTGAGATATTATCTTAAAGTATATGCTTTTTGGAGAAAGTTATGTTGTGACAAATTGTAAAAGCACTTGAATGAGAAATACTTGTTTCTTGTAAGTTGGCTGAGACTGAGAGTTGTGGCCCTTTTTGCATCAGTAGTAGTTGCATATTGTCATCTTCCCATATTCATGCATATATCAAACATTGCAGATTCCTTGGCTTTAGTAGGAAATTCATGATATATTGTCATTACCATATTTTCATACTTTTAGTCTCAAACCTTTATGATAATTAGCTTAGACTATGGCTTGAGCTACTCTTTCTTTAATGACGATGTGACATCATTTTATCGTATAAACGTTATAATCAAAATTGTTCATTATCTTTATTAGCATATCATCTTTAGAAGATTCATTCAATTTAGAGACCATGTAGTCATCCATGTGTCCAACAAATCGACGATTAAGTTAACAAGTAACATTCTCAAGATGAACCGTCACTTATGATATATTGAAATTTGATTATAATGTTTGTACGATGAAAAGATGTCACCCCGTCATTAAAAGAGAAATGACCAAACGGTGTCCATATTTAATCGCTCTCATGGAATGAAAATGTTAATTATAAATATGTAAGTGAGAGATCTTAGACTCTACTATTTGGAATGACAAATTTAAACCAAATTATTATAGATGATCATTCTGTACTTTCATACTCTTACTCCTTAATATAAAGATACATATAATTATTGTATTAAAAAATTGTAAAGCATGTGTGTTTCCATATTTTATTTAACCACTCTTACACTATGCAAACCGCAACGGAAATATCACGATTATAAAAGCATGCATGTGTGTGATTTATCTTTAGGAAAAATTATACCTTAATAAAACCATTTCGTTTTCAATTTTTACATTTTACAAAATTAAAAACCAAAATCTTATTTTAATAATTACTTTTGGTTATAAAAAAAATAAAAACTGAAAAATACTCTCTTGAATTTTCAAAATTTGTACTTGAGTTTTCAAGTTTTGGTTTTTAATTTTTTTTAAAGCTAAAAATAATTATCAAACGAGATTTCATAAATAATTTACAAAAATATAAAAACTGAAAAAAATATTTTGTCCCACCACAGAACCTCTCTTGAAAGGTACCCAACATTTAACATGTTTGGTACATGTCCATGTCCTCAAATTCTAAATACCTACTAGAACGGATAATGTAAATAATTTGATTAGATTTAGTGCTCGGTAGTCAGCAATCCATCCATTTAACTGTATGTTGTTTAAGCATCAAATTTGAACTTCCAACCTAACAAAACTAAATCACTCGAACCTTCTCATTGTATGTTTTCGACTTTCTTTTTATCTTGCAATGCTATTGATGATTAAAACTCTTTAATTTCTAGATCACCCTTTAATTTCATTAGCAAAAAAAATGGGGAAAGAAAACACAGAGAAGTTTTTCCTTGAAATACGAGGAAATAAGGTCGGTTCTGTGTAGGCACTGAAGCATACAATTCAACATAGCCCTTGCGGTCGGTCAAATGCATCTCGAACAAGTCTTCTCTAGCATTGAAGCCTAACCCTTTAAGAATTAACTTTGCAAAAAAAAAAAAATAATAATAACTTAATTAGAAATCATTTAACTGTTTGACCAATGTTTTCAATATTTAAGTGATAAATGGATCGTCTATTTATTGGGATAACTGCTAGGTGAGTAAACAATTTTGGTTTCAATTAAGTTTTGGAGAGATGATGTTCAAGGAGGTGACCAAGAAAATGAACAGTTCGAATCATCCTACATCATTGCAAGTTGAGAAGATAGAATGAGAAGTTTGATTGCATACTACGATAAAAAAAAATGCTTAATCCGTAAACTTATAAGGGTAATGTTAGGGAGACCAAAGTTTTATACCAAATTTTAGAAACCAAATGATGTAGTTGTTGATGATTGGATTATTACTTAAGTATTGATTAATATGCTTATTTCTTATTGATGACACATTATTTGGTTTAAAAATTTGGTCTACTTAACATTACCCAACTTATAATAATGTTTTGGATATAAGCATAAAATTAGCACCAAAAGGAATTTGTTAATGATCCTATCCCATATAATAATATTCTCTAATCATATCGTGTGACATGTTATGTGATCGATTGTTGATTAAAGATCAACCGTGACAACATTGTTTCATTTAATCAATCAAATTTGATGCAAAAATATTAGTATGTAGATCAAAAAAAGGATTTAAGGTTGGGACTTTGGTCTTAGAGTTAGGTCTTTTTATTTCTCCTATTTATTTATTTTGAATGAAAGGTCTTTTGGTAGGGACTTGTGTCTATGTGTGTAGATTATTGATCAAATTGGTGAATAAAATTGTCGGTGGGTGGTGGACATACATGTTTGCCCAACTAGACACGTTTGAATCATATGTGGTGGACATTTACGCCCTAGTTGGACACATAAACATTCAAATCTACTGTTTTGTGGCCTTTGGGCCATATGCAACAAATGCTACTTTGAAAATGGCAGACATAACAAATGTGAATTTGTACAGTTTGACTAATGTAGTGCGATCACATCTTCTTGCACCGAATTTTAATTTCTTTCTATGTAAATAAAAACGATTATTAGTACTCTAAAAATTTCATTCTACATTCTTTATAAGTGTATTTTTCTTTCTAATTGTAAAAAATTGGGACTACCAAACGTGATTTTTAAAGTGTTAATAATAATTCGCTTATAAATTAGAATAATTTATAATAGTATATAGTCTTTAATAAGAAAATGTCAAATATAAAGTCACAAAAGGAACTGAGAAATACAATCGTTTTACAATACCATCAACTTTACTTAATCAAAATCAAAACAAGAAACAAATATTTCTTGCCTCCATTAAGCCAACTTGATGAGGCATGTCATGAACCTTGTTTATGAAGGTACAAATCTTCCAACCCCACAAATTCATGATAAACATTGAATGTAACGGTAGGAAATACAACGGCAGAGAGATAATTGGCTATTTTTGTTATAGTTCGTGTCGCAATTATTCTAAAAAACAGTCAAGTGGAAAATCGAAAGTGACCAACAAGTTCAGGGAGCATATCGACGAACTATTCTCAAAATTATACTAGCTTTCAATTATTGAAGCTCCAGGTCAGAATTTTATGATCTTCAATGAGTTGGCCAGTTGATGCAGTGAAACCAACATACATTTCATCAAGACAAACTTCAGAGAGATCAAGTGGAACCCTAATCAAAGGCTGCTCAGGCTTCTTCACATTTTCAGGAGCCAATATCCAGCTTTATTTCCAGTACTCAATCCAAGCTTGATAGTTGTCTCCACTATTCAGCTTTATTTCCTTGAAAGGCAAGTTAGTGTCGTTACTGCCCTCACCAAGCCAGTATCCAGCTTTGTAAGAAGCCAGAGAAGTTAGAGAATTGACGTTAACGCCGACGTGATTATCGTTGATATCACCTAATTCTTTGTTTTGGAACACATCAAATTCGATGCCAAAAGCGTGGTTGTTGGGGTTACCGTCATTGGTTTTATTCAAGAAGCCGAGATGTTGGGATGGAGAGGCGGATTGGATGCCGGGAGAGGGAACGAAAACAAGGACGAATCCATGGCCAGGGAGAGAGTCCTTGTGTGGGGTTATGGAAAAGGTGAAGGAGGTTGTGAAAGGCAGAAGGTTTAAGGAGTTTGGATACCTTGTGGGGACTTTGGCGTTGTAGAGAGCTCTGCCAATGGAAAATGTGGTGTTGCTTGTGAGAGAAAGAACACCAGAATCTGTTGTTGCATTTCCAAAGAGCAAGATATCAGATGAGTTGAAACCAGTGAAGGAGAAATCAACTGCAAAACTCGATTGGAGGAGAAGGAGGTTGGTTAGGAATAGTAGAAGTAATTGAAGGGACTCCATTGAATTCTATGGCACCTGCACCAAGCTTTGAGTTTTCTGCATCATCCTGCGGTCAAAATATATACAACTTGCCTTGCCTTCCACAAGCAACAAAATTGAATTAAACCCAACTTTTACTAGTCAACATTTGCGTGGTAAAACACGAGAGTGAACAAGCATAGAGACTTGAGAATTGATTTCCGCACATTTCTTTCCACACTCCAATTCATTTCTGACCCTTAGATTAAAAAAATCAAAGGAGAATCAAGGTACGAAAAAAGTTGTGCGGAAATCATTTCCTTATAAAGTTTTGTCTTTCAATGTCTACAATAGGAGCAGACTTGAACGTAACCAAGTTGGCTAGAGTAATATGCCTCTCCTTTCCCATTGAAGTTCAAATTTTTCCCTTCCAGTACTTTAGGTTAGATTAGAATAAAGTGAGAAGAAAAATAC
Organism: Pyrus communis; assembly: GCF_041283825.1. Taxonomy (NCBI): domain Eukaryota; kingdom Viridiplantae; phylum Streptophyta; class Magnoliopsida; order Rosales; family Rosaceae; genus Pyrus; species Pyrus communis. Next base: position 4,862,781 of record NC_142567.1, read on the forward strand.
AAACGCCTAGTTAAACACAACCAGATAAATTTTCAACCTTACAGTGCCAATCTCCCCAACAATTCAGGCAAGTCTTAGTCTGCCAATCTCCCCTACAATTTAGGCAAGTCTTAGTCGAGGTAATCATCAGGGTAGTCACACTTTTCAAGATCAAATATTATTTAAAATCAAAGGAGAACTAGGAAATTCTGCAGCAACTGTTATTGATGCATATAGCACTCCAGTCAAGCCGTACGAAATGGGAGTAATCATAATTACATGTGGAAGTGAGAAATCTGAACTCAAAAGAGTAAGCAGAGTCATCCTTTCCCCTCCTTTTTTTTCTTCAAAAAAGTAAACAAATAAAGGGGAAGGTGTTTTAACAGTACAAGGAAAATTACGCTTTTACATCACAAAACACAATTTTCATATTTCCCACATACTCTACAGCTTATGGCTTATAACAAGCTCCGCATGAATGGGCCATGTTTTTCAGTAGCAAGGGGGTGACAATGATAACGATACAGGTGAGAGAGTAAGCGAGCGTGTGTTCTAAGCTATAAACTTAGTTAAAAATGGGCACCGGCTATTCTTCCACGGGTGCCCCTCCTATACAGAAAAAGAAAAGCACCCCCACCATTGAATGACTCATATTTCACAAGAGAAAACCAGCAATTTTATCTGCTGGTGATGCTCTGCTTTCAGTTCTACTTATGCCAGCTCAACGACCAGAAACAAATAATGAATTGGTGGATATTTGGTTCGCCTCAGCGTGGAATTTTCTGACCTTTGCCTTGTCTAGGCGTGCTCGTCTAACAGCTTCTTGGACCTGGAGATCGTGGTCCTTCAGCATCTGATCCGTGTTGCCAGAGGGTACTAGCAACGGACCCGAGTAGTGCATTTTGTGACCCTTAGATCCGTAACCAACCTAAAATAACCAATATAAAGAACGCTGTATTAGGCAATAAGAGTAAACAAAAATAAAAAAGAAACATAAACCAAAAAGAATAGCTTCTGAACCACAAATCACAATCAAAACAGTAGGCACACCCTTAAGGTTAATTGTAGAAAATTATAAATCAATGAGGAATCCCCATCATAGGGGAAAAGGCATGAGTTCAACTACTCACAATAATTGGATCTTTGTTGCTTCTAATATCTCCTTTTTGACAAGAACCTGCATTGGCCTGCTTTTGATCGTGTTGTAAGGGATCTGATGCCTCCTTGAAGGAGCCTGGAAACCTGCCTATTGCTTTTGGAACTTCCATTTGCGAAGAACTGGACCTTTTTCTGCGTTCCTCAGATAACATACTCCTCCTTGCTGCCACTAAACCTGACATTGCTGACAAGTCAACCCCAGTTGAAACCTTTGGAGCATCATCTGGGTTCTTAGTAGACTTGGCCCATGCAGCCCGGTGAGCCAATGGCCCTGAATGAGAAGCTCGATTATGATTATGTCCATGATGTGCTACACTTGCATCTACGGCTTGTGATGGCCTAGGTGGATCAATTGGAAAGCCAGAAGCAACTTCTTCTGGATGAGGGTTAAACTTCTCACTCCGGCTCTTGGAACTGTCTTGTCTTTTCTGTAACAAGAAAACCCTTGTATTGAGATATATATCCCATATGGTGTGGTACCATAAACAATACTGAATAATTTACAACAAAGGGTCTCCGAGAGGAATTTGAGTCCAAAAGTCCTTTTCATTGAATAATAACGTGCAATGTGAACCACGTAAGATTATAAGTGAAAGAAATTATTTCACAGCTGATTGGAAAAATACATTATTCCATAGTTGAAGAAAAGCAAGTCTGTAATTATTAATTAACAAGACCATCAATGTTATGTGGAGTTATTGTATTGGTAGAAAACACAAGCCTTGGGTATATATAACTCAAGGGAAATTTTGGGTGGACTGTAAAAGCCCCCTTTCATAGTAAAAGAACAGAAAAAAAAAAAACCTTGATTTTTAAAGAAGAAATCGAAGAGGAAAGGAGAGGATAATTTCCAACAGATTCCTTTCAATAACAGTGCACTGAATATGTCATTTTAGTACTGCAAGTTCATGCAAAAAAGCAAAAAGGCAACGCATAAATATCATCATGCTAAATGCATATGCATCCTGGTGCTGGTTTGACCCCCACCGATCCCCCTCTCTCCTAATATTTAACAATTTAACCCACTAACGCTATCGTTTGTCAAAAACAAAAAAAATCATCATGCTTAACAATTAGAACATAAATCAATGATGGAGTTAAGTGAGTGTTTTTAGTTAAAATAACCTCAGGTTACCTTCATTGACATGACTAATTCGGCATTGGCATCAGGTGCTGGTACGGCTCGAGACTCTCTTGTTCCTCTCCTTTCGTGGTCAAGCCTTTGGCCCTTCCCTGCTGCTCCTTGTCTACCAATGTGTGGAAAAGAAGATTATTACTATATAGTATATACATCACCCACACTTTCAGTGGTAAAAATAAAAGAGGAAAAAACTACACGTACAGGGCCAAAATTGATATCAGATTCACAATACTCAAATTAAATCTTAAGAAAATGAGAAGACAGAATTCAACAAATAATCATCAGTGTATGAACATGTACTTAGAAATAATTAATGGTTTTACACCAATGCACTTCAGAAATGAGACTATCATAACCATATATAACCCCAACCAGAATCCAGACTCTTATGATCTCACTTATTAATTACCAAGCTTAAACCATGCCATGATGTGTGCTAAGCACAAACAGCTGATAAGTTTTTTAGTTTCCCTTTATTTGATGTCAAGGCCCAACAACCCCTTTTCAGAAGCTCATTGCTAAATCACAGAAGCACAGCTCATCAAATGTGCCTGACTTGTTCAATTTTCATAGTGCATGTATCATTAGGCATATATTTTTGTGTCTTTTGGGAACTTGAACCATTCATGCTGCAAATATAAGTAGTTTAAATAGTACATATAAGTAAATGTAAATTGGTGCAAGTGCTTTCCAACTATAAATTGAGAAAGAGTAAATAAGTAGTTACTATTTTGTGTAACAACAATATTCACCTTCTAGCTTCCTCATCACGCACTTTAGCATCAAACTCTTTGCTTGGAGGATACTTTGGCAAACTTGACGGATCACAAGGAAGAGGTTTAGTTGTAAAGAACTGTGAAAAACAAAGGATCAAAATGATAACACATGAGAAAACACCAAAGCAAAGTTATGGTAGAAAAACTCGTAATGAAAACATGATCATTCTAAATCTAAATAGTTGCTAACACTGAAAAGAGTTAACAAATGTTCCTGCCAATTGAAATACTCAATGTGGACTATAACAATTTTCAAAGTATAGTCAAGTCAAGAATAAGAAAACCAAAAGAAACTTGCTGCAATCTGGTGGTTTGGCTGACATGATTCTCAGAGCTAGTAATTAGCTATCGTCGTTAATGGCAGAAAAAGAGAAGAGATTCTATAAGAGAACATTATGAAAAGGACTTAACTAGTTAAGTTGAAGTTTCCAAAGCAACATAGGCAACAGAATAAAAGCACAAAAAAAAGATCTACTGCACATGTAAGCATGCACTGGCACACACAGAGATCTAGAATGGTGTTAAATGAAAAACTAAAAGACTGCAGCAAAAATAATGACAGCATAACGAAATGATATAGGAATTAATTTAAGATCCAAACCTCGCTCTTGAGAGCAGAAGCTGCAGATCCACGATCTGCAGGGTCTATAGAAAGAAGGGTCTCCATAAGTGCTAAAGCTGGTGCAGGGAAGTCCTTAAAAGTTTCTGCAACACAGCGTCTATAAGGCTGTTGAGGCTTGAATATGGTTGCATGAGGCAACTTTGATTTTCTCCAATACTCTTCAGAAGGTGAGCCACAAAGCTTGAAAATCTTATGCAACTGTTCCACCTACAAGGCAAAAATCCACAAGCTCCGGTTATTCAGTTGCACAACACTTTAAATCAGAGAGAAGCAAAAGAGATTCTGAAAGTAAAAATCAGAAAGGGGACATCCTAATAATTACAAAGTCGGCACAACTACAGGGAACAGAGAAATTAAGCAATTTGAATGGAATTAGAAACAGTTCGTAAACTATCCCTAGCCTACCAGCTAATAACCACAAATCTTTCATGGCTGCATGGCCCAATGAGGTTACTTACAAAGCCACCTCTAAAGAGCCATCTCACATCTAGCAAACCATTTCTAAGAAAGGGGAAGAATAACTGAAATTTTACACTCAAACTACTTCATAGTGTATAATGAATCTAAAAGGAACAATAATTCAGAGAGCCACAAGACAGACATGAAACATGCCACCACTAGGGTTATGTTGTAAAATCACAGCAAACCAGGTTAGGAGTACGGATGGGAACAAGTGTATGGAACATATTTATGAAGATGATTCATTATGGTGAGTTCCACTAAATAAAAAAGGTTCCTAGCTGATTTCTTATTCTTCCACCAACTAGAAAGTATTCAATTTAAATGCAGAAATGTGTGTGTGTGTGTGTGTTTTTGCCACCAAATAGTCGGAAGATAAATATTAGTGAAGAGCATCAACTCTACATGCCCACAAGGAAAAAAATCTCTAAATACCTCGGTTCTTCCAGGCATAATAGGCTTTCCAGAATACAGTTCAGCAACTATGCAACCTGTACTCCACAAATCCACAGCCGTCCCATAGTAAGTAGCACCAAGCAAAAGCTCAGGTGGACGATACCATAGAGTTACAACACGACTTGTCAGAGGCTGATTTTGACAAGGATCAAAAGAACTTGCTAGACCAAAGTCAGCGATTTTCAGCATGCCATTGTTGTCAATTAAAAGGTTGGAACCTTTAATGTCACGATGCAGAACACCACGACTATGACAATGATCAAGTCCACATAACAGTTGCTGCATGTAACATTTAACCTGCCAATAAATCAACTGAATCTCAATCCTCCATCCACCTGAACAATCTCTATATTGCCTATATATAAAATTAAACAAAATACACGAGCAGCATAATGGGTGCTGATGAGAGAAAGTTCATAACAGGAACATCATGAACTGCAGACACAGGAAGCAAGAACTGACGAAAACCCCCACTAACTTGTTATGTTTAGTCTATGAGGCAAAACCGACCACTAAATACCTGTGCTTCTGTAAACTTCAGACCAGGGTGTGAAGCAAGCCCTGCCAAATCATGCTCCATGTACTCAAAAACAAGGTACAAGCTGCAAGACATCCTTGAAGTAACTAGACCTTCTAGTTTTATCACATTTGGATGATCAAGCCTTCGTAAAATGTGAATTTCCCTTGCCATAAAGCGAACACTCTCAGGCTCTAGGTTATCAAACCTCACTTTCTTCAAAGCAACAATTTTCTTTTGATCAAGATCACGGGCCCTATAAACATTACTGTAAGTACCCTGACCAATCTGCAAAATATAAATATAAGGACACAACCAAAGCCAGCCAACAGTTACGGAAATCGTAAGAGGATAGTGCTAAGGAAAAATAAACAAAAACACCAGAAATATCATATCACCAGATGGAAGAACCCGATAGAATGATATAGTTTTTATTGAATGCCACAAACCTATTGCTTTTCTCAGTGTTATCGTCAAAACCAGTTAGGTATATAAGCATAGTAACCAACAAGCAAAAAACAGATAAGAGGAAGATGATTCTAGGTAGCATCCAATAGAGCACCCAAAACATAAAACTGGAAGAGTTTAAAAAAACAAGAAACGCAAATCTGCTTAAATGCAAATCAACAAAATCCTCTAAGTTTTGATAATCCAGTTCATAACTTGCACACCCAACTACTCCACCAACATAAAGTCTAGACTCCCAACGTAAAACCGTTATGCTTAAACTACTTATCCATGTCAACTGATTTAATTGCATGCCAGTAAAGAAGAGGAGCAAATGTAACACCTATTCTTGTCTCAAAGTCTAGTGAATGTGGTTTCTTATACTTTCACAGGAAAGTAAAGAGTGAATTTTGCACCACAAGAATTCCATGTGCCTATTCATAAGTATACCTTGACACAACATTCTTAAACTCGGAAATAACTAAAAAGTAATAACAGTAATACTGTCTTGTGACCCCAAACTACTAAGTAAAAAATTGTTCCTCAATAAGTTATGATGCACAAGGAAACAGCTTTCAATAAAATAGAAAATACCAAATTCAATCTCAATAATAAAAAATAGGATAAGCCAAAATCAAAGATTAAATAACAACAAAGACAAGGAAAGAATGAAGATTTGATTTGCACCATAAAGTACTTGAGAACTAAACAAGAAAAGAAGCATACTTTATCTAGCTTCTCAAATGAATCTGCACGTCGCGGCACCCATCCTTTGATGGCCTCTCCAGCCACTGCAGCTAGCCAGGAGGGCCACCCTGCTGCAACCTGTTCCCCTTCTGCAGCTTTCGGAATGATACCAATCCCAGGATGTTGAGCAACAACATATTCCATCTTTTCCCTCTTCCTTTCAAAATTCTCCCCGTTCAATCGAACAGGCCCATTTACTTGCTTATCAATCAACATTGCTCTCCCATCATTGCCATCATATCGATCTTTCGCTCGATAAGATTCCTCCCTCCTGGATGAAGCAACCCATGTTGTCCGCGAGTCTGATGCCCCCATGTTTGACAATCTCTCTCTGGGGCTCTCCTTGCTATCCTCAATTGCAGAAGGCTTACAGAAAATGCAACCCATTATGCACCAAAACCACCCCCAACAATCCCCTCCTTTCGAACCAATGCTCACACCCTCAGAAATCTTGCATTTTTACAATACAATCCTCATCACCAAAACCCATATACAAAAAGTTCAAAAGTTCAAAATATAAATACTCAAAACAAAAACCCAGAAATCAACTCATCCAATATATATATAATCCAACAAGCACCCCTTCACAAACCCACCAAAAACATACATTTTGCCAGAAGCAAATGCCCGCAATTTCAGAAACCCAAACCCTAGAAATCTTGAAAATCTTCTATCTTTCACCAGAGTAGGTTCAAATTCAGCACATAAAATCTTCAAAAATGCCAGTTCTTCAATATAGAATGCAGACTCTCAATGACAACAATACCCACATATTCAAAACAAACAAAACCCCAATTTCCAAAAAGTCCAAACCTTTTTGCAGAATCTGCAGAATGTTGAGTACCTTGAAGATACAGCACCTCTTTTACTGAAACCCTAGAAAATTATTTAGGGCTTTTGGAGAAGAAGGACATGGATCAAAGGGCTCTCGGGGGATGGAGAGAGACACGTAAAGTTGGAGAGTTTCAGAGAATTAAAAAAATTAAACAAAAATTAACATCAAATCTCTGGAATAATATAATAAAATTGAGCAAAAAAAAAAAAATTAAGAAAAAACTGGTAAAGTAAGAAGGGGGGAGTGTCCCCTACCAGTAGCAGCAGCTTTCAGTGAAAGAGAAATGACTGACTCTCTATTTTTTTTTTTTTTTTTTTTTTTTTTTTTTTGAAACTGACCGACTGACTGTGTAGTTTGTAGATTCCCAACACATCAAAAATGACATTCTCTTTCACCATCTTTCACACGCGCCGTCTACCTTAAACAAATTAAGTAATTATTCTTACCGTTTTAAGAAAAAATTATTTATTTTCTATTAGATCATCTCCAACTCTTAGTCTAAAACCTAAAATTTTTAACCCAGCTCTAATTCTATGGCCTAAATATTTTAGCCCGAGATTATTAAAGAATAAATTTAGGCTAATTTTTTTTTTTTTTAAGTAATTTTTTTAAAAAAAATTTATGTACACTATGTGACATCCCACATCGCCCAGGGGAGTGATCCTTAAATGTATATTCTCATCCCTACCTAGCACGAGGCCTTTTGGAAGCTCACTGGCTTCGGATTCCGTAGGAACTCCGAAGTTAAGCGAGAAGGGGGCTAGAGCAATCCCTTGATGGGTGACCCACTGGGAAGTTGCTCGTGAGTTCCCAAAAACAAAACCGTGAGGGAATGGTAAGCCCAAAGCGGACAATATCGTGCTACGGTGGTGGAGCGGGCCTGGGAAGTGATCCACCCCGGGCCGGGATGTGACAATTTGGTATCAGAGCCTAACCCTGGCCGCGTGTGTGCTGACGAGGGCGTCGGGCCCCTAAGGGGGTGGATTGTGACATCCCACATCGCCCAGGGGAGTGATCCTTAAATGTATATTTTCATCCCTACCTAGCACGAGGCCTTTTGGGAGCTCACTGGCTTCGGATTCTGTAGGAACTCCAAAGTTAAGCAAGAAGGGGGCTAGAGCAATCCCATTATGGGTGACCCACTAGGAAGTTGCTCGTGAGTTCCCAAAAATAAAACCGTGAGGGAATGGTAAGCCCAAAGCGGACAATATTGTGCTATGGTGGTGGAGCGGGCCCGGGAAGTGATCCGCCCCGGGCCGGGATGTGACACACTATCCTAGTTTAATTTTATGAACATTTTAACCTAAAAATATTTAGATTCCGATAAATATTGAAAAATCATTAATTTTGGGTGATTTTTGAGTTAAATAATTTTTTTAATTATTTTAGCCGTTGGATTTAAATTCGGGTCGTTAGATCTTTTTTGTTACCATTAGATTTAATTATTTTAGCCGTTGGATTTAAATTTAGACCATTAGATCTTTTTTTACCGTTAGATTTGATTATATACGGTCTTAACCGTTTAATTCAATAAATCATGGGGGACATGCCCATGTGGGTGAGGTTCCACTGATGGTGCCCACACCATTTTCTAAGCTAAATCCTGGGCTATTTCTGGCTTAAGTTTTAAGTTCAATTTTCTACTTGGGTTGGGTTCTTTTTTTTTTGTGGGGGGGGATAGAAAAGGAAAAATAAGTTATAAGCTAGGGTTGGAGATGATCTTAGGAGTGAAGGATTCAAATTAGATATATGTTTTTGCCAAAGTGAGTGTTTTACTATAGTAGCGAAAAATAATAATATATATGGATTATAGTGCATATTTGATTCTTACCAATCTATTATGGTGTGAGTTTGATTCTTACCAACCATTTTTCTCTTAATAACTAACGTTATTATAAAAAAGAAAGTTTTATTAATCTTTTTGTGTAATGAAACAACGTCCAAGTTCGGACCATGTTAACATAAATTAAGGAATAATTAAGAAACTAAAATAAGCATGAATAAATTATTTCCTTTGGGGTGAGTGATGGCAGAGCAGCACTTTTCAGAAGACGCGAGTGCATTTCACATGCTTGCAAGGAGAGTGAAACTGTTGCAAATACACTTGGTCTGTGTCTACTGTCAACGTAGTCCGTAGAGAAAACATCTGGGTTGGCGATGTTAACGTTTTTCGCCGATTCGAGGATTCATGTCGATGGCTTTTCCACGGCTTTCTCAGCTTCGTCAAAACTGTTTAACTGACGGAATTACCGTCCGACTCGGCTCACACGGTAAAACTCCATACAACCATATCACTCCTCTCACTCGCCTAACAAAATTGCTTCTCATTCAATCGAATTAAAAATGTAATCAGTACGTTTATTTAGAAATGTAATTGTGTAAATTTTATTGAATTCCAATAGGATTTGGAGATTAAATTTTTATATATTTTGTATTAATTAGAAGACAAGAAAACCGATCATGATTAATAAAATAAATGAACTAATACATTATCAGTCAACTTTCTCTTTTTCACCTACCCTCAAAGTTAATTTTACAATACATTATCAGCATAAAGTATATCTCTAAGAAGGAGAGGATTCCGAAGGAAAACCCACGAGAGCTTTTTGCCATCTTAAAATTCAAATAATCCTAAACCCTAATCTATTTGGTTCCAATTTAATTTATGACATGCTATTATTATTGTTCTACGAGGTGGTGCACCACTGCCAGTGTAGAACACCACCATTTTTTTGTTCGTAACGAGGGAGAGATAGAATGGAGTTCTTCACGAAGTTCGAGCTCATGATATAATACTACCCCGTGATTAGACCATGTCTCTGTATATGCATGTTACTGATGAATATGTATAGGCATATCAAAAAAGGATAAAAACGAAGGGTTCCAAACCTTGAATCACATGAGCCGCTGAGTCGTCACCTAGCCCAGGTCATGAACGACATGTCAGTTGTCATGTCCCCTAACCTTCTGATATGTTACTGTTGAGAAAGAATCTCACATTGATTAGAGAAAAAAATTTGCATGGGCTAATAAAAAAGTTGCACTACTTCTCATATTGTCAATTGGTTTCTTAGTGGCATCTCAATTTCTTCATGATATCAGAGCATATTGTCTCACTTGTGAAGCAAATGGCCACAAGAGCTCCACGTTATCTTGTTTGTTTTATCCAGATGTTTGGCTTAAAAATTCGTCACACATGAGAGACATGTTGAGAATGAATCTCACATTGATGAGAGAATGAACCTTACATGGGCTTATAAATAAGTAGCCTTACAATCAGGATCACTTTTTCCCATTGAGTTTTTGCTAGCCTGATGAGGTTTTTGATAAGACACTTACTCTGGGTTGGTCATAACCTTGTGTGTGTTATTAATCATTCTGAAAATGTGAAACATTGGTAGCCTGCATTAACTCACTTTTCTCCTTAGACTATAAGTTTGTCCCGCTGGTTTAATTACCATAGCTAGATTTTGTGAAATTTTCTTTTGATACGTGCCCCCTACTAAGAGACTCGTGTTAGCAACTATTGTAACTACCGAGAATTGGCGACAACAACCGCCATCTCTTAATCATGAAAACCTAATGGAATTACTTCTTAAGTTGTACATACTCAATGAGAGTATTGTAATTAGCGTGTTTTATTTAGAAATGTGATTTTTCTTTTTCTCATTTTATGCACTTCTGTTTATTATTATTTTTTGTTCGATTCAACCCAATTTCAAAATATACAATAACGTGTGAAAAACAATGAATGTCGAAATCATTTTCCAAAAGAAGTGCAACAAAAACTTGGTAATTTGGATTCATATTTTTGAGTGAGCCTACGATATTCCACCACTTAGATCCAATTTTTACAACCATTAGATTGGATTGTACGCCTATAAGTGACGAATTATTCAATACTCATAAGTATTGTAAATTTTGGCATATTTCTACGAACCTTATTACGTTGGTATAAATGTTGCGTGCTATGAAATGATTCTGTGTGAAATTTAGGGTTCATAATAATTGGACCCATTTGATGTGATACGAGACATATAAAAAAGTTCGAGTGAGGAGACATGTAAATAAGTTAATAATATGAATGCTAATAATCATTAATGGGTGGGTCCACCAATGGTGCATTAGATTACAAAACCCATGAATGACCCAACGAGAGCTGTCTCCTGTCTTATTTAATATACCATCAGTTTGCCACGTCATCATGCTTCCATGAAATTTATGGCCGTCTCTTCTCCCGCTCCGACAAATAAACTAGTCCGTGGGAGTCAATCCAACGGATTGGAAAGATATTTTTTAATGTGACCGTCACACGAGTTAGTATATTATGTGTTTTTATATAAATTGTGGGTTACGTATGTTAAAAGCTTAATAACTTAAAAATTAAAATTTTCTACCACTTACATAAAAATACGTGGTGTAATCTGTGTTTCTATTATAACTAAAAATTTCTCTGAATTGAGATCCTATACTCGGCGTCTGCGAATCAAGTAATTCGGTTTAAATTTTGTAGTCCCAATTAGTTTATTTTACTGCTAATTATATGTACAATTTTTCTTTTGAACGCCTAAATTTTTATCTCTCTTGAACGTTTCAAATTGCTTGGCAAAGTGTGAGATTTAGAAAGAATCTCAATCCCACCCGACCCCTATCAATTTTCAGAGTTCTAGCTTGGGGCCCCACGCTCTTGGCCTCTATGCAGTCGACTCTTACATGTATTAGGCAAAGGCAAGGCTACTCACCAATTCTCTGCTTTTTTTTTTTCAAAAAAAAAATTAGAAAAAAAAAATCTAAATTAAGATTATCAGATGAGTCGAGCCTTACAATAGATTAACAATTCGAAGAAGGGTGGGCTAAGTCTCAATTTTTTGCTTTGTTCATAAACAAAATTTTGTGGTTAATTAATTTGATAATTTGTGGTTTTTTTTCTTGACAAAGATAAAATTCATTACTAACAAACCAAATATACACAAACACAGGCCCAATTACAAATAAAGCTAAGACTAAAAGATAGACTCACAGAGCAAAAACAACCCAAAACAATGGTTGAGCCCAAATTACAGCAAGTGGTTTAGTGGTTAGGACAAGAACTACGGCTCTCCAATAAAATAAAAAAAGGTGGGAGATCTTGGCTTCGATGCTCCGAGCTGGTAAGTCCACTTAACTGTGGCCACGAGTAAGGTGAAATTCCCCACAGCCTCCTCGGACCCAGAATGGATGGATAACTGTGGTGTCTCCTTTTAGAAAAAAATGGTTGAGCCCACAACAAATACATAGAAATAAAAAATCCTTGCAGCTCTGTTGGTGCCACAGCTGCAATTGATCGTGCCCCCCCCCCCACAAGCACCAGAGATCACGCCAGCAAGAGCCCTAGAATTGAGAAAGAAAAGGGCCGCATCATCCTGAAAAGGACAACCACAACGACTACCGCCACAAAACCAAGGAAGCAAGGGAGAAGAAAGACCACAAGCAACATTGCCGGGAAGGGCAAACACTAGGAAGGACCAACAAGGGCCAACAAATGTGGTGGTGCGAACATCCGAGCCAAAACCCTATTCACTCTCCTATAGATCCGTGACAAATCGCGGTGAACACCGACGGTTTAGTCATGCATACATATAAGCTTTTAACGTAAAATATGGTTTGCCTCTTGAAAGTTATATTCAACTGTTAGAAGCACTGCAACTTTCAATTGTTGTTTGGCTTCCAACTTCATACGTGAAAGGCTCGAACCAGACTTGGATTATAGTATTATACCTTGAACCCGCGGTCATGATAGGCCTCTTCTACTTCTATAAATAGAGTAGTCTACTGTAAAATTCATTTGTTATGTGAGTGAGTTTCTGCATATTCCGGTTCAAGGGAGCGTTGTGAAATTGCAATGCTTCGTATTATGGGAGATGAGTGTCAAGAACCATTAACACTAGTGTGATGCGTTATTATTTTCAAAGTCAAAGTGTCGAACACTTTCCTTAACTCGAGTTTAAGTTCATCTAATTTTTTTGACTATAATACTTACATGTAAAAAACACAATCACCATCTGACGATCATATATATAACTTATGTGATGTAAATACATGCATTTAGTACAATCACCATCTGACCATCGAGATGGTAATTATATTAATTACATGTAAGAATTGTAGTCAAACCCCTAACTTGTATTGATGATCGTTTTATAATAAATAATTTGTATGATTATTTATAATTTTCCCATGTAATTTTTAAACACTTAAGTTAGAAAAGCAGCCATACCATTTATTGAGTCAAATAAATAATTTCTTTTATTAATTTTTTTGACGAGAAAATGAAAAATTAATAAGAAACTGTAGCGAGTTCCAAACAATACCATAACGGAGTTTCATTGGTTAGATCATATATGTTATGACCTAAGAATTTTAAGAAGCTTAAGGTATGACAAAACTTTAATTGAATCGTGCAAAATATGAATAAATAAATAAATTTGTCATATTTTAAAGTGTTCAAATGTTGTATGATTTGGTTAGATCACTATCGGGGATTTTCTTCAAGTTGATGGTAGTGACAAATACCAACAACTACAAGTCGACAAGGGTGGATCAGTCAGTTTCTAATGAGGAACCTAGAAAGTCAATTTCATCATCAAGTTGATGGCAATGGCACCAAAAAAAATGGTGGACGACTGAAAGTGAGTTTTAAATGACTTAGAGAAATCATTTTTATTAGTCAAGGGACTTCTAATTTTTCTGTAACTTTTTCTCTTGAAGTTGTAGGGGCGTTCAAACTCGTGTACAAGGGGAAATGCACACTACATTGAGCAGCTAGCTTAACTCGTAATTGTTTTCATTACTTTTTTTTTTTTTTTTTTTTATGCGAAAGGAGCATGTTTAATCATTTTCTCTATTTTTTAGTTAAATTTTAGCCAAAATTGATAAGAAGCTATTTTAGGAGCTCTAAACAATTTCTACTCCAATCATACTCTCTAATTTAGGGAGTTGTAATACAAGTGACTTGTAGTTCAGACATAATACAAGTGTTTTCAAGATAGCTCATAGCTTGGTGCCAAATCCCAAGTTTACTTCAAATTGTCCAATCCTACCCTCTAAATTTCTTGAGCCCTAACATATTTCTCTCACAAAAATTATATTTCTATTGCGTTAGAAATGATTGAACTCTTTAATTATTTTTCCTACATATATTTTTGTAATCTCTTTTACTAACTCAATTAACTCTCGTATGACTCGTTATTTAAAAATCAAACATATTTGAGTTCATCTTAGTAATATTTCTCCTCTCATGGTCAACAAAGCTTCCCAGCTCAAACTCGTCAAAGAAAATATATTGTTTTTATTATCCATTTAACAAACAAAAGAAAAGTGTGAGAAAGGAAAATTAATGTAGAACCTTGAATACAGAGGTAAAAACTCTAAATTTTTTGACCCATAAACCTTTTGCGATTTGAGTTCATTTAATTTAATTTTTTTTTTTTTTTTTGGTCGGGAAACAATTTTTTTGCCAAAATATGAATATCCCACAACTCCAAATATATGACTAATTTTGACTCGAAAAAGTTAAAGATATTTCAGCTCATTTTTAACCTTTTTATTTGTCGGGAAACATTTTAAAAGTTGGAAATTTGATTAGGGCTTTACTTATTGACCATAATGGTTGTTCAAGAACATTATAATGTTTCCAAAAAGTAATGAAGTGATGGTTGGAAATTGGAATCCTAATAGCTTCCATGTTAGAAAATAAGAGGATTTAATATTAATGGGTTATAATTTGGGTCCAAATTCCATAATTACACACAAAAATAAATGTTTCTAATAAATAATAAGAGTAATAAAAGAAAATATTAATGAGACAACAGCGGCACAGCGCGGATGGTAATCCCCAAAATATTCGCCACCGAAACCCTAGAGACAGAGACATCTGATATGGATAACCCCTACAAACATTTTTAATTGAGTTCGAATTTGGAGCGCTTTTTCCGATAGAGGTACGTAATTGGAAGCTTTTTATAATTAAAACTCTACTCGGAATTCAGTTTTGTGCTGGCATTGATCTGGGTTAGTTTTTGGTTTTGGGTTGGATTTGCAATTTGCATGCTAATTTGATTTGGGGGTTTCCGGTTGGATTGGGGATTGGACTGGATGTTTGGTTGATTGGAAGGAAAAGTGCTTTTAGGAAGTGGGTTTTGCACAGAATGTGGTTTGTGTGCTTTTGGTTCAGAGTATTCGAGCGCATTGGTGTTTCAGATCGTAGGCAATTATATTTGGACTTGTTTAAGTGCGTGCTTTGATTTTCGGGATCCTTGTGGTTCTTTGTGTTTTGGAGATTCAGTTGGAGATATTTCAATGCATATTTGGATTTGCAGCTTCGAAGTGTAATTCATTGAGGATTTTCTGGTGATTTGGAGTATGATTTCGAGGTGGGGGCTGTGTGTTCGATGATATCTTTGCAAAAGAATTGTGGGTTTGTTGATGTGAATTTGGAAGTGTAAGAAGTTAAATCTCTTTCTGCATAGCGTTTTTCAAGTTTCGGACTTTGGAAGAAGAATCTGGGTTTCCTGAATGAGAGGCTCTAGTCGAAGAAGAAGGAAATAAAACTTAAAGAATTTGTGGATTTGAAGGTACAATGACTGGAGGGTCATTCGGTCTACGTACAGGGAGTTATGGATCACTGCTACAACAACAACCGATGCAGAATGGTCTTTCACATAATCAGCCAACACCTATTCTTACCCGCAAGTCTTCAAAGTTGCTTCTTTCCGGTTCAAGGGAGAAGGAAAGAGTTTTGCTCTTTGTCTGTAGATTCTTGGGTCG
The DNA here is from genome assembly GCF_041283825.1 of Pyrus communis. Taxonomy (NCBI): domain Eukaryota; kingdom Viridiplantae; phylum Streptophyta; class Magnoliopsida; order Rosales; family Rosaceae; genus Pyrus; species Pyrus communis. The sequence goes on from NC_142567.1 coordinate 4,878,723, forward strand.
AAAGCGAGTCACAATGCTTCTTTTGGTTGTCCTTGCTCTTTTGGTTTTCGTATTCAATTCCTTCACTGTAAATAGAGGTTTGTTTTCGTGATCCCTGCTGCTCTTAAATACACAGTATTGTATTCATTTTTAAAACAGGAATTTGTAAGAGGACATGCAGAGTCCTCATATTGATTGAGTTTATAGCATTTGAAACTTTACAAGTAACCGATTGTCTGAGCTTAGTATTATTTTGACACATAATCCGAAGCTGTCTTGATATGGGGTGTTATTGGAAGTATGGAACAAACATGATTGTTGTTTACACCTTGATATATTGTAAGAAATATCACTCAATTGAGTTTACCTAGCTGTATCTATTTCTACGTAATTGGAGCTAGTATGTTTGAGCCTTGCTTGTTGACGTTGGAATGAATTCTTTGTAGATTGTTTTCATATTTTCTGTACAAATTCATCTATTGTTCTCTACAATTCTTTTAAGTAAAATAATACATTTTTTTTTATGATGGACCAGAAAGCACTAATGTCATTATGACTCAACATAGTGAAAATGTGATACCTTATCGCGAGGAGATGTCAAGTAGTTCCGTAACTTTTGAAGACATGGAAGACAGACATGACATTAAACTTCCTTCTCCCCATTCCCTTGCTCAACCATTTGCTGTTGTTCGGGGAAATGCCCCTCTTTTGCCTCACCACTGTGAAAATTTTGCATTTCCCCCTCCTCCTCCTCCAACCGATCGAAAACGCTATGGACCACGCCGTAAGTTTTTGTATTTTTCTTTATTCTTTCAGTGTTTTTTTTTTGTTACACATTCTTTCAGTGTTTTTTTTGGTCGCCTATTCTTTCAGTAATATACCATGATATTCAATATGGTTTAAACATCTTTACATGAACTTGAGAAGTTATCACAAACGTTCTGAGGTGATACATATCCTGTTGCTGAACCATTGAATTTATTGTTCAATTTCTTTCAGCATGCCCAGTTTGCTATCTACCTGTGGAGCAGGCTATAGCTAGTATGCCAAGCTACCCCTCAGAATCACCTGTCCTACATAATTTGACATATGTTTATGATGAAAATCCTACTAGAGTTGAACCACATAGAGGTTCTGAATTCGGTGGATTTCCAACTCTAAAGCAGAGAAATGACTCTTATGATATAAAAGAATCCATGATGGTCCACTGTGGGTATGTTTACTCTCATCATTTGTTTTGCCTGGTTGCTTTTTATTAGTTAATGATTTTGTGATCCTTTTTAGTTTGTTCTTTTATCGCTGATTGCATTCACCCTTTCTTTTGTTCTCTTGGTGCTATTCAGATTTGTGAACGCAAGCAAACCTGGTCACCGGTCTGGATTTGATGTTGATGAAGCTGACCTTATGGAGTTGGAGATGTACCATGATGTCATTGTTGCATCAGCTGTCTTTGGTAAATCTGAGCTTAAGAAATCGTGGGATGTTTGCTTGACTGTATGCATATGGTTTACTTTTTCTCATGGTTGCATCTGCATCTTTGTCAGGAAACTATGACATAATACAACAACCAAAGAACATCAGTGAGTTTTCGAGGAAAAATGTTCCATTCTACTTGTTTATTGACGAAGAGACAGAAGCTTATATGAAGAATTATAGTGTCCTGGGAGACAGTAAGAGGATAGGGTTGTGGAGAATTATTGTTGTCCGCAACGTTCCTTACAGTGATGCAAGGCGTAATGGAAAGGTCAGTTTGTTTTGATTGATTTGGTTCATCCTTTTGGCCACATCCCACAATGTAGCTTAAATCAGTTATTTAAATTTTATTTTTGGTTTCAAGGATTTGCTGGTGCTCTTAAATGTTTTGTTTCTTACATACTGCATTTATTGATAGGAGATTGGTACTTTTAAGATTAGTTTATATGATTCATGGGAATTGATAGAAGCATTGCAAAGAAACACGCATAGACAAGCATGTATGAGGATGCTGATATGCATACAGAGATTGGTATAATTTGAGCATAATTCCTAAACCAAACCGGCCTGGCCCTTTTAAAAGAAAAATATTTTTGACCGATCTGGCTGCAGCATCCAGCTCACATTCAACTTCTGGTCTTGGTTATGTTCCAAGTGCTGCTTGCTAAGTTGTAGTTGAACCTTTAACCTGTAGATGTTGGGTTTTGCAACTGGAGTTTGGTCTGTTGTCAAATTGGCACTCCTAACCTTGGTTTTGGTGTTCCCTTTATGCAGTGTATGGATTTTAGGAAAAGTTAATGTCAATCTATTTTTAATTTAATAAATAGTGGCATGCTATCCAGAATTTATTCCATCTGGATTAAAAGGGATCGGGGGAAGTTTTTAGATGTTATTGACTCTTAATGTTTTTGTGGCAGATTCCGAAGCTTCTATTGCATAGGATTTTCCCCAATGTCAGATACTCTATATGGATTGATGGAAAGCTTCGGCTTGTGGTGGATCCTTTTCAAGTCCTTGAGAGGTACACTTCTTTTCTGACTAATGCCATGTGCACCCCTGTAGTAGTATAGTTGAGAATCTGAAATTACTACCCTGCCTCATACAACAACTGGGTGTTTGCTTAATTATCAGTAATTTTTACAGTGATTCTTTAATTCAGCATGGACCTTATGTAACAATGTGATATTGCAACCAGTTCTTATGCTGCTGTGCAAATTCATATTTGTTTTTGAGTTTTACATAAATAAACCTTGATCTTTTAATACTTAAATAATGTTCAGGTTCTTGTGGCGTCAGAATGCAAACTTTGCAATTTCAAGGCACTATAAACGGTATGATGTGTTTGTAGAAGCTGAAGCTAACAAAGCTGCTGGAAAGTATGATAATTCCACCATTAATGAGCAGATTGACTTCTATATTAAGGAGGGTTTGCAACCTTATTCAGAGGCTAAGTTTCCAATAACGAGTGGTAGGTCATTTATTCACTTGCGGTCATATGTAAGCTTATGCATACATATGGCAGTGTATGTTTTTCTGCTTTGGTTTGCATGTAGTAGCATTATCTTTCGCTTTATTTGATCTGGAATGTGGTGCTTTGTTCTGTGACATTCTGCAGATGTTCCTGAAGGTTGTGTTATCATAAAGGAACACATTCCCATCACAAATTTATTTACCTGCAATTGGTTCAACGAAGTTGATCGTTTTACCTCCAGGGATCAGTTAAGCTTCTCCACAGTGAGGGATAGAATCATGGGAAAAGTTGATTGGAGCATTAATATGTTTTTGGACTGTGAAAGGCGGAATTTTGTAATTCAGGTAATATCTGTCGTTTGAAAAATTACCGTATTTCATTCATCATGTTTTGTTTATTTGGAATATTTTAGGTTTGTCAGGATGTTGTAGAGTCGCAGGGTTCTGTTGAGCGACTAGGTCTTTTTATTTAGTGCCACAGACGCTTGCATCTGTGTTTTGCAATCTTGGAGATTTAGATGCATTGTTGTGCTAATGGTGCTCTGTTTAGAGTCCGGGAATTACTTGGAAAACGGCTCATTTTCCAAATAGAAATTGTATGCTGTTTGAACTGTTCTTTTCATCTTCATAGCATATGAAGGTAAAAGCTTATCCTTGGAATGAAGGTACTAGTCAATGTAAATTAACTAGTGGTAACTGGTAAGGTTTACTAGGATGTCAATGTGCCGAACTATGTTATAAGGTCCTCCTGTCTCTTTTTCGTTCACTTCCTTCGAATGCATAAGCTTTACATGTTACTATATGTTCATAGTGATTGCAATGTACAGGCATACCACAGAGAGTTACTGGAGCACATGCCTCCTCCCCCACCTCCTAGGGTTATTGTTCGTCGTCCGCCATCTTTGTCTCATGGTGCCACATCTGTAAAGACTCCAATCGGGAAGAAGATATCTCAAAAGCGTGGACGAGGAGATAAGAAGCGCCATCGTAAGGTTGCTGGTGGCAGTAGAGACAGCAAGACATCCTAATTTTTCTTTTTCTTGTTTTCTCCTTGAGAAATCTTTGACTATAGGAAAAATGTAATCTTCCTCCCCCCTTGTCACAAATTATACGTCGCGGGGTAGGAAGATTTGGTTAGATATGTGCAGGATAGGAAAGGACAGATAAAAGAAACTCAAATTTTCGTGTTGGAATTGTTGATATCATTCAAGTTTTTGTTCCTTTTTCTTCAGTAGCTGTGTATAATCTTTTGCCATGTTCCTCGTGCTTGCTCCAGAAAACTAGTGCCAGATAAATATTGTTTGACGTCCCATTTCAGAATCCTTTTTCAACGCGTTACGGTTTGTCATACCAACGTTGATTGTGTTCATTTTATCGTATTAACACAAAACGATTAATCGTTCATCGTCTGAGCTCTTAATGTGAAAGGCTGGGAAAGCTAAAATATACAAGGAAAGAGAATTGTGCAGAGAAAATGGAGGTTTTAGATGCACTTGCCGTTGAAGGTGGGAGAGGAGATGCGAGGAGGTTTGCTTTTACAAGATGGAAGGAGAGGAGCTGTAATCATGTGATCCCAAACTCTGGCCATCACTTGGCCATGCATTGGCAAATGTGCCTGATGAGTTTGAGGGATTAAGCAACACGCCAAGAGTGGCAATTTCCAGACATGACATGTTACACGATTTATAATTCGCACGAATATAAAATTATAAAACACGTGAATAGGATTAAACAATAAAATTTCTCCATTTTTTTAAGAGTAGTATGGGCTGTTGTATTGTTAAATTATTGTTTTTATATATTTTGTTTACTAATCAACCTATGGATTGACACGAACATGACATAAATATAAATAAGTTAACTCGATGCATACAATCCCTAATAATAAGCCAATGTCCAAAGATAAGCCTTTTGAATAAAAAAGAATGGCCACTTCCACTTCCACTTCCACTTCCACTTCCACAGCTGTAGCCTGCAAGTGAGGTGGTGGTCTCATTTGATGGTGATTTCTTCTATGTTATGTGTATCTTAATGCATTAAGATATGGTAAAGTTGCTGTCATTGAGTTGGTATAGGAGCGAACAAAGCAGGGCAGCTTACTTGGACATGGATTTACAACCATCCATCTAAAAGCCTTTGCCTTTGGGTGCAGAAGATTTGTACTTGTTTTTTGGTTTTATATGCAGATGCAGAAGATCCTGTCAGCACCAGCTCACAATGTGAAGTGGGTCTCCTAATTCTAAGTGGAAAAGTTTGGAAGATTCACAACTTGAAGTGGAAGTCCCTTCAAAGTCCTACTTATAGAGATTTTGCTATTAATGAACAAAGTAGCATATGGTCATGTAATATTCAATTTACTGAGCAAGTAAATATTCTTTTCTTCAGATGATTTTAAATTTGACGAATCAGAATTTAAAAAAAACGTGAGAAAATATTTTCTTGAATATAGTTGTCCATGTAATAAATTTAGCCTAAAGTAAATTAGAAAAATAATGTAGAACCCAATGGTTCCAAGACCCCACAAATTTTTCAATTGCTTTGCAGAACAAGGAATCAAAGGCAATGTTTAAATGTGTAGTCTTTTCCATTTATAGCATCTTTAAATATCTACAGCTAATCAAATCAATTAAAATAAAATAAAAATTCATCTCAAATAGAAAAATCCCTCCACTGACAGTCAGCTATTCAGCATGTTGTAGTTGCTGGAAATATCTCAATCGAGATTCATTCCTCTTTCCTCTCTCCCCTTTATCAAAACTGTAAAAACTCCCCCCCCCCCCGCCCCCTCTTTTTTTTTTTTTTTTTCCAATTTCATTTCCTATCAGAGCCCCAAGGATTTGATTCATGTGGAAAACATTGATAAATAAAGTTAGGGTTTTGTTGGGGTTTTCCTTGTTTTGAGGTTTGATTCTTTATTTCAAACCTTAAAATCTTGAAATCTTGGTCTGTTGGTCTCTCTGGCATCTGGGTTTCTTGAGTTTTTTTGAGTGGAAGCTAAGTAAGGTTGGCTTATGATTGGTTTACTTGCTCTGGTTTCTGGGATTTGTATGATGAGACTTTAGGGTTTAGGGTTTTTGATATATATGTGATCTTTTCAGTGTTTTTTATTGAGCAAATTGTGGTTGAATATAATGGAGTTTCGTTTTGTTCTATGATACAAGCGATATGCTAAACTGCGGACAAGGGGATTCAAACTCGGTACATAAGAGAGCACATCTTATCTTGCTAATGTGACCACGCTCACGTCTCGAAGTTTATCTGCGTAGAGAAGAAAGACTAGGGTTTTACCTGGGGTTTTGAGCTATGGGGTTATCTGGGTTTTTCCTAATATGTATGCTTCACTCTGTTGTTGCTTTGATTTGTGGAGCTTTGATGATGTTTTACTCTCATGAATTCTCTGTGTTCATCCATGGCCATGATACAGCAAGGAAGCTCCAAGGATCAACGCCTCACGACCGGCTTTTGATACGAACCGCGGATTCCTTCTCCGGTCTGCTTCTATTTGCTGTTGGATTCCTTCTTTTCATGGTTGCCTTTGTCAAGGACAACAAGTTCCAGAGCTTCTTTGCCAAGGGTTGTGTGTTGCTTCACATTTCTATGGCCATTTGGAGAGTTTACTTTGAAAAGGACCTGCAAGACCTAGCCGGAGACTGGCCAAAACAGGTCGCCGGCGACATCACATTGGCGCTTTCGTGGGCGTTACTTCTTGTGTACTCGTGGAGGGAGAAGTATGATTAGCAAAGAACTGCGGTCGCTCTGCTTCAAAATTCTGTTACTCTCTGAAGTATCTTCGGAGTTGCACATTATTCATTTGTCGGAATGGAATTGTGGTTTTGGTTCCTCGGCTTCTTGGTCATATGAAGTTGGAAATTGGAACCGTTTTGTCTAACAATGTTGAATTCTGGTAACTCCAAGAATTGCAGATAGAGAAAAATAAAGATTAGATTTCACCCTTCTGGTTAATTTATAGGTTGTTTGGATCTTGTTAATCTTGAACATGTTCTACAAACTCCCTTGTTCATTTGCAATTTTGCACATTCAATTGTGCCCCTCTTGTAAATTTCCTCACATTATAGAACAAATAAAATGATGAGAAATGCATTTACTTGTACCTTTCACTTGATTTTGCGACAACGTGTGATCAATTAATGTAATTCTTGTCTACATTTTTTTAAATTCGTAACATGGTTTTGGCAGTCTCTGCTACAATTTTATTTTGACATGGTTTTGGCAGTTTGTGCTACAATTTTATATTGACGTCAGGTTAATTTGTCTGATAAAAAAGAAAAAGAAAAAAAGAGTAAATTTGATAAAAGCTATAAAATAAAAAATAAAAAAAATTAAAAAGGAAAAGAAATGAAAGTTTTCAGCATATTTTTTGTGGGCCCACAGAGCCCAAGACAAGGGTTGACCCTTCGACTCATACACGGCCCAGTTTTAGCCTTGAAATTTTGAGCGGCCACTTTCGTCTTCAGAGAACAAACACCTTTTCTCTGCTCCCACTTTCTGCCTTCCAGAAAACGCAAAGCTTCTTCCTTTCAGCTTCTCCTCCTCCTCCTTCCTTTTCAGCGGTAAGTAATTCCTTCCTTCGCTCATACATTTCTGTCACCAATTTCGTTACCCTTCTGAGACATATTTGCTTTTCCATCCAATGAATTATGGATGTAAAGTTCCAAAATCTCTGTGGTTATGGCTGTGTTGTTGTTTGATTAGATGGGTTGCTTTACTTTTCATCTGGCTTTTCTGCTTTGCCTTTGTATTTAATATTTATAGTTTCTGTCGCTTTTGGTGAATATGTAGTATTTATGCTGGAGTTTGCTTGTAGTAACAAAGTGCCCACCATATGTTTGAAGAAATGCCCGAGTGGGTGTTGGATAAAGGAAGTGTCTTGAATCTTGATTGAAATCCTGAACTATGGTGAAAAAGTTTATTTCTTCATCTCGGTTTTTTGTTTTGGGATCCTGTGGATTTGTGCCCGTTTGGAGAAGTAGGGTTTAGGGTTTTTGCTTTTCGGGTGGTTTCTCCTCTCTTTTACATGAGCTAGTGTCTAGTGATTAGGCTAATCAGTGATTAACGTATTTTAGGGGGTGTTTTTCTATAAATTACGACGCCATATCTCTCTCTTCCATTCAATCTGTTTAGGTCTGATATGGTGTATACCATCCCTTATGAACACATGTTTAGCATCGAGGCTTCTCTGAGTCGAAGCTGATGTTCTTTGTTTTCTTTCTTGTTTTTTAATAGCATATTTCTGTTAGGTCTTCAAGAACTTTGAGAAATGGGTGGACTGCCGGCAGAAAATACTTCCTCTGCTTTGGTTTTGCAAAGGTCACAGCCTAATCAAGGATCAGCAGTCACTACTCCTTCCCTGGACACAAAGCCGAAGAAGAAGATCTGCTGTGCTTGCCCGGATACTAAGAAGCTGCGAGATGAATGCATTGTGGAACATGGTCAAGATGCTTGCACAAAATGGATCGATGCTCATCTCAAGTGCCTTCGTGCAGAGGGCTTCAATGTTTGAAATTTCCGGATGGTTAAGATAATAAATTGAAGGCTATGCTCAACAGTTTAGAAAGGAAACCATTTACTTTAGGTTTAGACATACAACATGGTAATATTTGAACGTTGGTGAATAATACAAGGAAGAAGAGCTTCTGTAGTTTTGTCTACTGTTAGATGCAACCATATTTGACTTGTATTTACTTAAATTTTACTGAGACTTACACCCTTCAAACGTTATAAAGTTGCAACATGTGAGCTTAATATATGCTATTGTCTTGGCTAATTGTAAGGCTCGCTTGAATTAGTTTATCATTCAAATATTCGTAAATTCCTTGATGAACTAATGCCTTGCTAACCTCTTATTCACGAGGACTTGCATAAATAAACATACACGCCTAGTTGGTGTTGTCTCAATCGAATCATGCGATGTCATTGTCACGTGGCTATGTGTTTCATGTAAATTCCTTTCCCTAGTCACACCACCCGTACAGTGAAATGGGATTTCTAATTCTGCGGTTTTTGCCATTCGTTTTGGTGGCTCAAAGGAAGAGCAAAAGGATTCAAAACATCTTCAAATGCTAAATAAATTGATTGCGCATTCTAATCATCTCCCATTTAATTCCAATCCCAAGATCAAAGGGGTTTCAAATAAGAACATATTGGACATATCCGTCATCTTTTATTTCATTTTTATATAACGGTGTTAACTGAAGGATAATTAAACATCAAACCTCAGATGAAAGGGTAAATTAAACTACTTGAGCTATAAGACCATCGTTATCCATAATATTGTATGCAAGAATACATCTATTACATTCCTATCTGCAATTCCTTGATTAATTGCAGCTATGATGTGAAGCAAAATTATGGTTAGGGGGAAAATAAAATGGAATTAATAGAGCCAAAGCATGTATTCTAATAATATCATTTCATAACATCACAAGGCCACGAACATGGCGATTACATGACACAACCAGAGAAACATAAACATATGAGTGACAGGTTTTCACAGACACTACATGTCACTCAACAGACACAAATACTATAAACAAACCAAAGACAAAGCCACAACGTTGTTTTCCCACAAACACTTTATTCGTTTACATCTTTAATTTGTTTGTATGGGTTTAGTGACCACAGGTGCAGTTCACACATAAGCAGACTGTGCCACACTTGCACTTTCCATCGTTCTCGGCGGCAGGAGCATCCACGACGACGGTGTCCATGGAGCTGCAAAATTAATCAAAACTCCCCACAATTAGTCTTAAGGAAACGAAGAGAAGAAAAGTTAATTCTTAGAATGTATTGAAGTTTATGACAAAAGTACCGGTTCTCAGTCTCAACGATCACCAAGTCGTAGCTGTTTCCCTTCTTCCTGCGATTTAAAAAATTGGCATGTTAAAGCTTTGAAGGCATGTATGCACCAATTAGATCGAAAAAAATGAATCTGAAACAGGAGATCTTCAACGTCAAGAAGAGAAATACCACATACTAGAGCTAAATCATTTCAGTTAAGCCCTCCATCAGTTATTTAATTCGCATTAAGCAAGTAAATACCCTATATAATCTTGTTATTAAGCGAGTAAACTACTAGTTGGCAACCCTAGTCGAAAACAATTATCAAACCCTTTCTATTGGAGAAAGATTTAGGTGTCACCGAGGATATATCACCATATTCCTATAGCACATATCACGTTTCTTGATTTGATTAGCACTATAGCTAGGGTTTAGTCTTCAGTGATACATCCATGGTGCCATACCTCTTTATACAGAAGAAAGACTTTCATAACACAAATACACCGTCATCGTAATATCTCATGCTAATCACGACAACAGTAGATTCATGTCATGAAAGTTGCTCTCTTATATACAGAGCAAGCTGAGTTCAAGCAGTACTAGCTATGAGCAAGATTTAGTCATGCAAGATTTACAGATCCATAACTAAACTGATAAAGAAGCATTACGTGCACTGGGAGCTGTCAGCACAGTCGCAGTTGTCGCACTTGCCCGACATGTTGCAGATGAACTTAGAACTTGGAACTGAAGTGTGTTTTAGGTTTTTGCTTGCTGTATCTCCAATCTGCACCATCGTCCTGAATTTATAGATGCACGGAGAGGGAAGGAGCAAGGGTGCTAGTTGCTGAGAGGTGGGGCCTACAGTGGACAGTAAGGTGTAGGTGGGGGCCTCGAGGCATGAGGGAAGCACACGTCTCCCGAGAAACGTCCGAAGGAATCTTGATAATGGAGGGCTTGGTCTGCTATCCTCCTCTCGTGTCAACTTCAGTTCTCTTTTTCACAAGATGACCAAATCACTTCGTGCACACATATTGAGATATGAATTGAGATATGTATCTCTCTCTCACTCTCAAGTTCTTAACTCATGAATTGGGAAAAGATTATAGATTAATTGTTATCCCTAAAGCTCTTAGTTTGTAGTATAATTAATGGAGATGAGCATGCACTTTGGCCCTTATAAAAGACAGTTGGGAGAAACTTGCATGTAATCGAGGATATCTCTCTTTCTAAATCTCTCATAAAGTGATCAAGGATATCTCCAAAGACTCGGTTTTTTTTAAACTATTTTTGAACGAGTTAAAACTTTTTTAATGTGATCAAATATCGTAGAAGCACACATGCATGCTTCTTCAAGAAATATTTTCAAGTGCTTTTTTAACAAACTTATATTATTATTTTTCAATAGTAAAGCACTTCTAGCAAATTCATAAATGATGTCAAGTGCTTCATGCATAAGTACTTAATTAGTAGCAAATGTTCAGTTTATTGGAGATAATAACTGGCAAGGCGAGGTCGGATATGCCCTCCTGCAGTCCATACTTCCAAAATAACCCCATCCCCCATCCTCCCCACTCCATCCCATTCGGCATGGGTTTGGGAAATTGAATCATCTGTATTTTATTGACAGAGATTATATGCAGCAAATTGAAACCGCTTTAGGAGCACCAAAAATTTACTAGTGGATTATGCTTCTTTTTTCTTTTATTTTTTCAGCCTTAATGTTCATTGTGATTACTAATTAGATATAGTACAAAAATTACAGGAATATTAAAACTTAAAAGGTTGTACTACCTTATAGGCTTATACGCATGTAAAAGCACAAATTCCCACGAAGTTTTCACCATCCAAGTGTTTAGAGAACTTGTCAAATTTGGCATCGAATTCAAGAGACGAGAACATATCTGCTAAACTTGGAACAAACCAACAAAAGCTGGCCTAAAGAGAAAATAGTTGGTAATTTGCTCCTCACTTATTCGCATCGATTCTTTCTCTTGAGACCATTAATCTTTAAACAAAAGTGCTATATATTTTTGTCCTAGTTTAAATCACATATTTGTACCATATTTCTAATAAAGATAGACCCACACATATATTGATAGCTTTGAATTGAATAGCTTTGCATTTTGGATTCTTGTAAGTTTTTATAATCTAAGGGCTTTTATATAGGCCAAAATTTTGCTACAAGCCATTTGTTTTTCTTCAAATTAAGGAACTTGGAGCACAAAATAACAAGTTAGTTATGTGACAGTGTTCTAGTACCACAAAATAATTTTTTTACATAAGAAAAAGATCAATCATAGAAATGGTACTCGATATCACAAAGTTTTTGAAATTAAACAACTTAAATCTTGAATAACTTAAAATTAGACAATCATATATATACCAACTTTGTTGTGTTTAATATTTCTTTTAAGGTGATTTTACATTAATGAAGAAAATAAAAAAAGTTCTTGGTGACTTTCAAAGCAATTGCTTCTCCGAGTAGCCAGCGTTGCTTTCAAACATTTTTCAGAGGAAGTATAGCCTTACATTCCCATGTACATTATTTTTCCATCTTTTTATCTACAAGTAGGGAAGAAAGATATATATATATATATATATATATATATATATATATATATATGTTCCTGTCCTCCTCATACTCCACTTTCTGTTTAACAGTCTTGCCCTTTTAAGGTTATCATTTTGAAAACATGTGAGGATCAAATGCATGTTGGCCACAATATAATATTAGTTTATGTTCAAATGCTTAAAATATTTGACAACTTAATAAACTAATATTTTAGGTTGGTTTTGCTTTATTAAATTATCAAATATTTTAAGTCTTTGAATATAAACTATTATAATCTTATAGCTATTATGCATTTCGTTCCTCCTAAGCCTTAAAAATGAGGACTTCAGGTGAGCAAGACTCTTCTGTTTAAACCCTGTCCAAAGCAAAGTTTGTAGGTGTAGTTTGTGAATTTAAAGGGACCAAAAAAGAAATAAACGTTCACCCAAAAAAAAAAAAAAAAAAAAAAAAAGAAATAAACAAAAAAGGCTCAAAATTCTTAAGGTTAACATTTGATTATGGTTAAAATTTCCGACATCTTTTTTATTAAGGCTCACTAAATATTTTGTCATCTTCATACGAATTATTGATACATATAATCAATAAATATCCTACTTTTAAAAAAATAAAAATAAAATTGATTCGTGGCGGAGAAAGCTATATATGAAATCGGATTTTGGATTTTTCAATGTGATTGGTCGTTGTTAATGGAAAACTGGAAACTGACATGAGCAACTAAACCCACTCATTCTCATATGAGATCGAGGCCGTTCATCCCTTGACTTCATCAACGGTTCATAAATAATTTATTTTTGCCTGGTTGGTCTTTAGGATTGGATTATAACGAATAACTTCCTATATGTTTTGAGTGCACTGAACACGAGACAAATAAAATTGTCTTATAATCTTATTTATTTATTTATTTTATTTTATTTATAAGTTTAATGGAGACAGATTAGGTGAGAGATCATCTCTTCGGCAATGATTGTGTGCGAGACACCTATCCTCCTATAAAAGTGAGAACCCATAATGACCAAATGATCAACGAAACTGATAACAAGGACAAAATGAAATGACACGAGCATGAGCATAGGCAACAAAATTTGGAACCGTAGACCACTAGTGATAAGCATACCTATCTGTTCTAAATGAGGCTAAAGATCTGCAACCTAATTTCCTTCTTGATAAATATGGGTACATATAAACCACATTTGACAAAGTCGCCATAAACAATTCTACCAATCTACCATAAGGAACCAAGGGATTGCATTAGGAGTCTTGAAAAGATAATGCGGGTTCTTACATGTAAGAAACAATTCCATATTGTAGAAATTACAGTTTGACGTCCCTTTAGGAACACAATATGGGTGGAAAATAAGAAGTTGATGCGTGTGAAAAATCTTTTTGGCTTAAATGTTAAAATGGTCCTTGTGTTAGATGTAACATCCCGTCCCGGGATTTTTAAAACGTACACTGAAATTACGATTTTACCCCTAGTTGTTATTTTTACGTGTAGTTTTGTGTTGTGTGGTGTGTAGGACCACACACACACACCCACACACTCCTACACCTCGTCTCACTCCCCCGGGATTCCCTCATTCCCTGTCTCTTCTCTGTCTTTTCCCTGTCTCTCTCTCACTCTCCCCGAGTTCTTCTTCTTCTTCCTTCTGCAAACACACAAACACACTCAAACCTTCACCAATCAAGAAACCAAGACCACCACCGTGCTCGTGAGGCTGAGAGGAGTCCAGTGGTGCCATTTTCAGGTAAGGATATCGTTGTTTTCACGTCGTTTCGACGAGGTCCGATTTGAACACTGTTCATGCAAGATTAATCTAGCTTGTTTTAGGAAATTCTAAGCTTGTAGTGGTGTTTGTGAGGTTCCTAGGAGCTTGGGAGTAGTTCGTTGGACGAGTTTGGACGTCGGGAAGGCTAGGTTCGAAAGTTGGCCGAGTTTTGACCTTGAAAACAGGTATGATCTAGCAATTTTTAGGCCTTGAAACTAGTCTATCGTGATTCTACTAGTCCTAAGCTTCATTTTGGCTTTTGAATCGTGAAAAATGGTTGAGAAACGAAGGAGAAAACAAGGTTTGAAATTTTTCCAGTTTTCCGGCGACGGCGGCGGCGCCGGCGACGGCGACTGGCCGGAGAAGGAAGGGGAATATTCCGTTAAGTTTAACGGAATATTCCTAACGGCAGTGACGGCGTCAGTTAGGGAATATTCCGTCAGGTTAACGGAATATTCCTGACGGCGTCAGTTGACGCCGTCAGTGTGCAGTGCACGTGACTGCGCGTGGGGGCGCGTGGGTCAGTGACTGTTCAGGCGCGTGGGGGCGCGTGCGTGGTCCAAAAATTATTTTAAAAATATGGGTGTGATCCTGAGGTTGTGTAGATCACGTTGGTATATTCAATTGTCCAATTTGAGCAATGTATGAGAAGTTATTACGAGAAGTTGCTTAGGTGCTTTTAAATTAATGTTTTCGTAACTTTGTCGCGTATAGGTGATTCGTTTCCCGAGGACGAACGTTCACATTCGAGGCAGGGGGGCTACGACCCTTCTAATTACCAGTGAGTGGGCTTTTGTTTTCCGTATATACCTATATACAGTTATATTCCCAGAAATTAAATAGAAAATGTTATTTGTTTTATGCCATGCATCATATGAATGTTGTTTGCGCATCATCGCATGTATTAGTAATGGCATACATATATATATAAATGTGTATTTGCTGCTGTGGACGCACAGGTGAGTGCCAGGTAAGCGGTGTTCACGTTATTATGCATTCCTGTTTATTATGCAATAGTAGTTTGAAATGCTTAGAGAGCTCATAATCTGCACCCCGGTGTTAGTGCTCCCGCCCAGGGCCAGGGCATAGTCCTTCACGTGATGTTCACCCGCACCACACGCTCGTCTTGGATCCAAGTTAGGTGCAAGCCTTGTCGTACAGACCACATTAGGTGGTTCCGACTCGTAGGTGACCGCGATTCTTCGCATAGTCTTCACGTGATCGTAGCACTAGAGCGTATATATATTACACCCAGTCTTGTCGTACAGACCACGTTAGGTGGTTCCGACTCGTGTGCAGATTCAGATGTTGAGTTGAGCGTGGAGCTCTATCTACAGCCGTACAGGTCACGTTAGGTGACTCCCGGCTGCCAGTTTATATGTGATTGATGTGAATTACGCTTGAGCATTTACATTTGATTATGAGATTCTGTTGTGTCATATTCTCAAGCATGAATGGCATATTGTGAGCATAAATGGCATATGTGGAGCATGATTGACATACCTATACATACGTATATATGTTCATTTTCTGGGAAGTATACAGGTTTTACGGCGAGGGGTTAGAATGTATTTTGCTAAAGAGTTTTCAAAGAACTTTGTTTTTGCCCACTCACGCTTTTGTTTTTGCGCCCCTCCAGGTTCTAGTGGTCTAGCAAGTTCGGTGGTTTATCCCAGAGGGCGTCCCGGCATTTCTGACAGACACTCACCATTGTAGGGTCACCTTCGGGTGTACATATGTCGTATCTTTTCCTTTTGGACTGTTGTAGACTTGCTCTGAATTGTGTCTCACATACACTAGTACTTTGTATGCTATTAGGTTTTTAATTATTCGTACTTTTATATTACCTTCTTATTAGCTTCCGCACGCGCACATGGTTACGTCACCTTCGGGTGACGGCCAGCACGCCCTGATCTCGGTCGGGGTGTGTCATTAGAGCTATTTGGCAAATTTAGTTTTCATGTTTTCAATTTGGGCAACTTAGTCCTCATGTTTATCTCCGTTAGTCAAATAAGGTTATTCCATTAAATTTTTATTAGAAAATTGGCTTAAATGTCACAATGGTCACTGTGTTTTAGTCATTTGGTCAATTGGTCCCGTATTTTCAATTTGGCCAATTTTGTTGTATCCCACATCGCCCGTGAGGGTGTGGTCTTTGGGCCTTATATGCCCATGCCTGGTGGTACCTTTCAGAGAGGCCTTTTGGAGCTGCGACTTGCAAAAACAAAACCGTGCGGTAGCCCTGCTGTCTGCGACCTAGTCCAAGGCAGGGAATGCCAAAGCGGACAATATCTTTGCGAGGGAGACCGGGATGTGACAATTTGGTATCAGAGCCAGACTCACGGTCGTGGTGTGTCGACGAGGACGTCGGGCTCCCTAAGGGGGGTGGATTGTTGTATCCCACATCGCCCGTGAGGGCGTGGTCTTTGGGCCTTATATGTCCATGCCTGGTGGTACCTTTCAGAGAGGCCTTTTGGAGCTGCGGCTTGCAAAAACAAAACCGTGCGGTAGCCCTGCTGTCTGCGACCTAGTCCAGGGCAGGGAATGCCAAAGCGGACAATATCTTTGCGAGGGAGACCGGGATGTGACAAATTTGGTCTTTGTATTTATCGCTGTTAGCCAATTAAGGACATTCCATCTCTATTAAAAAATTCGTAGATTATTATACTTATTTATAAAATTATCTATTTGATTTAAAATAGTTAAAAATGAAATAAAATTAAAAAGCTAAAAGAAAAATTATTCTCCTCCCAACTCCCCGACCTCCTCCCCAACACTCTTTCTTCTCCCAATTTTCTTACCCGCACCCCCCCCCCCCGACCCAATTTTCTATGTCACAACCTTAATAATTTTTAGATTGGAAGTTTTATCTCTTATATGTGTTATTTTTCATTGATTTTCATTTTTTCTGTAAATTTAAATAAAGAGAAATGATAATACATGTCTTTCTCAATTGCAGTTTCTATTATACAGTCGGAGACAAGGTGGTCGGAATTAATTTCTTGAGACTTCTATTTTAATTGAAAATATTTTTTCTGTAATAGGTTATAATATTTTTATAAATTTACTCTCCTAAAAGTATTTTGGTCAATTCACATTAATAGATTATTTACAAGAAAATTAGGAGTAGGTTGTAACAGATGGCGAATGAGGGCTTGCGACGATGGTAGAGGAGGGATCAACTGAAGCGACGACCGAGGGATCAACATAATCGACGGTTGATGTTGGCGAAGATGTGGCCATTTTGGGATGTCACTTTCGAGGTTGAAAATATTTTGATATGGATGTGTGGCAACGATTTAGAACTATTGTATATCCCAAGTTCTATTGGGCCGTGCGCATGAAGTGAGTCGCATTGAAGTTGAAGGGTTCTCTTTACACCCAAAACTCCTCTCTAGACACCTAGCCCATACCTTATCCGAATTTCTACTTTTTAATCTACACTTGAAAACTTTTTTTTTTTTTTTAAGAAACGATAACATCTACACTAAGGAGGTGGAAGAGTGAGTTAAGCCTTATAATGAGCTAGCAATAATATGGTTCAAATTCGCCTATGGCTAGAAACGAACCTATGACCTCTCACGTACAAGTGAATAGGAATATTACTAGATCGTAGTACTAAGTGACAATCTATAATTTAAAACCTTAGACCAAAAAATAGAATAAGCAATCATTTAGCTTCAACCTTCCTTATTTGTATCTATTTTTGTTCTGTACAACTCTCCATATCAAGGCGCCAACGCAAGGAGGAGAAGGAAATAGAGTTTGAATCACTAACCATGTTCCCCAAATAAGCAAAACTCTATCCTCCTACACCTTATGATTCCCAAACATCCTTATCTCATTTCCATCCAACTTAAATTAACTCGATTCTTGCTGCTGGTGAAACATATGATGGGTGGACATATAAATGTTGAAATGCCTTTATAAGTCTTTTCGGTTCCCAAAAGGATGGACTGCCATGATTTGGCCACCAATTGGACACTTTTATTAAAAAAAAAAAACCTTAAATTATAATATGTGCATCATTTTTTTTCCAAGTAAACATATTAACCTTAGCAGCTATTCATCTTGCAGTGTGTAATAGTAACAGGTATGGTTATACTTTTGCAGTAGCCAAAAAAAAAAATTAGGAAGTGATTTTCTCACTCAATTTTTTTCTTCTACATACTTTTTTCATAGCGAAGGTTGAATTACTCAAAACAAAATGAATGGACAAAAATATATTAAAAAAAATGAAAATAGAAAACCGAGAGTTTAAGAATCGCTACAGTAAAAATTTCTCACTTTGTTACTTTATCAATTCCTACCTTTGTGCTTACCAGCAAAAAAAGCCGACCTTTTTCCTTTTGTAAATCAGCAAAAAATGCCTACCCTTTTCTTTTGCTAATCAGCAAGTAATATTTTCTTTTTATTTAAAAAATCTCTTTTTTAGCTTCAATCCCAAGTTTGGTTGGGATCCTCTACACCCATCCTACACTTCAGCCTCACAGTTCTATCCCTTAACAGCTGCCACGTCAACACCATGACCCACACTCACTCAAATGTTAAATTTCCATTGGCAGTTAGAAGAAACTGGTAGCTTAAGGGATTCGGATCCCTTCCGGACCCAAAGGAATTGAGCTCAAGGATCAAATGATCCGGGCCATTGAAATTTGATCTAACATCTACAATTATTATAACTTTGAGAAGACTCCCTGTTTGTAGCCGTTGGATCAAATTTCAGTGGTCTGGATCATTTGATGAGTAGGCTCAGTTCTTTTAGGTCCGGAGAGGACCTAATTTTGCATCCTAAGTGTTTTTGTTTTTTTTTTTCCACATCAGGTGGGACCCACCAAGAAGGAGAAGAATATAAAGGGCATAGTACAAGCCAACCCAGATTCTGTGTGTTTTTTTTTTTCCCATTAGAAGCAGGTAATGTCCCCCATAAGGGAGTCCTGCACTGGAACTATGCCCTGCCCCTGCTTCTAGACACCCTAAACATTAGGAATTTCTAAGTGGAGTTGTTCCCTACCCTACTTTGTTTCTGCCCCCTTCGTGCTTTTAGTATTTTTATTTTTGTTTCTAATTAGGCTCCAGATTTGCACCTGTTAGTTTCTCATGGATTATCCCCAAGTTTTATAGTAGAACTTAGGTATTCCTATGCTCGGCATGCATTTCCCTAGCAGTTTCTTTGGATATTTAGAAAGCAAAACCATCCATGAAAGTTCTACACCAACACCCACAATTGCATAGGCTACGCGGGCCTGTTTGCTTATAAAAAAGTAGCATGCTTGCCGCTGGTCTGAAGTCAGAGGTTGGGTATGAACAAAAGAAGCAAAGATGAAGAAAAGCGAAGGAAACAAGTTTATTAAATTTTCTAGCAAAATTGATAAAGCCACAAGGAAAACAAAGAAAATCCTAAAGACTACCTAGAAGACTACTCTTCAGCAGCTTAGGCATCCTACGATCATGGTCGCCGCATTATCCGGCGCTTCACCCCCAGCTGCTCTAGCCTGGGCATCAACGTCTCCAACTACTTCACCAATGGAAACCTTGAAAATAGAAGCAAGCAAGTCTTCTGGAGAAATAGAGAAGGTCTTGAAGTCTTTCCCAGCAAACTCAAAGTTAGATGGCCTACGAAAAAGATGGTCTACATAACCCAGCTTGTGGAAATCAGCTTGACTTTGAGCAAGCGAAGTCTCCAGCCCAACCTTTTCACTATTCAGCTACTCATTATCCTCGAGTAGACTGACACGGACGCACTGCAGCTCATCCATTTCCTTCCTAAGACTTTTGTTGATCTTTAAAGCACCTTGGAGTTCCAACACTTGGGGTTCAAGCCTATCAACGACCTTCTTGAAGTGGATCACTTGATTATAAGCAGCAATCAACTCTTTATCCTTTGCGTAAGCAACAGTGGAAAACTTGGAGACGGCACACTCAAGGTCTTGAATATGAGGTATGTAACATCCAATCTCATTCTCTGCACTTTCATACTTAACTTGGAACGCATCAAGCCTAGTCTTCAAATCCATGATCTTTTGGCGAGCGATCTCAAGTTGCAGAGAAGTGGAGGCAGAGATATTAGCCCTTTGAAAACAGCAAGCTCAGATTCCAACCTCTTGATCTTTTCGGTTGAGGAATAAGCTTCGGCTGCCATAGTCTTTGCCACCGCCTTGGCTGCCTTGGTATCCTATTGGTTAAGGATCATAGACTCGGCTGCCAGAATCGCTATTTTCTAGCAAGCAAAACAGTCATCCTATACTCGGTCGTATGCTTCGCAAAGGAACTTGGGCAAACAACACTTTTAACGCCATCACCAAACTTGGCATACGTATCCATATCTTCAAGTAGATTTGGTTTTAAGAGTGCATAAATCTCAATAGCTTTCCCGGAAACAAGCTTGGTATATTTCTCACAACTGCCCACGTGAACAGTCTCATTTTTCTTAGCAAGTGAATCAATCTCAAAAGCGAAAATAGTGGATTTTGGCGCCACTTTAGTAGCAGAGTCCACCTTGTCGCTATTCATAGTAGCAAGTCTCTCCAAAGGTAAACCAGACTTAGCCCCCATTGACGTTTTGGCATAAATTTTGGCACTGGGGCATGACATAACTTCTACGCTGAGCAATCCTATCAGTAATCGAATTAGCCACCTTTAAAACTACAGGCGTCATTGGCGCATATCTAGCAACCTCGTCTTTCTTCCCTTTGGAAGAAGTCAAGTCAATCACAAGCCCGGGGGCAGTTGATGAACCCTCTCGAGCAGCGGAATAAATCTTTGGCTTTTTCTCAGCTGGCATCTCTTGAGCAGGCAGGGAAGATCTTTTTTTCCCACCTTCATTTGCGGCGGGCTCTACAACGGTGATCGGACGAGCTAGTGTCTCCGCCTTAATCCATTTTATCTCTTATCGCGGGGGTAGCCCATCTTTCTCTCGATGAAGTGGACTACGCAGTCAACATCACTCTCAGTACTCAAAAGGGATACCTAGTGCAACATACATCTTCATCATATCAGGGGAAGTCTTAGGAGTCGAGCCGAATTTCGAATCTACAAGAGCAAAGAAAGACAATTAGTAAATCAAAAAGCATCTTGGCCAAAACACAAAACAACGGAGGGAATAAGCAATCTACTTGCTGGAGATGAAAACCGTCAGAACACGCAGCTTAGGGGAAGAACCAGACTCTCATTCTCCACCTATCTCCAAAGTCTCCTTGCCCCAGTCATGATCTCCCTTGCTCGAATGGTCAAAGAACCTATGGCGGGATCGCATCGCCCAACCCTCTCGATGTGGCCTATGTTAAAGAAGTATTAGAATTTGTTGACAGTTAGATCCAAGTCAAAGAATTGGCTTAGATTGAAGAACCCTACCATCATACGAACCACATTAGGAGAACATTGAGTGGAGGCACACTTCATGGAGCAGAACACTTCTTGGAAGAAACGCGGCATAGGGAAAGACCCGTCTTGGCAATACAACAGCGGTACACCATCATCTCCCTTGTGGCTTGAAGAAGACATGCTCGAAAAAAATCTACAAAGATGTGAGGAAAATTCGTTAGATGGCTGCACAACAAAAAAAAAAAAAAAGACAGTCTGTGTTCCAGGCCTTATAGCCCAAGACCGCATAACCCAGCAGCAACGCCAGGCCCCACTCCACTCAGCCCAATAAGCTTCTCGACCCAAATCAGAAGCAAAAGGTAGGCGCCCTAACGCACATCTAAGCCCATTCAGGCGGGCTAAGCGCAGTGGCCCGCATACCTAGAAACTAGGCCTCTTTCTCTCTCTTCTCATGCACGGGCCCGAGCCTAGAAAAAAAAATGAAAAAGAAAAAAGGCCTGAGCCTCATCGACCCAATCCACTAACCTAGCTCGTGCCAAGTCCAGCTCAGCACCTATCAGCTCGGCCCGCGCTGAGTTGCACTTGGCCCAACCAACCATTGTCGCACCAAGCAGCCCTACGACAGCAACCATGTCGTGGCATCCCAACCAATTTTTCACTCTTTCTTGACCTCCGTCGAGACAAATTTCAAGCCCTGAGGTTCCCAAAAATTACAAAGACGAGGAAAAATTAAACTTTTCTTACCTTGGTGCGGTGTGAAGACAAAGAAAGCAACGAAAGATGGTCATTTGCACGAGCAAGTGTAGAAGATTGCTAGGGGAGATGGAACAAATATCCTCTAGCCTTCTCTCTCTTGTAAGGTAGAATAAATTGCTCTCTGAAGTTGATTTAATAATCTACTTAAGGTAGACTTAAATAGACTTTAAAAGTAATTTATTTCCCTTTCCTAAAATGATATAATTTCCAATTAAAGAGGGAATCTACATCAAAACAGGAAACATAATGTTTCCTAAGGCAAGAAGATCTCTACACCTGTTGCCATTTCCTACGAGCAGCCTCAACAGGTGTGGGGGCATTTGTGGAGCAAAAAATAATCAAGAAAATTATGGAGCTGACACGCAGACTTTTGGGTAAAAAGATAAAATTACCCTTAAGGCACACCGGGACTCCCACGCACATGCAACGGACAATAACGGCTCAATCGAGGTCATATGCAATCAAAATGGTATTTATTTAAACCTTCTCATCACTCCTCATCAAATCCTCACCCACAGGGTAACTCCTAATTATCCTTTTCAAATTGAGATTAATTACCAAAATTAATTGATTAATTTCCTAGTTGATTGCAAGATATTATGTGACATAATATGTTGCAATTAGAGCCAAGAAACCATTATAAGTTGCCGGTCCCCATTTCTCCAAATAAGGCCGGCCACACCCCTATGTATAGCCCTTCATTTCTCCAAAAACCTGGGTCCAATTATCTTCTAAAATTCTCTAAACACTTTCTCTCTTAAATTCTAACTTTGGCATCGAAGATCCTTCGGCCAAAGCCCTCATCCCCCAATTCACCCTGGGCGCGTGAGGCTCTTGCCTTGATCTTAAGTGTTGATTGTATTGCAGGTGCATTTTCATCCAAAAAGAAGAAGGCGGAAATTTGCATCCACAATTCGCTATAATCGAACAGAACTGATAATGTTTTTATTTATTAAATGAATTAATATTCTACCACCAAAACTTACAAGTCTCACAATTCAGGCATATTCTCGAAGAAGAAAAGAAAGAGGATGGACTTTATCAAGGAGTCTTAAGCCATTAACCCAATATGCAAGGTAGTATGGTCCTTCGTATTTATTATCATTAACCCAATATGTGCATCTCGGCCCATTTCCTTGTAGTAGTTCATCAAGCATTGGAGATTGGGCAATGACATTTAGGTTATTCTGAGCTCTTGGACCACCAAAAAAAGCATGCCAAATCCATGTATCAAAATAAGCCACTGCTTCCAAAATGTTGCTTTTGACTCATTTTTTGTCACCATAAGCTTCTTGCCACGCACTTGGACAGTTTTTCCAAGCCCAGTGCATGCAGTCGATGCTTCCAATCATGCCAGGGAAGCCTCGCATCTCACCCTTCCTTAGAAGCCTTCGTATGTCCCTTGGCGTGGGTTTCCGAATGTACTCATTGGTGTAGAGGGCTTCAATTGCAGAGCAAAACCGCATCAGGAACTCCAGAACAGTTGTTTTTCCCATCCTAACGATCTCATCCACTTGATCTGCAGATGCTCCATATGCAAGCATTCGCAAGGCAACCGTAATTTTTTGCTCAGGAAGAAGACCTAGAACATGAAAAACATCCTCTTTTTGCACAAAATATGGATCATGGTTGCAAACAACACTCATGATTTTATCGAACAAACTTCGTTGCATTCTAAAACGACGTCTAAAAACATGATCAGGGAAAACGCTGTTGGGAATAAAATAATCTTCCAAGAGATCTTTACCTCATCTTTCCCTTCTTTTATCGATGTTTGCCGCACGTCTGGGTTTGGCTATCTGACCCACATCTTCCATGATATGGCGGAAATGTGAGGCCCTCCGCCTTCTATGGTGATCATTCTCATCCTCCTCCATTGCGAATGCCTCATCTTCACCTCCACCTTCGTCAAGATTGACCAATTCTTCCTGTTGTGCCAACAACCTTTTCTGCTGCTCTTGCAACTGTTTATACACTCTCATTGAAGAAGACATTGTAAGAACTCAAGATTTGAAAATGATAAAGAAAAATTCTGAGCTAAAAAAAAGGATTGAGTTTAGTGTGAAAATGAATGTAGGGATGTAGGGTTTATATGGACAAAAAAAGAAAAGATGAGGTTTTGGACAATGCCACGTGGCACTACGTGATTGGTTGAAAATCTTATCGAAATCTTGGCTAAATTATTGTAAACAGGAAGTGACACGTGGCGTGTCGGGATTGGTTGAAAATCTTATCAGAAATCTATCTACAAAATAGTACGTTCGGATAATGACACGTGGCGTGACAAAATTGGTTGAAAATCTTATCAAAATCTTGCCTAAATTATTGTAAATAGGAAGTGACACGTGGCTTGTCGGGATTGGTTGAAAATCTTAAGAGAAATCTATTCACAAAATAGTATGTTCAGAAATGACACGTGACATGACGAGATTGGTTAAAAATCCTATCCGAAATTAAAACTATTTTTTTAATTTATTATTTTATAAAAAAATTATTTAATATTTTAAATGGAATGGGTGCCAGCGCATTTTGTAGGGGTGAATATTGTTTGTGCCAGCACATTTTTAGACTGGATGCCATCACATTTTTTTTGGAGTGGAGATGTTTTGGCCTATTACTGTTCATTAGGGTCTATTACTGTTTACTGAAGTGGATAAATAGGTTAGGTGTTGGCGCAAAGTCTTTAGGGTGGAGTTGCTTTAACACAGGTAAAGAACGAAGTGAGAGAAAAAACACTTTACATTACAGGGGGAAGAATGATAAACAAAGTTATTCCGTCCAAAGTCTTATTTTGATCAAGTTCTTAGCTTGAATCGTTGGATTTTATTGAGATTGAATCTCAGCCTTTAAACTCAACTCACTTACTCTCTTAGGTCTTCACTCAGTTTTACCCTCTCACTTCCCCTCTCTCGAGTCCTCGACGTCAACGCCCTCCTTCCCTCTCCCAACTTCTCATTTGCAACTTCTCCGACCACACCACCACATGCATGCCACACCACTCTGATTTTGCACAAGATTCTCCTCTACAACTTCTTCTCTGTAACTCATCTGCAGCTTCTCCGTCAAATTCTCTTGCAATTTCGTCGTCTAGTCTACCCACAAAGAAAAAAAAAAAAATGTAATTCTGCTGTCGAATCCTCCTCGGTTTACTAAATCGACCCAAAAACCGAAATTTTACTGATTTTTTATAAACCGAAAATTTTGGTTCAGTTTTTTATTTCTTATTACCGAAATAATTTGGTTTCGTTGTTCGACTAAAAAAAAAAAAAAAGAAATTGGTTTCGTTGTGTGCAGTGGGAGAAGTGGTATAAATGGTAATTCGAGGGGCAAAACGTGTGCATTTAATTATTTAATAGGAAAAGGAACGCTCCCACACACACACACAAACACTCTCTTTTGGTCGTCGTAATAATCTATTATGCTGATCTTCCTTCACAAGGCGCGCGAACCCACACTCTGCCAAAAGCACTTTTCTCCTAAAGCGCTTTCCTAAACCCGCTTTTCTCCCTAATCCCGCTTTGCTCCCTAATCCCCCTCCCCAGCCGCTCAGCTGCCGAGCCGCCGCTTCTCTCAGCCGCTGAATCCCCTTTTATTATTTTATTTGGTGGCCCTTTCGCATTCCCCCAAATCAAACCGACTGCTATTCAGAACAGCCGGTCCAATGGAGCCGCCGCCGTTACATACAAACACCCCTCGGAATTCCAAGTACTCTATTTCTCTATCTAAATTTTCAAAACAACAAAACTCTCTAACTCTCTCTCTCTTTCTCTCTCTCTCTCTCTCTTTCTGTTCTCTCTGATTTTCTTTCGCTCCAAACAGGAAGAAGCGGTTGTTTTCCGATAGGGGTTCTGGGTGCATGGATTCCGACGACGTCATGGAGATTCCGCCGCCGGCTACTCTGATCACTCGGGCCCCCAAATTTCAGAAACTCAAACTCAAAGAGGTACGATTTCTCTCGTTTTATCAATCGAGAACTCAATTTTTTCGATGGTTCTTGTGATGTACCTGGTTCGATCATGCAATTGTGATGAAATTAGTGTTCTTTTGGAGCTGGTAATCTGCTTTGATTGATCAAGTTACCGTCTTGATCAGTGATCACTGTTAAATTTTGGGTTTTTTAGGGTACGTGTGATTTCGGACTAATACGAGTTGATTGGAACATTTGTGTAAAAATCTTGGCACTTAATTGCCCAAATTTTAGATTTTTTTTTTTTTGTTAATTTTGTTTTAGGCTTTCAGCAATTTTTTGGTAGTGATATTCATTTGTTCCCGATTTCCTGAAAGATTATGCTTTTTTGGGTATTGCTAAAGCATTGTCTCAAGCTCATTCACTGCACCCGTTATTGTTTACGTTGTTGTACAATTTCGTGGCAGTCCTGTGTATAATGAGGACATTGAACTTCCATCTCGTGTTATCAATCTGTCTTTTATTCAATTTTCTTTCCATGATTTCAATCGAGTTTAGAGTGTGTTGAATTGCATGCATAGAGCCGGGTTTGCTGCTACCATTATCTATGTCTTTTAGGGCTGGATGAAGGTGTGTCTTTGCAGGCATTGTCTTTTTTCCGTTTTATTGAATGTCTTTTACTATAAATATCATGTTTATAGGAATTGACTACGTCTGTCGTTATGTCTTGTTCAAGCTTGATGATGGTTGAGGAAATAAAATCATGCATTTGTTACGTGCTTTTCTTTTCAATTAAATGCGGTTCTTATAGCTTTGTTAGGAGGTTTTATCTCCTACTTCCTATTCTATCCATTTTCTTGTTTTCTCTTTCATTAGTATTTTTCAATCAAATGACTTTTTTCTACCGTTTCTAATCCTGAACATTCTTGTTTTGCTGTAGGATGCCTTTTGTTTGTTGATTTTTTTTTTCTTTTTAAATTATTGTTTTCTGATGTTGGTTTGAATTCAGTCAGTCTGAACAGATATTTGTTTTGATTAATCCTTCTTAGGTTATTCGGCATGATGTGATTGAAATTGATGAAGATGAAGATTCAGTTGCTGCAATGCTTATTGATGATAGAGTTGATAAAAAAGCCAAGGGGAAGGCAATAGAAAACTCTTCTGATGACTACTATGATTATAAGGTGTACGATTGACTTGAATGACACTCTATCAATTGGCTGTTGTCATTTTGTTGAATGATAAATATTCAATTATAGCTTTAGCATTCTTAACATATTTACTTTATGATATACTAGTATTTTCAGGAAGATGAGGTCAATAGCTTCTTTGGCCCTTCTGTTATGGCAACCCCTGAGTCAGCGAATGGGATTGAAGCTACTAAGGGTTTTGTTCCAGCTAACGTGATCAACTTAGATGGTCATACTTCGGATTTGTCATATGAAGATGATGACTTTGCTGATCCTTTTCTTGATGAGTTTATGGATGTTGATGAGTATGCCCAATTGCAAGCCCATTTTGATAATG
This sequence comes from Pyrus communis, assembly GCF_041283825.1. Lineage (NCBI taxonomy): Eukaryota > Viridiplantae > Streptophyta > Magnoliopsida > Rosales > Rosaceae > Pyrus > Pyrus communis. The sequence goes on from NC_142567.1 coordinate 4,906,294, forward strand.
TGGATATTCCCCCTGGAATAGAGGCACCTATTCCTTGGCTGTCGGATCCTCCTAAAAATAAAGTTAATTCAGTTTCTGGAAGTAGTTCCGTCAATAAGAGGTTTCAAATGCAACAAGAGCCTGATCATTTCATTAAGATGCCACTTTTTGGGGGTAGTTCAAGCTTGAAGACCCAAATTGATGGTATTTCCCACCCACCTGAAGTGAATCTATCATCTGCATGGAAACTTCCAAAAACTGCCAGGAGTAAAAAGAAGCAACCTGCTTCACAACACCAAGGGAGTGCTCCTAATCTCCCAGTTGGGAAAGAGTCATCAAAGTCTCAATGGCTTTTAGGACCTTTTCAGTCTAAAAAGAAGGTAGCTTCTTCGAGTAGTTCGACGAATCAATTTGATGCAATGAAGCTGGGTTCCGGAGCTGACACATCTTCTGCTTCGTATTTTCATAACATTCTAAAGAAAAAGGGTTCAAGTGCTTTTTATAAACCCATGCCCGTTCCTGGGTGGCCCGGGCCCATTTCCAAATTTAATACCATGCCATTTAATTCAAGCTTGTACGATCTAGATTCATTATATTCTCCTGGGGAAGTAGCAGGTAGTCCTTGGATTGCTAATGCGCAAATTCAAAATAATCTTGCTCCAGGAGGCATTTCAACAAGCCCTGGGAGGAAAATTTCTGCCATGGAAATGGATGAAATGATAGTGAAGTTTAAGGGCTTCAAAAAATTTGATACAGTTGAAGATCATTCAGACCATCACTATAGTAGGTGTGGCTATTCACCGAAGCAAGTAAGTTTTGGATGGTTTAGTTAATGCAATTTTTTTTGGTTTCTTTTGTAATTCCCTATCTTATTGTGCTTTGGTTTTACTCATTCTGAAGCCACCAAAGAGTTGGGCAAAGAGAATTCAGGAAGAGTGGAAGATCCTGGAGAAGGATTTGCCTGGTGAGTTCTTCTGTTTTTTACTTTTAATTTTCTTTTAGATAACTGTTTTGAATGTTATGGTAGTGAAGCTTTCCCCTCCTCAGCCTTTCCAATTTAGTCAAATAATTCGCACCGACTATTTCATGATGCTGACTGCTGTAATTAATTGGTTTTGTTCTAAAAGTTGGAATTTTATAATATATGGAATATAGTTGTTGGATTGTTGTTTGTACTATAGAAACTTAGGTGCACTTACCCCTTTTCTATTGACATCCACAGATACAATATTTGTTAGAGCTTATGAGACAAGAATGGATCTTTTGAGAGCTGTAATTATTGGGGCGGAGGGTACTCCTTACCATGATGGTCTCTTCTTCTTTGATGTTTGCTTCCCCTGTGGCTATCCCAATGTACCACCGGTATGTGATAATCTTGAACACCTATAATTGATTTATATCTTTTTACATCCTTTGGCTAACTGGGAACTCTGTTATGCAGAATGTCTACTACCACTCTGGTGGCCTTCGATTAAATCCAAATTTGTACAATTGTGGAAAAGTATGCCTCAGCCTTCTTAACACCTGGTCTGGGAACAAGAATGAGAAGTGGCTCCCAGGTGTGTCAACCATGCTACAAGTGTTGGTCTCTATACAAGGGCTGATCTTGAATACAAAGCCCTACTTTAATGAGCCTGGATATGCAAATATGAATGGTTCAGCAGCTGGTGAAAAGAGGTCCGAGGAGTACAATGAGAATACATTCATCCTATCATTGAAGACAATGGTGTACAGCATGAGGAGGCCTCCGAAGGTAAGATTTGTTTCTCCATTTTCTTGATACTCTAGACTATGCTCAGTCCATTTGCAGTGTAAGATTGATATGAAGCTTTTTAGATTATCTGCTTGACATTTTGGCTGTAGTTTTTTTATATAATGGTTCATGTGGAGTAGAATCTTTTTGATAAGTTGAGAATAATCAGGCTAAGCATATCAGTTAATGCTGAGTTCGCTGAAGTGTTAAACAAGAATAATTTTAAATTTCTGAAAATGCAAATTTTTTCCTTCATTTTCTAAAACCGTTTCCTCACTGAAGTTTTTTATTTCATTTCAAACTCATCATATCTCTCCTTTTGGAGTTTGAGAAGGAATCAAATTTCTTTTGCAGTGTCTTAGGAACTTAGGATGATAGGACTGAACTAGGTATTTAGGGGAAAGTCAGAGTTTCTGAGGTGACTATCTCTAATTTCTTGTTTGGTATCAAGTGAATTTTGAAATTCTATATGGAAACAGATCACTGGCTTTAAATTCCCAGATCATAGGTGTTATTACAAAATTTCAAGACGGTTAATGTTTAACAAATTTCCAGAGCAACCACAACTACCATCACATCTGCCACCACCCCACCTCTACTGTTGCCGCCACTACTACCAAAACTACTCATGTCTCCACTTTTCTGCTGACCTCTTTGCCACAACCCTCAACCTTGCCCCCAGCTGATTATCATCACCTCGTTCCAATCACCCTCAATGTCACTTCCTCCGTAACTGCTGCTGCTACCACTCACACCGCCACTGCCACATTGCCACCGACACATATCTTCACATTCCATCATGCTCAACTGGTTACAAAACAAGAAACTTTAACAACTTCTGAGAATAAGCCCGTTTGTAAATATTGTCCCTCACTTATCCAAATGCAGCATTGCAGTTCTTTTAATGAACATATAGAAAGAAAATGTTAGAACTTCATTTTTGAATAAATTTAAGGAAATGAGAAATACACACCCTTGTTAGCCTCTCACATACCCCTTTTTAATTCTTACCATTGTTCAGTTTGATTTATCCAATTTGATGACCAGAAATATAGAGGGGTGTGTAGAAGCCAAAAGGTTGTATGAAAATCACTCCCATAGAATTTTTATGCTAATGAATGATAGAGTGAAAACTGCAAGGATTCCGTATGCCAATTCATGATACAATCAGTTGATAGTAGTTTCTATCCAGAAATTAGAGAATTATCTTTAACTAAGCAGTTGACGTTCTCAACTACACAAGCATCACTTATGAGCGGATAATATTTGGTGTCATTGACAAATAATTTTTAGTGGTCATTTTGTCATAATGCCCAAGTTGGCAGCCAAAACTGCTGCTTTAGGCAAATCTGGCACACTTGCAGTTATCCTTTATTATTTGTTTTAATTTTTCTATATTTTCGCTTCCGCCAAACTATCTATATTCCACTGCCCTACTCTGTCCTACATCATGCGACATTTAAGTTCTCAGTTATAACTTACATCTGGATGCAGCATTTTGAGGATCTTGTTCTGGGGCATTTCTACAATCGTGCTCGTGACATTCTGGTGGCATGCAAAGCATACATGGATGGTGCTCAAGTGGGGTGTCTAGTCAAAGGTGGTGTTCAAGATGTTGATGAGGGCGACAAGAGCTGCTCACAGCGTTTCAAAACTTCTGTAGCCGACCATGTGCCTATGATTGTCGCAGAGTTTACAAGAATCGGGGTCAAGGATTGTGAGAGATTCGTATCACCAGCCACATCTGGGAACAACCAAATTGCCAGTATGCCTCAGGCTGTAACGTCAATGATTTCATGCTGAAAAATTGATTTTTCAAGACTCAACTCTATGTCAGACATCTAGGAGGTGAGACTTAGGTTTCGTTTCACCGCAAATAATGAGTAGACTTGTTTTTTTTGGTTAAAAAGTTTAGACTTAATTTATTAGAGCGTCTTTCATGGAATCCATCCGTCTGCGTAAATATGTTTTGGGATGTTGTATATAGATGCCAGTATGGATGAGATCGCTCGGAACTGAAACGACCATTCTGCAATTTATAGTTTTACTGAAATTGTAAAGCTGATAATCCGGCCTGAATTTTTATCAAACTTTGCGGTAACTAATTGTATTGGAGTAGAAATTCCAGATGCTTTAAAATCTTTCGTAGGAATAACTTACTTCTGTTTCTCTCGTTCGTCATTTAGCCTGCATGTCATTTGAGTGGGGAGGGAAAAGAAGAAGAGAACGTGATAGGTCTGGTAAGTTGTGTGGTACTTGTAGCAATGCCTCTTGGAACTTGATTTTGATCTCATTTTGCCTCTGGAACTTTATATTTGCCTCACTTTGGTGGGATTTCATATGTCAAAATGTGCTGATGTGTCGAGAGAACACTGTCATTTTGTCCTAATTGTTACAGTTGGACCCTAGGGTTGTCAATTAACCAACCAGAAGCTGCCACGTGGTTTTCTAAATAGTGCCAATTAGGACAAATAACAATGTTACCTTGACACATCAGCACATTTGACACCATTTTGACAGAATTGGCGGAATTCCTCCGAAGTTAGCAAATATCGAGTTCCAAGTGTAAAGTGACGATTTCTTAGTTTCAGGGGACAAAATGGGATCAAAATTGAGTTTCATGTAACATTGTTTTGTTTGATGGAGATTGTTTCTCACCCCAAATTTTGGACACCCAATGTCCAACACAATTTTGAAAGGCAAAAGACGTTATTGGCTTGACACACCAAAATAGTCATTATTGGCTTGATACTCCAGAGTAGTCATCCACTCTTAACGAAAAAAAAAAAAAAAAAAAAGCAATTAAAGTGTACTATGAGATCCCAAGAATTTATTACCAAATAAGAGAATTATTTGGAAACTATTTATCGAAAAGGTCTTTATATGAAGATGGTAGAAATTATTATGAGCTCGTGGCATTTTTTAAAATACATTTTGGAGTTCATATGAATAGAAATTACAGCTGGACCAATAAATTGATGACACATGGCAGCCACCGAGTGACAAAGTTTGCCACAAGATTTAACCAACATGCCAGCCCGAAGACTTTTGTCATGTTAGTAGTATGCTAGGTGGAAAGTGATTAGATGAGGCAACCAAAATGGCTACGCAAATATAAGCAGAGGTGGCCTTTGTTTACACGTGGAAGTTTAAAAGTCAATCGAACTTTCTACAAACTACAGGTGGAAGTAAGTTTACATGCATGCAAAGGAGATGCAAGTGATTCATGGTTTTATTGGTAGGACGTGTTTGTATCAGAGAAACTATTATCCAAAGTGGAGATAAAAATATCCAGCAGGTGACTTGCTTAATGCCCAAGCCTTTATCTGATTGGCCATGTTTAGATCAGAACAAATATCATGTCAATCTACACTAGTTGGCATGTAGTTTGCAGCCGCCTCTTATTGCTATAAATAGGAGACCATCTCCATTTGTTTTCCAAGTAGAGCTAGCATGAAATGCATGCTCTGCAGCTCATGTGTGTGTATATATATTAGTGTCTATATATATTTATAACCATATGTTCGTAGGCATACTATATGATATATATGTATGCATATACTTGTATGCATACCTACGCACATATATATAGAGAGAGAGATTAGAAAATAAAAGAAAGTAGAAGAAATATATGGTGTTAGGAGCGATTAGGAAGCTTCCTCAAGTACGTGGAACTTAACTATTTCAGTAGTGACGTGGATAAGTATGTGAAGCTTAGCTATGCCGGTAGTGACGTGGATCTTTATTTTAGCTTTGGAATCTAGGTAGGGAAAATACATCAAACATTTACGGAAATTGATTTTATTAAAATTTGTGAAGTGTTATAATATTCTTGATCTTTTTGGTTGATTAATGTGGTTGGATATTAATTGGCTAATTGCTTTAGTTAAATGTTTACTTGTTATTGGTCATGGAATTGTTGCTAAAATGTTATTCATTGAGAATATACTGTGATACACGTGAAAGATAAAATGATGTTATTTGTGCATCATTCATGCTGATGTCGTTGGAATTTCAGTGTTTAGATTGGAAGTATGGAAATGAGGGTAGTTGGAAAGGATCTTTTGTGTAGTTGAATCTATTTATTGTGAAACCAGTTCCAGGCAACCCCGGTGTGCACATTAGAATATGATTGACGGGAATTGTCGATGTGGGTGATTTGGGTTGGAGATTAATGAATTAGATAAGATGACTAGCAAAAGGGGTTTATGAACTTGGGATATCATATGGGGATTAGTTTCTATAATAGAACATTCGAACCATCTCTGCAGGGGTAAAATGCATGGTATGAGACGTGCAGATCCACGTGTTTTATTATATAAATTAATGAGGGTAACTGAAGAGGTTGCATTGCATTCATGCATCGTTATCATTTATGATTAGATATTTGGCTATATGATTTCATGACATTTAATTTAATATTGTCAATTTACTGTGATAAGGTTATATCCCTACTGAGCTATTGAAGCTCATCCCTCTATTGTTATGCAAGTTTACGAACTAGACATTTAAGAGGGTAGGCAGGATGAGATCAAAGTAGAGAAAGTTTATTCATTTATTTATTGTAGGTTGTAAAGAATTCTTGATTTGTTTAAGAATCATGAATTATTTTAATAAGAGGAGTTCATTTTCCAACCTGTGTCAATTTCCTTTTATTTATTGCGCTTTTAACTCACGTTTCGGACTTGTGTTCGAGTTTTTATTACCGACCCCGGATCTGGGACATGACAGTACGAAGACTGTTTGGTCCCTCAATTCCAACTTTAATCAATGTTGCCCTTAAAATTGATCACCTTTCTCATTTTGGTCCCTAATGTACACGAACAATCGACGTATGAATAGAGGCACAAAAGTGAGTGGAGGGGGGTTGCACCTACATGATCCAGCCGCAGAGACCACCACTCGTCGGAATCCACGAAAGTAGAATTGTGGATGCTAGTTTTAGACAATCATCGCGAGCATCAATTGTGTCCGAAGCTAAAAGAGAAGTGTCACTCGCCACTTAGTACTACGGTCTAGTAGTATTTTTCTTTACTTGTAAGTGAGAGGTCTTAGGTTCGATTCTTGCCAAAAGCGAATTTGAACTAATTATTGCTAGCCCATTGTGAGGATAAGCCAACCCCCTCCCTTTTAGTGTAGATAATATCAGTTGTTCAGAAGAAAAAAAAAAGAAAAAAAAAAAAAGAGTAGTGTCACTTTTTCGTAGGATGTAGTGAACCATACGGTTGGGTTTGATTTATAAGTAATTAAATTGAATGGAAGTCCAATTTCGACTTATCACAATGATAATTTGGGATAGTGTTTTAGCTGTGGACTCGAATCTAAATTTAGTCCTAATTAACCCTAATTAATAATTGGTTCGGTTGAATCCAGCATCCTAATTAAATATACTATCTGATTCTTGGTGACTGGATTTGTAACTGCATATGGATGACGTTTTGCAGTTGGAATTCAAAGAAATGTAAATTATGGAAGTGGCTATCAAGTTTTTCAATTATCTCCGTCACTTGAGCTAACCTCAAAAAGTTTTTTTTATAGTCTTGCAATGACTAGATTTTCCAAGTCAAAGAAGACTAATCTCAACAAGTTTTCTTTTTCTTATTGATTAGAAAAATGAGTTACGAATTCAGAACCTCTTTCATGATAAAGAAAAGAAGTTTCATTGGACAAGCTCGTACATAATTTTTGCCTTATTATTCTTTTATCGTGTTCCTTAATCTGCCATGACCGTTGATTTTTTTCGAGCGAAGGTTGACGTTGGCTGAGTGAAATAAAGATTTTGTCTGCTTATCGAGTCCTGCCTTTTAATTGGTCCCTCCCTCCCAATTAAAAGCTAAATGGCAACATCGTCTTATCGTCATGACTCATGAGACCGACTTGGTAGTCTTGTAATGCTAGATTTTCCAAGTCAGTGAAGACTATTCACAATTGATTGGATAAAAAATGATAAACAAAATGATTGGATGAGAAATGATAAACATAACTAAATGTAAAAACACAATTTTGATCGTACATTGAAATGGTTATGGTCATCATTTTAAATTATTCTTTTTATGATAAGTGTTTCGTCTGCTAGAATGTTATAACCAACTGCATGAAGAGGAAATGAGTCGGAAAGTTAAGGATATGTTTGGATGATGAACTTTTGAATTTCAAGCGATTTAGGATAACGAGGAAGAAATAGATCACAAAAAAATTAAAGAGGAAGATTTAGAAATGCACCGCATGAACATTGCAATGGTTTGTGAAAGAAATTTGTAAATGACACATTCCAAATAGTCATATGCAAATTTATCTCACATGCAATTATAACGCTCATGTAAATGCATTTCTAATCCTTCTTATCTGACTTTTTATGACCCATTTCTTCGTCACTTTGTCTAAGCTTCTTGGGTTTTGGGTTTCCTTTGTTAAATGGTTTCAGGAATTAGCGTGACACCTCAACGTTGTTCCAGATTTTTGGAGAAAAAATTACGAAGGGAAAAACTTCGGGCAACTAAAATTACTGAAATCCAAAAGCCAGTTGATCTCGCCTTAGTAAGGAGAGCTACTATGCCGAGCACTCAATTTTAAGCATTGCCTTCAAACGTTACGCCGGTTTGGTTTTGGACGCTTTTTTGCTGCCTCAAATTGGGCTCAACATGTTCTGCAAATCAAGGAAAATGATCTATCCAGTTCGTTCTACGTTGGAACAACTTTTGTTCGAGCACAGCCACATGCATACGATCTTTACAGGGCTCGCAACTCTGTTCGTCGCCAACTCAACGAGTCATACCTGTATGCAAGTCCTGCAGTAGATTTTGACTCCACTGCTTGGGACGTGATTATTCCTTTTGGGGGTCTGCTGTTTGCTGGCGTCATTTTCTTGCAGCAGAAGTTTGGGGTCGTTGTATTCTCCCCCAAAAGTTGAGAGAGTTGGGTGATACGAGAACGTCCCAACTGTTACTGAAGGGTATTTTAATCTCTCTCTTGTTATTTGAGGATGTAATAAGTTTTGCTTTTTTTATTTTTATCTTTTATTTTTATTTATTTTTTTCTTTTTGTAATGTGCACTTTCATTTTTCTTTTCTATAAGACAAGAAAACAATATTTGCTTCATCACGAGAGTGAAAAAGGTGCGTGACGGAGACGGAGTTAATGCAAATATGTCTCGAGGATACAATGAAACCTAGTACTCGATGTATTTTCGATCATCTTTCTGCACTGACAGACAATTCCCCTAGATTCTGAGAAGATTTAATAAAAAACTTGAGTTGGCATAGAAACTTTCTAGAGATTTTCGAATAGAAAATAAAAAGAAAACCAGTTAGGACAGTGTTAAAAAGGAGGACAAAGAGAGAAGCACAAGTACAAAAATAAATTTTGAATGCGAGACATCTGCAGAATTGTTGCAGAACCAACAGCATTTCACAAAGTTCTTTGCATCCCTTCTAAGCGATATTCTAATCTACTTTAGTTAATGAACAGATATAAATTTGGGTTAAAAGTAATGAGCACATTGACCTAATCAACTGACTTGACTCATACGGTGTTGTTTGCCAATTATCATAGTTTGGCTGTTTGCAATGCGATTATAATGAATTGTATTTACACGAGTCAAACTTAAAACGTCCTACTTATAAGTAACAAGAAATATCAGTGACAAAACAACTTTTTACCCTTTAGTTTTGTTTAGTTGTTTTCATGTGCGGCCCCCTCTCAATTCCATGACCTACTAACGTCTTTGCTTTTTGATTTCTTTCATGCCGTGCAAATTCTCTTCAAACGTATATTGGGGTTTGGATAATTCAAAGCTAAAAAATGAAAATAATAATAATTAAATAAAAACAACCAATTATAATAAATTGGTATTGCTTGTATATATGCAGACCTTCTCCTCTTCCTCTTCTTAAGCGATATCTAAGTTAAAACAATGGCTCATGGCTTCCTCCTCTTTTTATTCTCTTGCATTATATCTACAAGAAATATTCATGCATGCAACCAAGCTGAACACACCTCATTTCTGGCCTTAGCTCACACTCTATCTTCTCTTTCCGTAAATTGGAGTAGTTCTGTTGATTGTTGTCATTGGAATGGCATCACTTGTAATCAAGAGGGTTGGGTTACCCATTTGCTCTTACCCTCCAAAGGGCTCAAAGGAGGTATATTTGTCTCATCACTTGGGAATCTCACACGTCTCACCCACTTGAACCTTCCGCACAATTCACTTTATGGCACACTTGAAACTAAATTTTTCTCGTCCTTGAAATGCCTCGAGATCCTTGATTTGAGCTATAACCTTCTTTCCGGAGAGATATCATTTTCTCTACCACCCAAAAATATTCAGACAATGGATTTGTCAAGCAATCACTTTCATGGTCCAATTCCATCTTTTTTCTTCCAACAAGCTTGGAATTTGACTAGTTTCAATGTCAACAACAACACCTTCTCTGGGCATATCCCATCATCTGTCTGTCTTCGATTGCATCCTTCCATAAGAGTATTGGATTTTTCCTCTAATGAATTTAGTGGCAACATTTCCCCTAGGTTCGGTGGGTGTTTCAAACTACAGATTCTTCGTGCTGGTCACAATAATTTGTCAAAATCACTTCCAAAAGATATCTATAATGCTACCAAACTTGAGGAACTTTCTTTACCTCTCAATTCACTAAATGGAGCCATTAGTGAAAGAATCGCCAACCTCGCCCACCTGACAATCCTTGACCTCAACTCAAATCATCTGAATGGTGTGCTCCCTCTCAATTTTGGGAAGCTATTCAAGTTAAAATTCATAAATTTTGATTTTAAAAGCTTACAAGGTAATATGCCCCCATCTTTGATGAATTACACAAACCTTGTAGAACTACATTTGGAATCCAATTATTTGGAAGGAGACCTCACCAAGCTTAATTTCTCCAAACTCAGTTGCCTTAGTAAACTTGACCTATCTTGGAATAACTTCACTGGTATCTTTCCAATAAGCCTTTACTCATGCAGGTCCCTAAAAGCAATTCGGTTGAGTGAAAATCCTTATCTAGAAGGACAAACACAACCTGAGATTCTTTTGTTGAAATCCTTGTCCTTTCTCTCGCTTGTTTATGTATGGCGGACCAATATCACAGTGGCAATGAAGATATTAATGTGTTGCAAAAGTCTTCATACACTCCTCCTTACCGGTTCATTTGATCGCGAGACAATGCCAACTGTTGATGAAATGATTGATTTTCATGGATTTCAGAATCTCCGTGTCTTGAGTTTGGCTGGTTGTGGGCTCAATGGTCAGATACCTGGGTGGTTATCAAACCTACAGAATCTAGAGGTGTTGGATCTGGGTTATAATCAAATCATAGGTACAATTTCAAGTTGGTTGGGGACTCTTCCAAAACTCTTTTATGTGAATCTAGCATACAACCAAATTTCAGGTGAATTTTCAAAACAACTTTGTAGATTACCAATGCTAATGATGAATGCTTCTCAAGCAGACAATTATGAATTTGAACTTCCTCTCTTTGGTGTCGTAAGAAAAAATCGAATTTTTATGCCCTGTAGACTGGCTAACTTTCCGGGAACAATACACATAACGTCCAATAACATTAGTGGTATTATACCTACTGAGATCGGTCAATTGCAGCTTCTTCACGAGTTGTATCTTGATGACAAGAACTTCTCGGGCGCCATTCAGGAGTGCAAGAAGTGAGAAGCTTGTTTTTGGACTACAATTAGCATTTCGTATATTTTCCTTTTCCTTTGTCCTCTTATTTTTATCCTTTTAGCATTCACAAATGAGAAAACAAAATGCAGCTTGGGTTTCACAGTCCTGGGTTTTATTTGTTCTAGTTGTCTATGAAAACCGAGTCATCAGCTAGCTTTGTTCTCTTCGTAATTGTCACGACAACGACTGTGATACATAATCCGTAGTTGCAGTAATACAGACTATGGAAAGTACATAAAACAATCGAAACATTGCAATACTTTCACATCGAATTTTTTTTTGCTCTTCTTCTTGTTCATCTTTCTCCCAATATACATGAAGAAACACCAGTCTTCTGCTACCGTATCTTTGAAGATGTGGTACTCATTGCCAAAACTTCTCATGTTCTTCTCTGTTTTTGCCGTATTTTCTTTGCCCTCCGTTTCATCGTCTTTCCACCACATTCTAATTACTTCTATAATCCAGTTTCATTGCCTTCTCCACCTTACGATCACATATCTTATTCTGATCATTGTGATTCAAATGTTCCCCGGGCAACGCCAAGTGGATATGTAGGTTCTCAAATTCTCAAGAGCCATACAGGTTACTACACCGGTGGAAGTGGAATTCTTAGTCAAAGATCATCATTTCAGCCTTATCACGAGCCCGAAAATTCAATTGAGTTCACCCCCTCGAGTGTTCAAACAACTTATGTACCAGGCTTGTACATGATTGAAGGAAGTCTTCGATTTCAAAGAAGCAGTGTGTTTGACTATGTGGGAAATGTCTCAAAAAGTCTTCGACCTAGTTCGGTAAGCTTTGAACTAAGTGGGTTCTGGTCAGAATCTTCTGGGAAGATTTGCATGGTTGGATCAGGTTCTAATTACTTGGGACATGATCGTGGGCTTTATTATCCCGCTGTTCTTAAGCTTTATAATGTCATGAATTCCACCAGTGTTACTAGTTTGATTACTGGAACCTTAGAGAGCTCGATGAGTTCTGAGAGCAATCCAAGTATTTTGGACCCGTCTCAATTTGATGATTCCTCGTATAAATTACGAGTACTCTTTGGTGTCAAATAAATCTGGTAACAGTTGTTCTGGTGGAAGAAATATTCACCCAATTTCTTTGCCAATAGCGAAAGTTTGTTCAGTACTTTCAACAGTAAGAAGACATTGAGTTAGAGATCAAATATTCTAGCCATTGCCTTTCTGCAAAGAACTGCACTCCATTTGCTGGTTCTGATTTGCCTCGCATTTTGTCGTTGAAGGCTATTGAGTGTTCGGAGAACACACAACTTATGAGAGTTCAAGTGGAATTTGGAGACATTAGCAATCCCTGGTATCGGAGGCCCTTTAATCCCAATACAGTTGAATATCAGAGTATGCAACGAACAATCAGCTAGGTGTTGTTGCTTGTCGAATCTTGAAAATTTGAAATGGTGTTATCTCTCCTCACTAGACTTTTTAATTTTGGTCACAATTCTTCTGCATTGAAAGATTTTTTGAGCTACAAGCCCTCGAGCGGAGAATAAATGATCTTAACTCCTTGTAGTGCTTTGTTACCTTTTATCAAAACAGACTTAATACGTCCAAAGTTGTGCATTACTAATTACATTTTTAAACCCTCCACGTTTTAAGTGATTTTCAAAATGGATCGTGGGGTTTTAATTTCTCACAAAATTTTGATATCGTACCAATTTATGTCTTCTATTCATTTTTCTTTCTTCTTGTTGGTTTGGATGTCTCTCATTTATTTGACAATATTACAACTCCGTAAAACTAATGATGTAGTAAATATGTGACCCGTTTCTAAGCTGCGCCAAGACCACAACGTGCGATTTGTTGAGGAGAAACTCTATTATGACTAGTTTTTTTTTCCATGTAGTGCTAACTGAAAAATTATTCACATGTGTGTTATGTTATCAATTTAAGTAAGGACCAAATAGTCAAACATGCAAAAGGCATAAATTGAGACGTGTATGCTTTCATGCACGAGGCATTTCATCAAACAGTTTCATCCTAAATCTCCTTGAAAGCAAATCTCAAGTTTAGTGGAAGAAACGTACAAATAGTACTAGGGAGACCAAATTTCTAAATCAAATTTTGTAAATCAAATGATGTGGATGTTGATGATTGGATTTATTACTTAAATGTTGATTAACGTGTTTATTTTCTATTAATGATATTATTTTTTTTACAAATTTGATCTTCCTAACATTTCCCGAAACAAAATGTTATTGCCAAGGTGGTCAGCAAGATCAGCATATGGGACCCAAAATTATGAATTACATATTCACGCTCGTAAACAATATTTACTCAATACAATCCTCAAAAAGCCCAAAGCCAATCCCTTTACCTCCTCCCCTTCTCTGTCTCCACCCACATAACAGACACCAAAAGAGAACACCACCACCACCAAAAGCCATGTTAACCTCGCCATCATCCTCCCTCCGCCACCCAATCCTCCACCCCACTCCCCCTCCCCACTCCAAAACCCTAACCCTCACCCTCACCCCATCAACTCTCAATTCCCAACCAGTCCAAAAACCCCAGTTCCATCTCCACATCAACATCAACAGCAGCAGGCACTGTCCGGTCGGAAACCACCTCCTTTTCAGCACCAGACGGTTTTCGAACGTTGTCGCCGCGAGCAAATCGCCGGGAGTAGACGAACAGAAGTTCAGCCAAGAAGGGATGGTGACGGAGTCACTCCCCAACTGTATGTTTCGAATTCTATTAGACAACGGGGACACCATCATCGGCTACATTTCTGGGAAAATCCGAAAGAAATTCATTCGAATTTTGATCGGCGACAGAGTTAAGGTTGAAGTCAGTCGGTACGACACCACGAGAGGTCGTATTGTTTTCAGATATAAACAGGATGACGACTCAAGCAAAAGAAAGATGAAGAACTCCGAAAAGAAAAATCAATCCAGGAAGGATCCTATGGACTCTTCCTCCCTAAACTAATTTATTTGATTTTTTTTTCCTTTTTCTTTTTATTTTTTATAATTTTTGTTGCAAGTGACACTGAAACATTTGTGTTAAGCAATGTGAATGTTTAGAAATTGTGTTGTGTTATGTAATTTGAGGTTGGTCAGTGAAATCTGTGATTCGGATTCCCTGTTTTGTATTAGTTAACAATTGTCGTTAATGAATTTTGAGCTAATAACCTTTTTCAACAAAAGGAGGGAACGAACGTCATTAGACTAAATGATTATTGCCATATGATCATACTTTAAAGAATAAAGTTTGATTTCGGAAGAAAAAGAATAGCTAATTTTATGGTAAAACACATTAGCAACAAAAAGAATTAGATATATCACTTTTTATCCCAAAAAAAAAAAAACACCAAAAAGAATTACATGCTTAATGTCATTAGAGTTTATGATAGTTTTAGACAATTGTTATTATTACTAAAAATTAGTCATTACACCTCTCACTCCCGTAATATGACTCTATATGAAGTTTTTTCGAGTACAAATCATGTTCTACATTACATTAAAAAGAGGGAGAAGAGTTTAAACCCGAAACACATTAAGTTGAAAAGAAAGTCTCAAGTAGCAAGACAATCTTGTGACTCTACGAAATTATGTCAACACTTCCATTGTCCACGTTAGGATCCTCTTCGAATCCATTCCTTGGGGATCCTTGGGATTAAATCATCTTAGCGTTTATGTAAAATGTGCGGCTGAGATGAGTCTTCCTCTCAACTTTATTGCTCTCTCTTTCTCTTCAACATTCTTGCCTTCTTCGTCGGTGGCAATCGAGATTTTCTATCAGCCTTCTAGTCAATATTCTTCCACTGCTGAGAACTCTCTCCCTCACGCTGCATCTCTATGGTGAACACGACCATGAATTTGTTATGAAGCTTCAACTTCACCTTTTTCTCAGTCCACCCAAATCCACCATTTTCAGAGTCCTCTGCTTACAAATCCAAGTGGCAAACGCAACACCCCCTAAAGTCAAGATTCAACAGCAAGAGAAGGAGGGGGGGGGGGGGGGGAGAGGTATATCTATGATTGAGAACATAACCAAATAATTAGAAATTTTATTTCTCCAAAAACTTCCGAGTTCTACTCCAATGGAGACTAAATCGAGAGTTTCGACTGGATGGCTAAGGTTGCGCTTTCGAGTGAGTGGTGGAAATTTTTATGGGACGTGGATTTGGTCCTTTGATGCTGATAGAGAATCTCGATCACCGCCGGAGAGAAGGCAAGAATGTTACGGTCCTGCGGAGAGAGAATGGGAAGAAAGTTGAAAGGAAGAGTAATCTCAGCTGCACGGTTTTACGTGAAAGGCTAAAATTATTTGATCCCAAGGATCCCCATGAAAAGGATCTGGTGAGGATCCTAGTCCGTCCACGTGTATCATGAGTTGCATACACATAGGTGAAAATTTCTACTCTTCCGAATGGAAATCCGTGCCACTATTTTCTTCAGTTTGCCTATATCATCAAATGAAATGTGGGTCTTATCATTATGTCGGAAACTTACCTCTTCTAATCCTTTCATTTTTTTAATAAGAATTGCAAGAGATAAGTTTCATTTACTAGTAATCTGTCTTCTACCTTTTAACTCAACAAAATTTCTTTGTATTTTTTCCTTCACCCTACCTTGAATATAACTATCCAATCTCAAAAACCAAACGCAGGCATGCTATTATTTGATGGCATAAAAGAAGTTTTCCTCTGGAAAATAGTTACTTGTTCATAAAGCAACTACGTTTGAAATTCTGTGTAATTTATACAAGAAAGTGAATTACAATGTCAGATATCTACAACAGAGTTTCGACAAACTGGGCAAGTTAGATGATTCTTTAACCAATGATCAATACAATTGGAATGAAACATGTGTTTGCACGCGAAGATACGACAAGACTCGCCGTCCATATAATCCTCCAAGCAAATGGTACACCGGTCACTGCAGCAACTCGATGTTATGTCCCTGCTGCCTTTGCAGTACGTCAAAGGCGGTGGGAGGGCCTCTAGGGCTTGAACTTGGAGAGCTTGAGGCATTTGTTCTGGCCCCTCCTCCATCACCAAGTCCTCCCAAACTCTATCGAGCACTTCTATTAACACCATGTGGAACAACGTTGCAATATCTTGCGCAGGTGCTTGTGGTAATGTGTCTTGATCATGATGGTGGTGAGACTCGTCTGCTCCTTCAAATTCGCGATCGCTATGGCTTCTGTTTGGAAGCCAAGAAAATATGATTCCAATAATGGGATGCATCAAGGCAATGAGAAACAAAGCCGCACTGCAGAGCGCTAAGTTGCCGATCCAAACTACAAGGCGGCTGAGATTCGTGAATCTTGCTTGGCCTAGAAGAAACAAGAAACCTACTACTATTCCGAGCGCAAAAATGCACAACAAAAAACTGAGATGATTGTGAGAAGATTGATGAAAAATATTGGGATTAGAAATCATAGTGTTCATGATGACGAGCACGAAAAAGTGGGGGCCTCGTAGCCCTGCAGAATTTTTGGTTTCTTGTTTGGTTTTAGTTCTTCCATGAAGTTGTTGTGCCAGAGCTGCCGAACCCTTCTGGGAATTATTGTTTTTGTTATGCACCTAATTAACGTCAAGGTAGAGCAGGACACTCCAAACCCAACTCTTCTTTGTTCTGGATGAATTCCAAAAATGGTGGTGCATTTCTTTTTTTACCTGTGTTTTTTTTTTTTTTTAAACCAACAAGGTAACGGTGGAGGTGAAATTTATTTTATTACTGCCGGTAATGGCTTTGCAGTTGGGTGACCACGGGTGCCTACCTGCATGTTGTGAGAAGAAGTTATGTTATAACCAACACTTTTACCATTCAGTTTCTTGTTGAGTTTTATCCGTATGTCAATTTATTAGTTTTAGCGTAAATCTAATTGGTTACTTTGAATTCCGTATCTAATTGGCGAAAAGTGATAATGAGTAGAAATTGAGTGTTCAGGCAGAAAATTAAATGACCTCAACCAGTATGTGCAAATGCATTATTCGACAACTTTGCAGAAAAATACTATGAAAAATTTCGGTTTTTTTTTTTAATTTTAATATTTTTTAAATAATATGTTAAAAATGCATATAGAATATTTGAATTTTATATGTATTATTGAAAAATATGTCAAAATAACGTGTTTTATAAATGTGAAAAGTACATATGTATGTGTATAATATATGTATGTACTTTAAAGTTTTAATAAACATATAATTTAACAAATCATTAAAACGTGTAAAAAAAGTGTTACGAAAAATTATATAAGTACTTGTACGAATTTGCTAACTAGAAATTCACCTAATACGAAATTAAGAATCATGGCATTGGTAGGTACAATAATTAGTCAAGGTTGGGACAGGAACTTACAACCTCAAGTAAGGAAGATAATGGAGAACTGAAATTGAGTCATCTCCAATCAGGAAACAACATGTTACTAACGACAGATTTTTCCATGTATTACAAACAAGTTGGCATTTACTTGTCATAGACATAAGTTAAGCAGACACTGAAAAATATATTCTTTCGCCAATTGTATAATGATACTTGGCATTTGTGAGGATGTGAAGGTAAAAAAGTATCACATCGGTGAAAGGATAAACCTTGCAAGGGCTTATAAGAGGTTGGGCTACTCCCCATATTGCCATTTGATTTTATGGTCAAACTTCAACTTCTTCATGATATGAGAGCAGGTTGGTTGCATCAGTGAGAGACAGTGTTCTAAAAATCGGCCTAGGCAGCCACCTAGGCACTGGGTGGCGGAGCCCTGACTCGATTTAGGCCAAAGCGGTTACTTAAGGCGGGGAGGATTTAGGCGGCCGCCTAGGCGCTCGCTAGGCGGCAGTCTAAGCAGCTGCAAATCACAAACTTGCTGCAACTCTCGCAACAAATCTGAAACTTAATAGCAACAAAGCCTCGACGATCTTCTACAGCTTGCTGTCTGTGAATAAATGAGAGAGAGAGAGAGAGAGAGAGAGAGAGAGAGAGAGAGAGAGAAAGAGAAGGTATTTGTCATTTAATCTAAAATGGCGCGAGCTGCAGATCCATTGATTCAGTTTGAAGCTCTGAAAAGGTCCTGGAAAGGCTAAGGAAGAAGAAGAAGCGAAAAGTTGTAATATAAAGGGTTTTTCAATTTTCAAGGGGTCAAAGAAGTGTGATGATCTGCGACTCCACCTTTGAGAATGTGAAAGAGGTGAAGTGGCACAGGGTTTTGAATTATGAAACCACCCACTACTTTTTGTCTTTTCAAAAGTCATCAAAAGTTTGAGATTTATACATATAATATATATATATATATATGGTTTTGTTGTAATTCACAGGTCATTCATTGTGGATGGCCACCTATCCCATTACCAATCCACTGTTCATCCCACCACAACTTTGTCTAAAGCCTTGTATATAAAATGGATGAGAATAAGGAAAGCAAATATACACAGATAGACATATGGCTGGTAGAGGAAGAAAGAAGAGAGGAAGAAGAGATGAGATAATAGACAGAGTTATCTTTGTAATCTTATTATTCCAGATTATAATGAAAACACCACTGCTGTCCCGAAGACGTACTCCAGTCACACTGACTGTAGAGGAATCTCGTAAATTTTGTGTCTTGTTTATTTATTCCACTGCACACACCGTCAATTTTACAACACGTTATTAGCACGAGAAGCTCTCATGTCAGTGGAAAGAATAACGCCATAAATTCGAATAAACACAAGTTGAACTTGTGGTACTAGGAACAGTTTAGATTTAAGAAGTAGCCCAAAAAAAAAAAAAAAAAAAAAAAAATCAGAGTAGAGATGGCAAGCTAGACACGGCAAACAGGGAAGAACATCTTGTCACAAAAATCCATCAACCTTTCTTTTATCACTTTTTCTTTTATTACTTTAATAGTTGATGTGATGATCTTTATCCCTGCTAGACCTGCAATCTCGTCTTTCTCTCGTGGACAAAAGAGATGGAGAGATCTTACAAACAAACAAAGGTGCATCAAAACAAGCAAAGGTATGCCCATTTTTCATCTTTCCCACTGCGCCAGAAGCGCTCCACCGAATTCTTGTTAGAATTGAAATTTACAATGACCTGTAGTTGTCATGAGATAAGAAAACTCGTACTTGACAACTAGTTTCCAGAGATCCAGAAGAATCTCATAAGACTTAGAAACCTAGATCGAGTCGTTTTCGACAGATCTCGAGAACTCCTATGAATACTCGGTTATCTGAGATGGTGGTGGCATGACTGACTCCACACAGGCCTCCCTCTCTTGTGCCTCCATTAACTCTGCTGTCATCTATGTCCTTATAAAGAGGTTCTTGCTTCACGATGTCATGTTCTTTTGGCCATGCAATAACAACGCTAGTCTCTAGTAGCTTTTTTGGATTGAATTGGTTTTGTGTGACCTCTACAACAACCCAGCTGGCCCTGGGTTTCGAGACTGGTAGAGACAGATAAAGAAAAAAAAGGGGGGGGAGGGGTTGAAGTTTATGGAATATGTATGGCACCATCTAAAAAAGTCAATAGTGCACGACACCATTTGAAAAAGAAAGAAACAAAAGGTTTTGGTTCCTAGTGCATCTACACCATCTAGATAATAAAATAAATAAAATAAAAGGAATAAAACCAAAGGTTTGTTTTGGAATGGTGCAGCATGTGAATGAATAAGAATAATAATAAAAAGTAAAGGCTTTTTGGATGGTGTTGTACCATCTGAAAAGAAAGAAGGAAAAATATATATTTATTTATGTGAATAGTGTTGGTTTAAAAGCCCTATCACAAGTTCTATTTATTTTAAAGCAATTTATTTATCACAGACGGTTTTACCGCCTACTGCTTTAAGTTTTGATTTATGTGAATGGTGCTGAATTAAAATCCTTGTCACAAACTTTATTTACTTGAATGCAATTTATCCACTATGGCTAGAATTACCGCCTATATCTTTAATTTACTTATTGTACTTCTCTTTTGTTATGATGAGTACAACAAGGACTCGAAACTCCTTGATTAGATCAGAACCTGCAGTTTCTTGATCCTCATCATATAAAAATGATTGGACTTGAAGTTCTATCATACAAAAAGATCGGGCATGAAGTCCCTTGATCCTCAAGATTAGGACATAAAGTTCCTTGATGAGTACTTAAGTTTGAAGTGCCGCAGTGCCTCAACTTAATTATAACAAAGGCCATAAGAGTTTTAGGCTACAGACCATTAAATAAGGACCAGAAGTTCCTTATGTCTATACTCAAAATGGTTTAGCAGAAGCCTTTATTAAGCGGATGAAATTGATTACCCGCTCTATGCTCATGAAAACAAAATTACCAGTTTATACATGGGTACATGCTATTTTGCATGATGCATTATTAGTTCGATTGAGACCTATTACCAACCTTTAATATTTCTCAGTACAACTCGTGTTTAGGAATCAGCCAAACATTATACATTTACGTGTTTTTGGTTGTGTTATCTATGTGCCTATTGCACTGCCACAACATACTAAAATGAGGCATCATCGCCGATTAAGCATTGATGTTGAACACCATCTATCATTCAATATTTGAAACCCTTGACTGAGAATATGTTTACCGCGCGGCTTGCAGACTAGGATTTTGATAAGACAACTTTCCCGCCATTAGGAGAAGAAAATAACATTGTTCCAGAAGAATGATGAGAAAATATCATTCCAGAAGAACAAAAAGAAATTGTCTTATTTTGATTCATGAAGCAATCAATATAAAAACGAAGTGAGAATAATTGAATGATGCAACGATATGCAAATCAAATGCCAGATGCATTTAATGATGCAACGAAAGTAATAAAATCACATATACTTATTGCAAATGTGCATACATGAATTGATGTTCTTGTTGGACAAAATAATGTGGTAACAAATTTGTTACATGCCTAAAGCGTGGCAAACCCTTAAATTCAAAAGGTTCAGTACTTCGAAAGAAGAAGAATATGACACTGCTGAACTATGACATTCCCAAAGCATAACTGTTGCGTGTATGTAATACAAATAGCCAAAATATGTTAAACCAAATGAGGTTACATATGAGCATTTGTAATACAGTGAATTACACTCACATGATATGACACAAGGTTACTAATTGAAACTTGAAACTTGAAATTATGCTCTTATAAACAAGTTTATATGAATGGAGAATTATCTACGAAGGGCTATGAGTCTCCCACATCATATATCCATAAGTAAATCCCTCAAATATACATGGAAGCAAGTTGCTCTGTATAAATTCCAAAGGAAAATGTATCATGAAGTGTAGAAAATCCCTGAAAAATTTAGATTGCTTGAAGAAAACCGTGGAAGGGTAAAGCATAAAATATGTACTTAAATACCAATGGATGATATAAATTGCATTAGTGAGTACTATCATTATGATATTGTTGTAACATACTAAAATCTCTTGCAAAAGTCAATAATATTAGATTTAGACTCCTGAAGAGTTTAGAAAGTTTATAAAGTGCTGAGAGAGATATTGTCTCAAATTGCAGAATCAAACAATATGTCAACATGAATCTTATCCATGATGTTTATAAAGAATCATATGGATTGAAGATTATGAGTTGAATACTCAAATTATTTAGACACTAAGAATGATCATTTATCTTCGTGAAGGTAAAGATAAATTGATATTTGGTCCAGAAGTACCACATCTTAGTGAAGTATATGCTTTATTGTATTTGACACAATACATTGAATGAAATAAAGCTTATCTATTAATATCTCTGAGAAATTACATACACATGAGTTAAAACAAAAAAACAGAAGGGAACCTTCACAAAGGTTGCTCATGTGAAGTCTCAGTACTCGGAAGTACCCCAGAAGGGTAAGGCACTAGAGGTTGATTATTTGGAGCCTTAGTACTTGGTGAAACTTCAGACGGCTAAGACAATGGGTGTCTTTGGAATAAAGACTCGAACCCATGATTGTCATTTTGAGTCCGACCTTCGGATTCCAATAGCTGGTCGAGCTTTCTTTTCATGCTCGTCGAGTAATTATTTGCAATCATGTGTAACACTCTATTTTCATGCTTGAGCCCTTTAATCTCTTGTTTAAAATTTGCCACCTCAGCCATCAATGATTCAACTTGGTGAGTTCGAACAAGTAGGTGTTGGCCCATATTAGAAACAGAGCGCGCACATTGAATATTGAGAGCCAATGAGTCTTGAACGGTCGATTCATCAAACCGGTTTGAAAGGATTCTGTTATCCTTAGGAGTGAGAAGATTCCTAACTACCATTCTAGTGGTTAGATTATTCTTCATCACAGAGTCCATAACCATAAGAGGACCATTAGAAGATAAGAAGGGCAGACGCTATATATTATCCTAACGTGGCTCGTCTGAACCACTCTTAAGGCTCAAATCTAAGCAAATGTTAGATGGACAAGCCATTTTTCAGAAATGATGAAGGAAAAATGAGGTCAGATAAAATCTCAAAAGTGCAAGAAAGGAAAATTTCTACATGCAGCAGTTTTTCGAGCATACATTTTGAGCACAATTAATGCCTCTATAAAAGAAGAAGCAACATGGCCACTTGTTCAAAAATCGAAAAGACACAGTTCTCCGAATTTCAAAAGCCAGATTTTCAGGATAAAGTTCGTCAACATTTCTTAGACACAATCTCAGCTTTTGGATATCACATGCAAATTTGTCAAAGATCTCTGATAAAATTGAAAACGCGTGAATCTTACTGTTCTAATTACACCACAGTTGCTGACAAGAGTAAAGGCACAACACCATTACCTGTTATTGGGAAATCCCTATATATGTCGACCTCTATCTTCCATAACAAGGCAAACCTACAAAAATATCTAACTCTTCTTCCTTTCCGAGAATGCATCTTCAACAAAGCATCTCGAAATACTCAGTTTTCTTCCTCTCTGAGAATACCTCTTCAAATAAGTCATTCCAGAGTAAGAATATCTCATATCATCAGGGATGGGAGCAAAAGTATCTCATATCATGCAATCTCCCTGTCATTTTCTTTGTCATTATTCTCACCTGGAGGACTAAGAAGAAAGAAAGCAATCAGTCGGAACTTGAAATCAAATTTCTAGTTAGGAACTGATTGCCTGGAAACTTTCCTGATTGTTTACCTAGCATGGCTCGGGTGGCACTGTTATAGGGTAGTGTGCGAACCAAAATGCCCCTAAAGTTAGTCTTCAGCCATTACTTTTTGTCTTTTTTGTACAGTAAAATCCCGAATTTGCCCTTTCAATTCACCCGTTCCTCCATTTGTGGAGTCTTTCTTTTAGTCTTTTCTTAATTCTTTAAACCCATGTATAGCTAGTAGGAAGACAAAAAAAATGTGATTAAAACCGGGCCACGTGGTTTGTGGCACAACAAACAATAAAAATTTATAACTTCTTAATTTTTTAAACCCATGTATAGCTGGTGGGAAGACAAAAAAAATGTGATTAAAACCAGGCCGCATGGTTTGTGGCACAACAAACAATAAAAATTTATACCTTCTTAATTTTTTAAACCCATGTATAGCTGGTGGGAAGACCAAAAAAATATTAAAAAAATGTGATACACAGTGAATTTAGGAGGCAGATTGTCTGCCATCCTATTTGGGTGCCATTCCCATCCCCTTCTATTTGTGCGATCACGGTTAAGTCACATCAATATTTTATATTTCTATTTTTTTTGTCTTATTATCTTTATAAAAAAATCAATATAAAATGTTGACGTGACTTAATTTTGACCGCACAAAATAGGAGGTTATGAGAATGACACTCAAACAGGAGGGCAGACAATCTGCCTTCGTGAATTTAACGGAAGGAGGCTGGAAAAGTTAGGGGAACCAGGGCCTTTCTTACCACGTGTTGGTCATCGTGAGGTTTGCTTTTTGTTCTGTTTACCATACCCATTTCTACTTTTCTATTGTTCCGTATCCAACCTCTTCTTAGCTTTTTCTTTCCGTTCACTTCTTTCTCTCCATTCTCACTTTCTGCTTATTTTCGACCCTAGCTTTTTTTCTCTTCCATGGTAGTGTTCTTCCAGTGAGTTTTGCTTTTTTTTCCAGTGTATCTGATTTAATGGATTTTGTCTTCAATTTTCTTTTCTTTTTCATTTTGGGGGTTTGATATGTGCGCTTATTTAGTTTCAGGAAACGCTCATGTCCGTCCCAATTTTGGGGATTTCATGTGCAACTTTGCAAGCCCTTTGTGTTCAAGGTTTGTATATAAAATCTACTTTTTCTTTTGGGCTTTTTGTCAAACAATATTTAAATTTTTTTGGGGTGGTCTTCTGTTTGCAGATGTGTCTTGCATTTAAATTTTGTTTTCATAACTTTGGGGGTTTTATTTCTGTGTTCGGATTCTTGGTTTGGCTCTATGATTTGCTTTTCTTTTCATTTCAGGAAATGTTTGTCTTTGTTTTTTGGAAATTTTGTATATGCGTTTGCAAACCATTGTGCTTCAGGTATATAATTTCAAGTTTTCCTTTTGGTTTTCTAATGATGAGAGTTTTGATTTTTTGTGTGTTGTAAAAGTTAAATGTGTTGGAAACTGAAATTACATAATTTGTTTTGTTTGGATTTTAAGCAGGAGTCACTCACCAAGACATTGCAGGGCACGAGGTTACAATTCGGACTCAAGATATGCAGGTATATATTGATTTGATTTATGTTGTATTGGTTGAAGCTTTGTTAACAGTTCTAGAGTTGTTAAATTTGTCCACCATATATATTTACCAAATTATGTCTCAATGTTGTTGTTGCTGTTACTCGGTCATGGGGTTTCTTAAGGTAAACTGTTATCAAGTTCGAATTTTCTAATTTTCTTTCTACAAATTATTTTTTGTTTTAGGAACTGCAATTGTCTAATTGGATAAGAAAACTAGAAAAATATGTTCGATTAGAAAAAATAATTTTAATCATATCTTTAATTTATTTCTGGATTATATCTTGGTATCATGTTGAGTGTTAGTCTTATCTTTAAACTTTATGCTGCTGAGTTTGTTTAAACTTTA
This sequence comes from Pyrus communis, assembly GCF_041283825.1. Taxonomy (NCBI): domain Eukaryota; kingdom Viridiplantae; phylum Streptophyta; class Magnoliopsida; order Rosales; family Rosaceae; genus Pyrus; species Pyrus communis. Next base: position 4,931,667 of record NC_142567.1, read on the forward strand.
ATTGTAATTGTAGGTTGATTTGGACCTGGGCAACTATGAACGCTTCCTAGATGTGACTCTTAATAGGGATAACAACATTACCACTGGCAAGATATATCAGGTGCTTCTAACTCGATTTTGACTTCCTTTGCGGTGTGTTTCATTTCCTAATTTTGACTTCGAACTTGATCTTACTTATAGTTTTTAGTTTTTGAAAAAGATGTAAATGTAATAACTGAGGTTTTTAATAGGGAGGGAGACATCATCAGTTGCTGGAATCATTAACCCCGGTTCAGAGGGATTTCAGAAGCTATATTTCGGTCAAGAGGAAATCGCCATAGTGGCCAGTGCACTCAAAGTAAGTCGTCATTCTCTCATCCTCTTCTTAGATTTCATCTTTCATGGCTGCAAGCCACCTTTTGTATAGTTATGTATATGCATGTATGCTTGGTTAATCTTACTTTTCCATATCCAATATATTCAAATCATGTTATTAGTCGGATTACCATTCTTGATCTGTTGTTTCGAGATTGTCTGACCTTTGGATTGATAACTGTTGCAGCATTGAAGCATCATGCGCCGCACATCCTACTGCTGATGTCTTAATCAACTTTGCTTCATACAGAAGGCCGGTGATTATTCTATGAGTAGTGTTTTGGAGTGCAAAACTTATATGGTTGTACCTAACGATGAATGTATGTTGACATATCTGCAGTGCTGCTACTTCTTCCATAGCTGCTCTCAAGCAACCAACCATTAGAGTTGTGGCAATCATTGCTGAAGGTATACCTGAGTCAGACACTAAGCAATTGATTGCATATGCATTGGCAAACAACAAGGTTACACGATTAACACAAAGTCATCTTAATTTCACTAACCTGGGAAAATGAACTGGCGATACTAACTCTAATTATCGTATCTTTTGCAGGTTGTCATTGGCCCAGCTGTTGTTGGAGGAATTTAAGCTAGAGCTTTTAAGATTGGTGACACTACTGGAACAATTGATAACATTATTCACTACAAGCTATACAGGCCTAGATCTGTTGGTTTTGTCTCCAAATTTGTATGTAGCTAATCCAATATCTTGAACTTCAGATAATTTGGTTATTCATAAGACTTTCATGATGTATATACCGTAAACATTTAGCGTATTAGAATTGAGTTCATTCATTTTTGTCCTCTGCCCTTACGTTGGCAAGCCTGTCCAGGTGATGGTACAAAATCACAATGTTCATATGTCCTGCCTTTTCTTTTTTGCTTCACTTGCTTGAACGCTGATGACTGCCTTTCTTCCGTGATTTGAGTCGATTTAGGTGGTTCAACACATAATTGATGTCATTAAGACATGGGTGGAATATGTTTTAGTCATTTCCATCAATAGAAAAGAGGGCCCTACAAATGTTTATGCAGATCATTGGGAGCTTAATTTATTCGTATTTTTGTAGAAATAGAAATAATTATAAATGAAACCTTCTTATTAGGCATGACCTTTCTTTTGATGTTTGTTTGATTTTCTTTTGTTGGTTGTGTTTTGCAACTCATAAGAACAGTAAACAAGTGAAAGGTATAAGCTCTCCATAATAAGATAGTCTTTTATTCATTTTAAAAATCATCCATATGGTAGTTGGTAGATTTTTTCTATTTGAGATTTCTTATTGTTGTGGTAGAGTTATGTTGAGATTTCTTTTGCTATTTGATTTTTTGCTATACATTCTTTACATACAATTTAATATGTCCATTTATGCTCTTGAAATTTGATAAAATATATATTTTGGTTCTACATCTTTGTAACAAAATGGACAACCTCCCGTGATTTGCAAGCTTTTAAACCACCAAAAAAGATAAGGGTCTATGTGTGTAAAGTGTGGAGAAGTTAAGGCAGGTGAATTTCCAACTCATGTTTGTACAAGCTGTTATAATTTGAACAAGTAACAACTATATATTTTATGCAAATACTTGGCACATATTTTATAAATTCTACACACAATTCTTGCAACATATTTGTTCCCTTATGTAACATTTATATACAATACTTGCAATATATTTGATAATCTCGCAGCAACATGCGGGCAAACTTTCTAGTAATATCTATACACTATAGTTTTTATTTTTTATTTTTTTTATTTTTTATTTTTTATTTTTTTGCACACTTTTTGAATTTTGTCTCTTAATTTTTTATTTTATTTTATTCAAATGCCAAAAACATGCATGGATGTGCATGGAAAAAGAAAAATTATTTTCCTTAAAGAAATCATGATCCACTATGAGTAAGGAGTAATCAAATAATTTATCTCGGTAAACACAGATGTTTTGTGTTAATTTTTGTTTTGGGAATTGAACACAAAAACCTACACGTCAGTTGGACGAATTCTCATAAGTATCAAGTAAATTAACAAATAACAAAAGGTGTTGCATTTAAAATTTCTTTTTTCTTCAAACAATATGGGATTGAAGAGAGAATGTTAACATCCATTTTCAAAAGTGGGATACTAATCAAGCATGATCATGGCATAAAAGAAAAATCTAGCGAAATCAAAACTCAATCACACGTAGCGGCTCACTTCTAGGATAGAGACTTGCATAAATAAAAGGGGGCACTGCCACTTTAGTGCTGCAAACCAATTACACATCGTCATATGTTTTAATTTTCCGCTTTTCGACCCATGATTGATTTACGATTCTAGGGTGCCAGTTTCTCCATTTCATGTAAGTCATGAGATGCAGCCAAATGCATCATTTTGAGACACAACCCCTTGAAAATTCTTATTCGAACCCCACCTTCGTACTTAAGTGGCATTGAAAACTTTCCCCAAACAACCTATTTTGTTTCAAACAACCATCCATCCTGTCCTTTACCTCGCCGGAGAACCAAAACCTTCATCGCATTTTACTTTCACAATTTCATCACCTCAAAGTTACCGACATAGGGAAGAAACGGCCCGGCACCATGGTAGGATCTTGCTGAAGACGACAAGAGAACCAATAAATGATTAAACTTCTTGTATATCTACAATTTTTTTTGACCTAGATTTATGCTGCCTCATAAATCCAATACAGAATTACGACAAATCGGGCAGGTTAGGCTCTTCTTCAACCAAGTGTTCATACAATTGGCATGGAACGTATGATTGCATGAGGGAAAAACTTGACACAATTGGTCGTTCTCAAAATCCTCCATGCAAATAACACAGTCCTTGCAATTAATTTCAGTTTCTTGGCTTCCATAAGCTATAGGTGGTGGCATTTTGCTCTCCAAAACTTGTTCCCTTACTTGCTGCTGCCTTTCGTCTCTTCTTTCCTCCAAAACCTCAACAATCGAGTCCAAAATTTCCAAAACCCTTAAATTATGAAGGACAGCTGCTTGATAAAATGTAGCTTGGTCATTCCATGCTGCACCGTTGTTTGGGCGAGATAATTGTTGTTGATCCTCGGCTTCGGGATCAGGATTACTTCTCCTCTCGTAAAAGGGCGTCCAAACAAACTCACAGATGACGTAAAGGAGGGCAATGACGATCAACAAAAGCATGATGGAGAATGCTATGATGCAGACATATACGAAAATTATCGTGCTGATGAAAGAAAGAAGAGAAAAAACAGGAGGTGGGGTGACGACCTTCATGGCTTCAAACATGTTCATGGTGATGAAGAATGAGATTGCTAGTGTTTGCTCGATCTATGATCAAAGAAGGATTGGGAATCTAACACGGATGCTTTGCTTTGCTTGGTATTTGTCTATGAAGTTGTTGAACGGCAAAACTGCTAGACCTATATTCGAGATTTTGCGGTTTAAACAAACATTTTCAAGTAGAGAAAGTAGCAAGTTGTTTTGATGACATAAACATGAAACTCTGTTTCTACCCCTTTTCTGGAGTGGTTAGTTATTTTCTCTTTGTTACAGGTATAGACGTTGGAGATCGTTAAATTCGTTGTTCGGGTACGGTTAATTTCTATGTTAACTAAGAGAAAGAAAAAAACCGCGTTTTGGGAGCTTATTTTATTTTGTTAAAGGACGGTATTCTAAATTACTAAAGTCTAAGTTATAGGAAGGATGATGCAAACTTGAGTTTAGAAACTTAACAATTTTATTTACCCCAAATTGGTAGGATTAGGGCCACTCTAGCTAGTGATATTTATCATTCCCATTCACCTATCACACATTTAATTACTCTTTAATTTTTTTCTTCTTCATATAATACTAATTAAACTGGTTTATCATGTGAAAATTCAATTTACTCGTGTTAGAAATTAACACACCATGCATATACTTGTATTAACGATCTAAAGGAATACAATAATCCTAAATTGTGGAAAAAAAGAAAAAAAAAACCATTAAATATGTCTTATACTGACTGGTTCTACCATCGGGATTTTTTGTTATAAAAATCTCACACCTGCTTTATTGTTGATGTGGTAAGATGCAAGTTAGAAAATAGCATCAGTGTGGTTAGTATCACTCGCTTACCGGCCCGTTTCTCTGAAATCTTGCTATGATAATAGATTGGGTTGTTTGAATTTTCCTGTAATGAGCTCTAATCCATGACCCTTGACCTCTAGTTATGTGCTAAAAAATTATGAACAATGCTTGGCTACTCAAAGATAAGTAGGAACTTCTACTTAAAACTTTTCATGTCGAATAACAGGATTTTGTGCTTATGTTTAGAACTGTTCATATTATGAATAACTATGTAAAGATCATCTCTGCAAAAAATAAATAAATAAACAAATAAAAATAAAAATAAGGTCATTTAGTCAATCTATTGTAGCAAATACATAAATGGTTCGTAATGATTTTATCAATTTCGTTGATCTGTCTTTAAACAGTTCGATGACTAAACTACCTTGGTTTTAATTATTTTTTTGCAAATGCCATCTTTATAGAGTGATTTATAAAATGAACGATTTTAATCATAAACACGAAGTTTTATAAATCGACAATGAACAGTTTTAAGAAGGAGCTCCTACTCTTTACTAATTAAGTAGCCAAGTATTACTAAAAAATTATTTAGAAATTTCCTTTTATACACTAGGGAAATAAATAAGTCGTAGTTGAAAAAGTAAACCTAAATACACAAGTACAAGAAAACATGTATACTATTTCCTCCTAAAGGATATACCTTTTTTCATAATATAAACTCTTTATTTTTCTTATTTTTCAACACTATATTTGAGAGTTTCTGTATTTCATATTTCGTATAAATAACATGTTGGTATTTCTACTTTAAGATCAAAAGGTTTATAGTTTGTTGTGAAAGTTATAGTTCAAAACAGAGTCGTCGCATTTCCTTATTGGAGGCCTTGATTACTAATCTAAATAATTTAGATAACTGTTATTAGTATTCAAAAAATCTCACTCCTCACAAATGTATTTTTATTTCCAATTATAGAAAGTTTGACGTGCAAAATGAGATTTTTGGAGTGCCAATAAAATTTCCCTTAATTTAAATTCATTATATGATTGCAAACCAAGAATCGAATATATGAACAAAGCTCCATTTAAAACCCAAAACTAGGGTAATTGCTTGACTTAGTGTTTGTTAAAGTGGTTGCAAACTGTTAACATGCCTTAGAAAGAATGTTGGTATTTACAGTTGTTTGACAGATTCACAACATACAATTTTCAAAAATTCAAAAAATAAATAAATTTGTCATGCATCGATGATACAGTTTCGACAAACTGGGCAAGTTGGCTTGTTCATCAACCAATTATCAATGCAATTCGAATGGAAAATGTGGTTACAAAGTGAAAAATTTTGACATGAATCACCATCTGCAAAATCCTCCAAACAAATTGCACAAGCAGTACACCTTGATGATCTTATTTCACAGCTTCCATAATTCACTAATGGTGGCAGTTTCTTCAAAGCCCTAAGCCTCGGCCCTCTTCCTTCATCGAAATCCGGCATGAGTCTCTTTATCACTCCCAGCCGCTGCATATTTTGCGCTATAGCTATCCGAAAGGGACTTGAACCGATGGTGTTTATTCGAGGCCCGTAAATGATGTCTCCTCCCTCAAGGTCATGTTCTGGGATCATTTCTAGGAGCCAGGCAAGGGACACATTGAGAATGTGATTGAAAATCAAGAATAACAGAACGACTATTGAGATGCATGCAATGATCTTAGTTGGAAGCTCTGAAAATAGAGGAGGACCGGGTTCCGAAACGAAGGCTTCATAAAACATGTTGTACACGAGGACTATTGGTTGTGTGAACAAACTTTGATTGTCGATTGGGAGGTCAAGTGGGGAGGACATCGTAGAAGTTCAAATTCCGGCTTCAGATTTAGGGGAAAGTACTTTCCGTCACTGAAGCTACAGTATAATCCGTCGTCGCCCGACTTGATTAATGTTGTTGTTAAACACATTTTTTTTTTTAATTTGTAGCAGCAAAAATTATATACATGGTGCAGCAAGAGGAGTTGCACCTACATTTGTTTTGGATTCTAATTTTAGAAAATAACTTGCCTATGTAAAATAGTCCTTGCGTCCTAGGAAAAACCTGGCAGGGGCTGCCACTGTACATAATTATTTTGGTAACAAAAACTTTGTAATTTTTAGAAGAATTGAAGTTAGGCAACTACTTGAAAGTCACTTTATGAAAAAATTGTTGCACACAACAAACAGTAGAAGTTAGAGACGTTGTGAGTAAGAATTTTGGGGATGAAGTAGTTAAATTAGGTAATTAATCGTACTTGAAGAACTAAAGTCAGGTAATTTTACTTGATTGATAAGTTTATGATTCCCCCCTCTAAGTGCCACAATGGTTGAAGCAATTTAAAGATTATACCGCCAACAAAGGTTGATTGAGTTGATAATGATCAATTTTTTTGCAAAATCAAAGTCTAGGTTCAAGTTCTGTTGCCGGAAATCCCTCTTGATGAACAATTTGTAAAAACCAAAAACTAGAAAGATTATACCATCACTGCTTAGTAAATCTATCATTAATATCCTTTTTAATATATAGGTATTGCTTGATATCATTATTTGACACATGTTGATTAAAAAAAATTGTTTTTTTAATGATCTTACTTTTTGACATGTGAGGAATGGTTGTGTGCTATGCCCTACTAATTCAAAAACCAAAAACTTATGACGTGCTTAATTTGACCTCAAGATGAGGTGACAATAAATTTCTTATTTTTACTTGTCTTATATTATACAATTGATTTAAAAATTAAACAAGAACATCAAAAATAAATCAAGAATCCATTTTTGTATTTAACTTCATGTACAAGTCCTTTATTTTAAATTGGAAATAAAAGTAAATTCAGGCTACATGGAGGAGACATTTTTATGTCCGGAACTCGGATTACGGCAAAGAAAGAGGAGGGCAGGACCTAGAGACAGTGGAGTTCGGTGGGACTAAAAATGGGGCCGGCGGGAAGGGGTGCATTAGGCGTATTTTTTTGTGTATGGGCCGTATGGTCGAAGTGGTCGAAACAACAAAAGTAGGAATATCTTCTCTTCAATAACAACTGAAGCCGCCCATCTCGAGTGATTGGTGAGCCATCTTGTTTATCTTGTGTGTATTTTACTTGGTTCCCTATTTCTGGAGAAGTAAAGAGATGAACTCGAGTAGATTTTAAAGGGTATGAAGCAAAGAGAACTAGACCAAAAAAAAAAAAAAAACAGGTCTAATCAGTGTTTTAAAAGACACACCCCAAGGCTCACCTAAGCAGCTTTAGAGGCAGGGCGGGAGTGACAACACCTCTGCCCAGTGGGAGTGGGTGAAAACTCGCCGATGCATGGTTGAGGCGAGCCTAGGTGGTTGGCAATCGTTCCCAGATCCATCCGCGATCCAAATCGAAGTCAAATGCTCTGTTGTCTGGGTAAATCGAAGTCGAAGGCTCTGTCATTTGGGTTTAGGGTTGCAGGGTGTGCGACGTCTTTACGAGGAAGACGACAACGAAGAAGAAGAGGAGGGAATTTTATTTTTTTAAAGACTTGGTCCAAAACGATGTCGTCTTGGCCAAGTCTTTAAATTTTTTTTTTAATGACTTGACTCAAAACGACATCGTTTTAGCCAAGTCTGTTTTTCTTTTATTTTTAAAACATCAAGAGTCCCATGTTTCCCTGTTTTTCTTAGCGGTCCCTTATTATTTAAGGTCTTGTAAGGCTTCACCTCGCTTCTAGACGGGGTTATTCATGGAACGGCTCGTCCACGCCTTCGCCTTTTAATACATTGGGTCTAATAGATAAAAAAATTCATACGTATATCAATAAATTTATTTTGTGCTGTCGAGATTTTCCAAACAAAAAATAAAAAAGTTCAGACGGAAAAGAAAAAAATTGTATTTCTTTTGTCGCCAATTTTTCATATTTCCCGTACGTAACAGAATCATTATTTGACTAATATTCAAGTTTCTTTGTGTTGTTAGAAGAAACATGGTTACAGCTTACAAAGTATAAACCCTCACAAGTCACAAGATTCGCAAACCCCAATTCCCGTACCGCCGTATCCACCACTGTAACATGGAGGAGCCGCCGACCCAAAGCTTTCTCTACGAAACCCTACCCGCCCTCTCTCTTCCCACCCCCAACCAATCTCCGCCGCCGCCCGAGGACCTCGAACCCTACTCCGTTTTCCGCAACGAAATTACTCTCTCCACTCCCCAATGCGCTCCTGTCGACACTGCCGCCCCCGATTTCTTCTCCCTCGACGTTGCCGCCGATGAACCCGACCCAATTCGTACCTCCTCGTCTTCTGTCCGCCTAGCCGAGCCATGGCCGCCGCTTCACCAATCCGAGCCCACGACGCCGGCTCCTCAAGAGCCGAAGCTCGAGAGCGGGTGGTTTCGCGGCCATTGCAAATTCAGGAGCCCTATGCTTCAGCTTCATAAAGGTACTTTCTGCAATTTTAACTGCATGGATACATACATACATACATATGTGTACTTATACACGGAGAAGAAAGCTCATATTTTTTGTTTGGTTCTTTTACTTGTATAGAAATTCAATGTATTTCTAAGGAGAAAATTGTGTAATTGTAATCTGGTGTATATATGTAACTTCAGATTTGTGTATCTGTTTTGGATATTGCAGAGATTGTGGATTTCTGTGATTTTCTGTCTCCAACTCCAGAAGAACAAGAGGCACGCAGTGCAGCAGTAAAACGGGTCTCGGACCTTATCAAATATATATTTCCTCGGTCCAAGGTACTTTCTTTTTTCTTGTTTGGGTGCAGAAGTGCGGGTGTGTGTGATTTTAAGCACGAAAAAGTTCAGTGAATGTTGTTCAATGAATGTTGCTTTATAGGTTGAAGTTTTTGGGTCCTTCAAGACGGGGTTATATCTTCCCGCTAGTGATATTGATGTAAGTATGTTGATCTTTATGCTAGTATAAGTTAGGAACTGAAGTTTGAATTTGCATTTGAATTTTGTTATTCTTGTCTATCATGCATGCTCAAGTGTCCATATAAGTGACATATTTGGTTGATTGGTATTGCTCGTAGGCTGTCATTATGGGGTCAGGCGTCAAAACACCACAGGAAGGATTGAAGGCCCTTTCTAGGGCATTGTCACAGATGGGATTGGCAAAAAGGATACAGGTGTGCCTCAAGTTTTATTTGAAATATTATTGCGGACAAACTTCAGCTTCTGTATTTGTTCTATGTGGATTCCACAGGTGATTGGAAAGGCACGTGTACCCATTATTAAGTTTGTAGAGAAAACAAGTGGCATTGCATTCGACATAAGGTTTACTCTTCTATCTTTGGCAATATAGTTTGGTTTAATAATACTACAATGTATTGATAAGCAGTGCCTGTGATAGGTTCAGCTTAATTGACATGTTCAAATAAGTAAATTGATAATTTTATATCTTCCTTCACAGTTTTGACATAGAAGGTGGACCAAAAGCTGCTGAATTCATTCAGGTTTGTTGCATATTCTGTCATCTACTATGTATTCGAAAGAATATTGTAGTTTCTTTAATATAGATCAAAGCCTGGCTATGTGCCTTTAGACAATGTTAACCTTGTCGTTTGCAACTTTGTGCTTTGATCACTGTTTAATATGGTTTCATATGTAGTTATGGTATTTTGAACAATAGTTATATAAGAATGTTTGTAGTGAAAGAAGATTACAGAAGAGTGGCAAGCAGTAGTAAATGATAACTTGGTAAGCTGTGCAGTTAAAATTTTTATTAATTTGCTAAGTTAAACGTTGGAAAGTCAGAGAATATCAAACAATATCTTTCACCTAGTAAAAGAAAAACAGAAAAGCTATGTGAGGAATCAGTTATAGTATATAGGTTAAATATAAAGCAAGAGACTTTTACTATCTCCAGTCTCCTTTGACACTATCCTGTGGTCCCTTTTCAGGATGCAGTATCTAAGTGGCCTCCTTTGCGGCCTTTATGTTTGATTTTGAAAGTATTTTTACAACAGAGAGAGCTAAATGAGGTATGACTTTCCAGTCTAACAGATTAAGTCGTCTTTCTTTTTCTTTATTCTTTTTCCAGCGAGCTAATTCAAGATTCTGATAACACATGCAGGTATACTCTGGTGGATTAGGTTCCTACGCTCTCCTTACAATGATCATGGCAATGTTGCATGTGAGTGATTCTTAAATATGCATTTTAAGATTTGATGCGATTCTTTCTTGCATTGTATGTATCTGTAACGCATGGCTCTTGTTTGGATCTGTAAACATGCTGCTTCATTGAGTATTGCAGTGGAAGACAATGGATCAACCTAAGATTGCAAATGAGACCCAAAGAGAAATTATTGAAATTTGAATGAAATAGTGCTACACAAAATATGATCTTGTGTTTGGATGCTAGATAAGCAACCAACAACTTCTGTAATTGTGAAATTCAGATAAATAGATCAACTTCCTCATGATTAGTAAATTTTTCATCCCTGATTTATATATTAATTTATGCTACAGAGCCTCAGGGAATGTCGACCTCCGGAACAAAACTTGGGAGTTCTTTTGGTAAGTATTTCTAGATCAAGTAGAAAGAAAACTTTGGACCTTTATTATTGCTTAAAATCACAAGTCAAATAACTTGCACTTTATCCCAGCAACCAGGGTTTGTAGTAAACTGTAACCAGAATTTGGTGGACCATAGAATTCACTTCATTGTTCTAGTTCTTAACCTCGTATCACAGTATAGGATTTGTCTAAGGGATATGAAGGTCAGTGAGTTTGTTGCTTATGTTTTCGTTTATCTGTTTGTTTCTGAAATAGGTAAACTTCTTTGATTTTTATGGACGCAAATTGAACACTTCAGATGTTGGTGTATCGTGCAATGGGGCAGGCACCTTTTTCAAAAAGAGTGTAAAAGGGTATAAAATAAACAACCTTCTTGAGAAAGTGATGATATTTTTCTCTCAGATTCTTCTCTCTCTCTCTCTCTCTCTCTCTCTCTCTCTCTCTCGCTTTTTTTTTAATGTACAATTTGATTATTTCTTTTGATCAAAGTCATAGCTGACTGATGCAATTGATTGGTCCTTTCTCAGGTTCTTATCCAATGGACGACCTTTTCTTCTTGCCATTGAGGACCCCCAGGTGAGTTCGTGATTTCATTCTGAATGATTATTTTGTAGGAGACTGGAAAAATCAAAGCACTTAATTAATTATGCTATCTTCTTTCTTTGAAGTGCTGCTTGGTTTTTTCTGTTTCCAGCTAGCATGTGTATAAGTAATGCTAGTTTGACATTCCCAGGGTGGCCTCCGAATAATTGGATTAATCCCTACCCTAGTGAACTATTTGCTTGCAAGGAAGTTGATTGACATGGTCAAAAATAATGAATTTTATGTGAACCTGCTGTTTTAGTAAATTACAGTCTTTCACATCTCTGGGCCCTGTTGCAGAACAGCGTCAGGGATCAGAAAGAACTTAAATCAATAGGGATGATGATCCTTGTTTCTTTCTTCAGATATAATTGACCATTTTTTATGTTTTATTATATAGGCACCGGAGAATGACGTCGGGAAGAACTCCTTCAACTATTTTCAGGTTGCTTGAATGATTTATGATCTCTCACCCTCCAGTTTTCCGCTGGGTACCTTAATATGCATTTTATAATGTTTAATGATGTAAAGTGTCGATTTGATTGATGACCAGCTGCGGGTTAATCGATTGTTGTTCAGTAGCACTTGTCAAACAGATCTTTTGTGTGTGCATGTGCTCATGCAGTTACACAAAAGTTCGCATACATTGCTCTTTGTTGCCCATAAGGCCTCAAAGGTTCTGGAGCAGACATGTCAGTTTATAGTTAATACATGTCTGAGGTGCCTGAGTGCCATATGTTTATGGTCGCACACTTGCACTAGTGCATTTTCATTGGCTTCAAGCAGTTAGACAGTTAGCTTGCAACACTTGCAAATCCAAATCTTATAATTTACTGATCTCTCATTTACTTACTCCACCTCCCATCATTTCCTCCCTCACGTCATTTTTTATATGTGTTTCAGATTAGATCAGCTTTTTCAATGGCTTACACTACATTGACAAACCCTAAGGTCATTATGGGCCTAGGGCCAAACAGGAGCATTCTCGGTACTATAATTAGGCCTGATTCAGCGTTGGTGGAATGCAAAGGGGGGCCTGGAATGGTAACTTTCAATAGCTTGCTTCCTGGAGCAGGGGAGCCAGTTCAGCTAGAACATGATCCACAGGAGTTACTGGGCAATTGGCAATTTGATGATGGAGATGATCCCCTGCCACGGGGACATGATTCTGCTGCAGGTGACAGTGGGCAATCATCAGGAAAAAAGAGAAAAGCTTCTTTTAAAGAAAATTCCGGTAAGAAGGGCAAGGAATATGGGGAGGTGGGGAAGAAGATCAGATATGAAGAAAATGGCTCAAGGAGAGAGAGGAGCAGGCATGAGGAAAATGGATCAAGGAAAGACAAGAGAAAAAAGAAGATGAGGAGACAGAGACATTCCCAAGATGGTGCCAATAGTTTTGGTCCTTATGGTGGTGCATGGACTCGGTAGAATCCTTCTCGTGCCTGTAAGTTGCCATGTTCTTGAGGTGGCTGATTTTCTTTTCCACTGCTAGTGGAGGTCCGATGAGCTTTGCCATTCATTGACCAAAGATGCTACGCAACATGCTGCCGTTCACTCAGAATGGAAATGCAGTACTGAGTTAGGCTTCTGTTATCTGTGCTGACATTGACTGCTCATTTACATGCATAACCGGCGTGTGTTGAGCTTCCGATGAGTTACCTACCATACCCGCAATGCAGAACATTGAAATATGTTCTGCAGGGGAGACTATTCATTTTTCGATATGGTGCAGTGATCCGAGTGTAACATGTAGCCCTTTGAGTTGCCTTTTCTTTTCGCTCGGAAATGTAACAGAAACTTAATATTATGTTGTTAATTCTTACTCAATGGAAAGATAAATTTAACGCCGTTACTTCTCTTGCCGAACATGATCTCATCTTGGGTACCAAATTACCAATCCCACTGGGTGGAGAATGGTGTGAGGAAATTTTCTACTTGCTAACTTGTTCTATGCATCAACTCCCAAATTTTGGACCTTAGAGTTAATTTTTTTAGTTTTCAAAAGTTAGGTTTCAGATTTTCGGCTTTGTTAAAAAAATGAAAACTTTAAACTGAGAATTAAAATTAAAAACTAAAATAAGTCATCAAATAAACTCTAAATAATAAACATGACATTCCAAGTAAAAATCAATGTCACGAGAACACGTGATCCATGATATATTAACAACTAGAAAATATGAAGAGAATGGAGGAACTTGCTGAAAAAATACTAGAGTCAAATTGCAAGATAAATTCAAGCGAGCCAAGGCGTTAGCAACCAAATTCGTTTCTCGATAGACATATAGGATCAAACGCCCTATAGAATCAAGTGCAAGTCGGTTGATCCAACTTCCAATTACCCAAAACGACCCGTTTCAAACAGGTGAAAAGTATAAATACCCCAAGAAAACCAGAAATCTTACCAAACTGAACGACGGCTGCGTTCACTCTGTTCAGTGAGATCAACATCATCCCAATGTCGTCTTGCCTGTCGTCATCGTCGTCGTCGTCTGGATCTTGGAACAGCACCAAGGCATGGATCGTTCACGGAATCGTCGCCGGAGTTGCGGTTGCGGCGGCAATTGGAGCCCGGGCCTACCTGGGTCCGACTAGGAAGTTCCGGAGCCGGGTAGTCGGCATTATACCCGCTCGCTACGCTTCTTCTCGTTTCCAGGGCAAGCCCCTCGTTCAGATCCTCGGAAAACCCATGATTCAGGTACCTCGTTTTACCTTAAAAACATGTAATTTAATGATTTTTTTTTCTTGAAAATCTTTGTTTGTAAGAAATTTTTGATATCTAATGTCAAATGGCAACTGTCTAAATTTGAATTTTGTTATCAATTTCAATGAAAAATTGGGATTCTTAAGCATCTTGGATCTAAAGCATCGTGTTTTTTTCTCCTCATAAAATAAAAAATTGGGACTTTGGTATTGTGATTGGGAAACATTTGACATGTAATTATTTTTTATGTTATTTAACAGAGAACATGGGAAAGGGCAAAACTAGCAAGTACATTGGATCATGTTGGTATGTCTACTCATTTGATTTCCATGCTATTTAGTTTCGTATTTATTGTCGGATTTCATTGTTAGACAGTAGCTACATTGTTGAGGCATTTCGTTAGATCTAGCAAGTTTTTTGAGGCATCCAAAACCCCGCGTCGTCATTTGAATTTTAAGCACCCTATCTGAACTTCTGCCAGCTGATTCGATGTGGTGCTTGTCCAATTCCCGTATCCAGTACAAGTAACATCCTTGATTTTGGTTGAAAAAGGAAGACCAGAGTCGGAAACCATTCGTCTCGTTTTTTTTCGTAGCTTCAAGAGCTTGTTCCAGCTGAGGCATTTTTAAACTCTGAACAACACTCACCTTTGTGGAGATCTTCGATAACCGAAGCAACCCCAAGGACTTAGGTTGGTTTAAATAGACCAGATGTGATATAGGCTTTTGTCCAATCTTCAATTCTCTTAATACCTAAGTGACCTTCCGTTCTAGGCCTTAACGCTTGCATACTCGTGATGGCATTAAGTTTTGCTTAATGCCTACAAGAGCGATAAAAAGTCTTCATGAAATTTTGTGAAGTGAACTCTCTATATTTATATGTGCGAAACTTTATTATTACCTTCTTTGTGTAGTTGTGGCAACAGATGACGAGAAGATTCGAGAATGTTGTCACAGTTTTGGAGCTGATGTCATAATGACCTCGGAATCCTGCCAGAACGGTATGCACCTTGGTTTTTGTTTTCAGATAACATATATAATTACATTTTAGGGTAGTTTATGTTCTGTTTTCTGAACTTAAAGGTACCGAGCGTTGTTCTGAAGCAATTGAGAAGCTCGAGAAGAAGTATGATATAGTTGTCAACATTCAGGGGGATGAGCCTCTTATTGAACCTGAGATAATAGATGGAATTGTTAAAGCTTTGCAGGTAAGTAATTTCTCCTTTCTTGATTTCGAATGTGATGACATTCTTCGTTATTTAATGGGTTTTTTTTAATATCTTGTCAGGCAGCTCCAGATGCAGTGTTTAGCACTGCCGTCACGTCATTAAAACTTGAAGATGCAATGGATCCAAATCGAGTGAAATGTGTGGTGAATAATAGTGGTTATGCCATCTATTTTTCAAGGGGGTTGATTCCATTTAACAAGTAAGCTTTTGCTAATCTGTTTCTGTTTCTTGTGTTCTATCTTTAATCATAGTGGTTCGGGTAAGAGATTTTCCTTTTTCATGAAATTATTTTTATTATGGCAAGTAAGCTTTTTCATGAAATTATTTAGCTAGACTTGACTAATTGTCCTCTGATACAGGTCAGGAAAGGCCAATCCACAGTTTCCCTATTTGCTTCATCTTGGAATTCAGGTGTTAGATTGACATTTTACTTTGTGATAAATTGTGCATGGCTGCATTGTTCATGATCGTATATTATTTTATACCATTTGTACTGGTTTTTAACTTGTGAGCTTATTATTCTCCGCTCCTATATTTTCAGAGCTATGATACAAAGTTTCTAAAGATATATCCAGAACTTCAACCTACTCCTTTGCAACTAGAAGAGGATCTGGAGCAGCTTAAGGTCCTTGAAAATGGGTATAAGATGAAGGTATAAAAAGATCCGTTCTTCTTCCCTACTTTCATGACATTGCATTGCTTTCTTGTTCTATTTTGTTGATCTTACCCGTCGTTTCTTCGTCTTGTTTTGTGGTATGTTAAATTCTAATTTTATCCAAGTCATATTCGACATTGATGCAGTCATAAAAATTGATATAATAAATATAACTATGCTTCATGGGTATGAAGTCCTTTATCTCGGTGGCATGAATATTCAATACCGTACGATGATTAACTAAGTTAGTTCGTCAAAATGCTATCAGTTACTATCATGGCACTCTCAAACGCTACTACCCTCAATCCAATAGGAAAAAGAATTGAAAATTTCAGATCTTTTGCCTGAGGTAGTAGATCTCCTCAAATATGACGTGAAAAATCCAACGTACGAGGATGTGATTACGTGGACGGTTTCTTTTGCTTAAATGTAGATGTCCAAAAGTTGACATGGTTCTACGTTTGCAGGTGATTAAGGTCGACCATGAGGCTCACGGTGTTGACACCCCAGAAGATGTTGAAAAGATTGAATCTCTGATGCGCGAAAGGAACCTGTCTTAGGAGTTGTAGTTTGCAGCAGTATATCAGACCATGGAGAAAAGAGTATGTCTTCCGTAGACTCGTAATTATTGTGATAATACGAGACGGTTGAGGTCTAGTCAAACAAACAGAAGAAATTGACCAAAATAACAATTAAATATTAATTAAAATATTAATATAAAATATCTTTCTTATATATACAAAAAGCCAGAAGGATAGAGATATCAATTTGGCAAGATGAACATGACACACAGGAGGGGGAGAGAGAGGACCACTGGGATGGATTTATGAGGTTTCAATTTCGTGTTTGCGTGTAGTTTTGGAATTTGCAGACTGAAATTGTCACTCATTGATCTTTATTTACAAAAATGTAATGGAAAAGACCTTGATTTGGCTTCTCAATGAACACCAAATCTCTCTCTCTCTCTCTCTCTCTCTCTCTCTCTCTCTCTCTCTCATCTTGCATTGTTTACCAACCTCACCGGAAGTCATCATTTCCCTACATTTTTCACGGCCAAGCATCCAAAAGTAGAGAGGCCAAGTTTTTCACAACATTCATCACTACTGCAATTTCATTCGAGTCTCGGTGGTTTCACTTTTGGCCAAATCGGATAAATAGTCCATGTGGTTACAAGATATTTGGAAGATAGGTCACGTGGTAAAAAAATTTGTATTTAAACTCTTGTAGTGCAGTTCGTTAGTAAATTTAGTCCAAAAATGATTTTCCTGATAAATGTCCACTAAATGTACAGGTAAAATTGTACTTTGATGTGGTGTTGTGAAAATCAATATTTTAATACCAATAAATTACCTTTTTTATACCAATTCATCCATCATTTTTACGGTGGGGGATTTTGCTTTTATTTGTTGATTGATTATACTGAAATTTAAAAGAAGAAAAAGAATCTAGCTTTCTTATTCTTTGTTGGGTTGTTGCCATTCAATGGGAATACCTGATCGTTCACTACTAAGATCAAATAGACAAATTAGGTACTCACGGGTTTTGTCTGGCGAGTTTGATATGCCCCGTATTGGTCCTAGGTATCCCTGCCAAAGTTGTAGCAGATGGATTTGTGGAAAGTGATGAGGTTGATTTAGAAATTACAGACCTTCTTATCCATTCCTCTCAGTCATGGTTTTGTGAAAATACACATTCCAGAGAAAGCATGAGGAACAAGGTTATGTGAAAATACAATTCTATCCATGTATTTAACGGACACTTAATGGAACTAATACTTTTGGACTAAATTTGCTAACGAATTATACTACATGGGCTTAAATCCGAATTTTTTTAACCACATAAGCTATGTTCCGAATACTATAAGATCACATGGACCATTTATCCGATTTGGCCTCCAATTTTTTGCTATTTTTGGCCCTACATGTTACTCATTGTTTCAACTTTCAACCATGACCCAGTTTCAACAAAATTTTCTAGCGAAAGTAGCATAAGTTGTGATTTTACGCGTCGTTCACGTGCTAATTTTGTCGAAAAATAGACAAAGCCAAGCCATCGTGCTTAAAATGCAAGGACGAGTAAACTACATGTTTAAATTGCGAAAATTGATATCTGCGTAAGTGTATTCTCTTCCTGAACTACATGGACCAAAAGTGTAACATTCCACATCGTCCAAGGCAGTAGATCCTGTAAGCCTTATATGTATATTCTCATCTCTACCTAGCACGAGGCATTTTGGGAGCTCATTGGCTTCGGGTTTCATCGGAACTCCAAAGTTAAGCGAGTTCACGCGAGAGCAATCCCAGGATGGATGACTCACTGAGAAGTTCTTGTGTGAGTTCCCAGAAATAAAATCGTGTTACGGCGAAGTCAAGTCCGGATGTGATGGGGGCTCAAGCTGGGATGTGACAAAAAGTCAATTTTTTTTTTTTTGTTATTATATACAAGCGATATTGGGAATGACGAATTCAAAATCGAAACAATTGACTTACAAGCCTCTCGCCGAAAAATAAAAACTTTTATCCTAAGAAAAACCCCAAAATGAGCAATTAAAGTTGAAATAAAGGACAGCCAGCAGTAAACCACCGTTCTTTACTTGTAATATATATGTAAAGTGAGTATCTTAAAATGGTGAAACATTCAAAATACTATAAATTGCCCTTTAAGAATTTCATAAATTACAGTTGAACCAAAAAAAGTTAAAGTATTTAACCATATTAAAAATTATAAAAAAACAAAAAACAAAAAACATAACCTCCCACGCTAATGAATGATTTCACGTCTTTAATTCATTTCTTCTTTTTTTTTTAAATAATTTTTTAAAAATATGTAAATTAATTAAATAAAATAAATATAAAAAGGCCAATTACCACATACGTGTGGCAAGAGGCTAGTTGTATATAAAGCTCAAAGGTCATCACCACAAACATGTTTGATTGTTTTAAAGAAAAAGAGGAAAAAAAAAAAAAAAGAAATGGAAAATTTTATGGTGCATGCTAGTCAAAGAAGGAGAGTAATCACAACTAACACGTCTGTCACGAGTCAACACAAAATGATCAACAAGGACTCAAAGTTGAAGGCTTAGATGGTTGTGGTGGTCGTGGTTCCGTCACCAACTGGACCTCCGTTTTGAAGAGAAGCACCGACAGCGATTCGTCAACAGAGAAATACACGAACCCGCCGGCTGAGTGAGTCACGAACGATCCAAAACTCGTCCCCACCACGCAGTGCCACGCCGGTCCATACACCGAGTCAAACTCCTACGTTTTCATTAAATTTAATTAAGTAACCCAGATTAATTAAACAAAAACAGACCAATCTAGCTACAGAAAAGACTTACATGAAACATGCTCATCGCTCTTGTGGCTTTCCACTCAAATAATATAATGCTATGCGTAAGTTTTTCTTACATAACGTTACGTTATTAGACCAGAACTCCACGTGTGATAATGAACCGTTGCTGTTCTTCAGAAACAAAGAGATTGAAAGTATCAAGTACCTTTTTGAGAGCTCGAGCGAGGTGTGTTGGGTTGAGACGAGTTTTGGGGTTTGGTGGTGAGTCGAGGAGTGATCGGGTGTGGCGGAGAGCGTGGTTTTGCATGTCGGCAGGCATGTCGGATGATCTCAACCGTGCATTGAGGGTGATGGCAGTGACAGCAAGCTTGATCTGGTCTTGTGGTTCTCGTCGTTGTTGCTTCGATATTTGCATGGCTTGGCCCTGGTGTTGCTTCTCTTTGAGTTTCAGAGCTTTTTCCATGTCTTGTGATCAAAGTAATGGAGTCTAAACCAAAATGGAAGAAGAAAATAGGACAAATAGGGAAAGAGAAGGACTCAGATAGAGAGAGAGAGAGAGAGAAGGGGAGTTGGTGGGGGTTTGAATTTTGACTGACAATATTATTATTGGGTACAAATGAGATCTTAAGTACCATGAGCTACAAACTATAGAAAATAAATGAAAAAGAAAAACTATATGTAGGGTTAAATGAAACAACAGTGCCAGGGTTTAGATTGGCGGAATTGGATCCACTCCGAACATTAATGTCTGGAGCCTAAGGATCAAATTATATGGGTCATTGATTGGTGTGTAAAAGAAATCAGAGCCGTTGGTTTTGTGTGGTGGACCAGAAAAATGAGTTAATAGAGATCATTAGATTGAATTTGTGCAGTCCAGATGAATTGATCCCTAAGCTCTGAACACTAACACTATGTTTGGATGAGGGAAATAAACTTGGAATTTTGATAAAAGTCAGAATTTATAAATTGATATGCACCAATTTCCTTGTTTGGATTCATAAACATAGAAATTTAGAATTTCCACATGACAAACAAACTTGGAATTTGGGACCTCCAATTCCCAAGTTCAAATTCCATGTAAATAGGTGTCATTTCCCAATTTCTATGATTGAGAGTTTAAAAATAACAAATTTCATATTCAATTCCATTGTTCTTTTAGGTTAACCAAACAAGAAATTTACAAATTCTAGAAAATAAAATCTCATCATTTCAATTTCCATCATTTTTAAATTTCTTAGTAATCTTAAATTTCTTCATCCAAACATAATGTAAGGTTCAGAGTGGATCCAATATCTAGATTGGCTTTCACAAGCTCCTATAGGATTTGTATTTCAACCCAAGAAAAGTAATGATTTCTACTCTTATTTTCAAACTGTGTAATTTTTTTTTTTTTTTTGTGTGTGAAGAAATTAAAATCCAAGCCCTAGTTGCCAATATGCTATGATTAAAACTTGTTGAATTTCAGTTTCTGATCAAGGTCTCTAGATTTTGTACACATCAGTATTTAGACATATTTTCTTGTCAGCTTTTTATTCTATTTATTAAAAATTTATAAATTATCTCTCATATCATTCTCAAAATAATTAAATAGCATTGTAACTGGAACTCCTAGATTTCAGTTGCCCAATTCAGGCTATTCCGTTTTTGGTTTTTACGTTTGCATTCAAATTCATCAATTCAAATTTCGCCAAAATTTGAGCCATACCCATGTGTTCTCCACGAGCATTCAAACAAACGCAGATTTTTGCAGAATGTTTGAAGATACCACGTCCGCTTTTTCTTACATCAGAGAGACCTTGTAAGCTTTTTAAATGGGTAATCTTTGTACCATAGTTCTACCCAATCAGAGGTATTTCAAGCGGAGAAGAACTGCATTGCATTTGCAGAGGAACTTGGAGATCCTCCGACCAGTTCAAGGGGGTTATTTGTTTACTTTCTTTTTTGACAAGGTGTTTTTGTTGTTGGAGAACAATTTAGAAATAAACAAAAATAACATAAATAAACAGAACTTGAAATTCTAATATTTTATTTACCAAATATACTTGATGTGCAGAATGAAATTATACAATAAATACATAAACTAATATAAAAATACAATGATACTAACTTGATCACAGAAGGTAGAGGCTAGCGTAAAAGTTATGTCCTTCGAACAGTATTTTCGTCCCACTCTTGTGCTTGTGGTTCTACAACGTCTGCTCGACTAGGATACAACTACCAAATTCTACAACCCGCACTGGATTATAGAACTCTAGCGACTTGCTTTGTATGTTTACTCTCTGGAAATTTTGTACGGAAGATAAGGAGGGAGAAAAGATGATTATCACTTGGATACTGTGATTGCAAATATATAGGCTGTTTCACACCCTTTCAAATACATGTTCAGTGTATTTGAAAGCACACAACTCTTTCTAATAGCTGTGTCTTTTAATCAAAAAGTACAACTCTTTCTAATAGATGTGTCTTTTAATCAAAACGTTTTTTAATTAATAAATTAATTAAAAAACTTAATCCGAAAATTAAAATTAATGAATCTGATTAATTTTAAATTCTAAGGCCCCTGTCTTGATTAATTAATATTAATTGTATTTAGGCTATATTATATTCAAGCCTAATCCACACAACCATAAGGCCCAAGCCTTCAATCCATTTCCAAATGGTCCAAGTTCTAATTACTAAGAAAAGGGAATAAGCTTATATAAAGGCTTGTGAAAAAATACTATTGACCAATGTGGGACAAGAGGGTCTCAAACTCCAACATTTGTATCTTCAATTAACGACTTGTATTTGAATATGCGAGCATTTCGTTTTAGCTTGTATTTTTGTTTATGCAAATTTCTCGTATGCACAACAAGTGTTTGTAAAAATGTTTGAATAAGTTTCTTTTAACTTTATGAGCCTTAAGAGGCCAGGCGTGGGTACAATCTTAATGCATTGGGTACATTTTTCTGTTAGCATATATGGAGACTTCACATCAGCTTTCAATGACAGACTTCATTGTCTGTCTTGGATACAAACCATAATCGAAAACATAATAGCTTGAATTGGGGGACTGAAATTTGGGAATTTCTGCTACAATGCTCTCCCATTATTTTGCTGTGATAATGAGTGATATGAAGTATAATTTATAAATTAAAAATTTTAATAACTAAAATAAAAAGCTGACATGGAAATATGTGAATACTAAATACTGATGTGTACAAAGCTTATGGATCTTGATTAAAAACTGAATTTCACTCAAATAATTATACCAACTAAGGACCGGATACAAAGTGTCATTTTTTTAAAATAATTGAAGAAGATGAATGAACAAAAATTATTAAGCGTTTGAGGTAAAAAACAGGTGTGTATAGTACTTTTCTTAAACTAAACAAGATAGCCATGAGGGCTTCCTGTACACAAAGCATCATACAACAACACATGTCTAGCCGGAGGGGATGTCCAATTTACACCAGAAGGGATAGAGTGCGATAAAATTAGTCTTCCACCAAACATGACTAAAACTAATAGACTCAAGAAATTAGACTGCGATGCAGAATGCAATTAATAAGAGCTTCGAATCACGCTCAACATTGATAAACCTTAAACCAAGTTTTTGTGAATGAAGAAGACCCATTTTTTGCTCATAAATTCTTCTTGTATTTCTAATGCAAATGGAGTGCGGAAAAAAAAAAACAATAAATTTGTTTGGTTTGAATTTTGGAATAAGAAAGAAACTTTAGAATAAATCTCGGATGTTGATCTTGATCATTCATACTTACTACGAGAACATAAAATATCTGACCAATAGGAACACACTACGTGTAGAACTTATCAAATATAACTATTCTGCCATTAACAGAATATGTAGATCATTAGTTAAACCCCAACGGGCTAATGGGCCACATTCTCTATGAATGTCCTAAAAACCCACAATCAATAGTCCTCCAAGCCCAATCATCACAAAAGGTCCAAGGCGATCCCCAAGCAACTTACATAGATTATCCTGATATGTAATGGGTTTGCCTGTTAATCTCCTAGCATGTCAAGATTCTCTGAAGCATAATCTAGGAATCTCAGAGGAATATTCTCCCATTGATGTGCAGACTAGGTAACACTCTGCTAACATGTTCAACGAACCGAGTGCTAGAGTTAACTCATCAATTCTCTATAAATGGTCAAGGTTAGCCACTTATAATGGTAATCAAGAACCCTCAACGCACTCTTATTACTTCTTACACTACTTAGGCTGCATCATAGGCACTTTGGCTAACACCACATTGATGTTAGTCTACTCCGTTTGTCTCTTTTCTTTGTACGTAGATTTTTGTCAAATCAAGCCGAGGCAAAAATTTTCTCTCACATTAAGATTGACAAATATGCCTTCCAGAAATATTTTCCATACAATCGGCTTTTCTTTTTGTTTTTTTTTCTTCGAATTTTACTCTTAGCAACTCCTATATTCGAAGCAAACTGTTGTCTAATTAAACCACTAGTTAGAAATATTTGGAAAAGCTCTATTGCTATTTCGCGAGCCAATCCACATCAATGTCGCACGTACAAATGCATGAGTAATTTGAACTTTTTTTAATTGGTTAAATTATTGATTGTGTTTATTTTGACAAGTCATGGACTATTGGTCATGGAGTACTTATCTGCAATCTGAGAGTTTGTGTGCAAAATATGACACGATAAGAGCACTTCCACCGTGGGAAACCTTCCCCCAGGTTATTTACTATTTAATCCACCTAGTGAACAGTAACTGCCCTTAATGAACAGTAATTACCTTTTGCATCTCCAACGTTACACTTGAATAGTCATGGCAATAGGCAATAAAATATTAGTTTTTTTTTTAAATAATACAAAATAATTTTATTTGTAATTTCGGATATGATTTTTAATCGGTCTCGTTGTACCACTTTCTATTAAAAAATTATTTTTATTTTTTTCTTTTCACATGGTGCAGCAGATCCCAATCCAAAACCTTTTTTTTTTTTTTAATATTATTTTTCTTCTACTCTTTCACATGGTGCCAACACACAATTCCAAAAGCCCAAACCCCTTCTTTTCAACACGTGTCCCCCCCACCCCCCACCCCCCAACGCACCCAAACCCTCTTTCTCACTTCCTCCATCTTCACCACCCCACCGCTGCCTCTCTTCCTCCATCTTCACCATCCCACCCACCTCAGCCTCCATCTACAGTCCCGATCTTCCCCGCTCCCTAACCAAACTCTCTCTCTCTCTCTCTCTCTCTCTCTCTCTCTCTCTCTCATTTTTCCCCCAAAAACAAATCCAAAATCGTGCAATCTGGGCGTGCCAGTGGAAGGAGGAGGATCGCAAGGGGGCGAAGGGGGTGTGGGGTGCGGCGACAGCTGCGGCGGAAAAGGGACTGGATCTTTGCCATTTGTCTGTGGGTGTTCATTAACCTCAGCGATGAACTCCGACGAGAGCCGTTGAGTTTGAAGCCTGGGTTTTACAATTTTTTTTAATTTTACTTTTTAATTATTAATATTTTATATTTTTATTAATTTTATATTATGGCTAACGTCACCCTGACATCAACCCACGTCACGTTGCCTTCGGGCTCTCGGGCTAGCAACTCATGCCGGACCTCTCCCTCGAGCCCGCTTAGGCTCCATCGCCAGCACACGCTGGGCTTGGTTGCTCGGGCTCTATACCACTGTTCGTGGGCCTGTCCCTCGGGGGAGAGCACACGCTAAAAATGCTCCAAGAGAATCGAAATAATTTAGAAGGGTCTGCGTTTTCTTGTTGACCTGATCGTCCTCCTCTATAATCCATTCTTCTCTTCTTTTTTTTTCATGGAAATTGAAGTTAAAAGGTTTTCCCAATATTATAAATTAATAAAAAAAAACTTTTGTTTATAGCAAGAATAACCATCATTAAAAAAAGGGCAGCTACTACTTTTATTAGGTCAAGAAGGACAGCACCACTATTTCTCATCTTTGTGATATGTTCGAATGCAAACCGGGAGTTACCATTACTTTTAGCAGTCTTCTACAAACTTCGTGATGCATGATCCGATGAGATGGAGATTAGGAGGAGAAAAGAGTTCACCGTCGCACGTAACGTTTTAATTTAATAATTCATTTTAATTTTTAATTTTTATTCCATGTAATAATGTATGATGACTTAAAAGTTACAATTGTAATAAATTTATTTCATGTAAATTGCTCTCCCTCATTGCATATCTCTTAAATCTTAAATGTGCAACAGTAGATGACATAGGTCAAGAAAAAGACATCCGTTGTATATAGAACACCAAGAAAAATTAATAAACATTGGAAATGACACATTTTTTTAAGAAATCTAAGTTTTTGAAATATGAGAATTAACAATAAATATGTTTGAAGGTAACAACACAAGAATGATGTGAAAGGCATCAAGCAGAGACAAGGAGCAATTACCGACGTCTTTTTGGAGTAATAAATTGCTGCCACACTTTCCCCAGCCTGCTTTCCACAAATAGGAAAATCTTAGAGATTATAGAGATCATGCAATCGTATCCGTTCATCATATCTTATGTGGTCATAAATTATTTTAAATTTCAAATTCAAATATAAATAGTACTTAATGAAAATTGACCTCACGATGTACGATGAAATGAAACGATTGCTGGATCCTTAAGATCCCTAGGAAATAGAAGAGGATCTGGTCCAGATCTTTCCCAACAAAGGCCCAGGATCAAATGATCCAGGGCGTTGAAATTTGATCCAACGTTTACAATTATTATAACTTTTAGAGAGATCCCTTGTTTGTAGCTGTTGGTTCAAATTTTAACGGTCCAAATCACTTGATCCTAGGCCTTTAATGGGAGAGATCCGAACCGGATCCTCTTCCAACAAAAACAAACTTGCAAAAGATAGTTATCCTTACATTTAGATTTTTTTTTTTTTTTTTTTTTTTTTTTGTCAAAATGGTCTTTAAGATTAACATAACTCTTCACTTTGATCTCTGAGATTTAAAATTGATATAATTTATCCCTGAGTTTGTCCACCGTTAATTACTTTGGTATAATCTGAGATCAAAACTTTCCATCCTTGAGGGTATTTTTATCATTTTGATATTTATTTAATAGAGATTTTTCAAGAATGACCAATGTGATTGACGACGGACAAACTTAAGGACCAGTTCTATTGATTTTAAATCTCAATGATCAAAATGAAGAGTTATGTCAATCTTAAGACCATTTTGCCAAAATGCCTTACATTTGTTTATGTCACATTTTGCACCTTCGTAATATTTGGGTGGGGGTATTTTGGTTCATGTTCTTTTTTTTTTTTTCCTTTTTAGATTTAGGAAAAATAACATGTAAAATTTTAAAATGTTACACTTTTATTATTTTTGTCAAAGTATTAAATTAATTGTTGTTTAAAAATATATATATATATATATATATATATTTCTTGTTCATGTGACGCACTGCTCACCAAGTGTTATTGTTTCCAGATAAACACATGGATAACCTTGATGATTAGACCATTCATCTTCAATTCACTACATGATTCAAATATTTCTCCCTTGTAAATTAGTACAAAATATTACTTTACGAGTAATGCTAGGAAGATTAAAATTTTAAATTAAATTTACAAACCAAATGATGTGATTGTAGATGATTAAATTAATAATAATTAAATGTCGATTAACGTTCTTATTTTTTATTAGTAGCACTTACAAATTTAATTTAAAATTTTAATTTTCCTAGCATATTCTTACTTTACATTGGCAAATGTAAAACATAAATAACCATATTATAGAGTATAAAAAATAAAAAATGTAGTTAGTACTGAGGTGTCATAGTATGATTGGTGACTTTACCACAACGCAAATTGCAAAGAATCAAAGCAGGATATCACCGCACTCGTCCTCAGTTATCGTCTCAGACTCTCATCCATTGACCTTTGCTGCCCACACTCTCCTCCTCTCCCCAATCCACTCGCTGCTGCTTTTTCCGTCCCCATCAACTGCTCCTCTCCATCATCTCTCTCTATAGAGCTCCGACCCTCTGCGGTCATGGCTACAGTCCTCGACTGTATCGTTGCTCCCCGATCCTCCGCTCTCCCTTCTTCAGCCGCGCTCTCTCCGATCGCGGCTCCCTCCTCGCCCTCGTCCTTGTCCGCCGGCGCTCGGTTGCCTCGCTACAGAGGCCTCAAGGTGGGATCGGCTATCCGAACTCGCTCCGCCGGATCGCTGAGTTACGGTCCTGCTTCCGGACGAGCGAGCCGCCGTGGTGGACTCGTCGTCTGTGAGGCTCAGGACACCGCCGTGGAAGGTTAGTCTTGTATTTCGCCATCTTCAGTCATGATTTCAATTATCTTTTGTTTATTTCAAAGTTTTTTAATTTTATTTCAAGTTTCATACGTGTTTGGTTGTCTGGAAAATTTTCTGTTTAATTCTCCTTCAGTTTCTTAGTAATCAGCAGATGATTTAAGTTTCATAGTCGATTTAATTTTTGTGTAGATATTGTTGAAGGGTGATAGATTGAGATTGTTTATTTGGTAAAGGTGGAATTTTAGAACTTGCAGCCAAGAAATGACCTTTACTCTCTAATTTCTGCATTAGCTGAGAAGATAGGGTTTAAGTTTTACACTCAATTTCCGAGTATTGCGTAAGTTGATGTGATTAGTGTTATTGTTTTTAGAAAGTTAAAAAATGAAAGTTACCGATCGCAAAGAAATGGGAAATGGATGATATGATACTGAAGAAATGTTTTGGTTTTTGAAACATTGGAAAACTTGGGATGGACTCGTAAAAGGAAGCTAGTAGGAACCGAGGATGAGCCCGCCTTAGAAGCGTAATCAAGTGGTTCTGAAGATGAAGTTTGGATTCGTAGGCAAGCTTAATCTGGTGATTTCAAGTTGTGGGTACTTGTGATTGTTTGGTAAGGCTGGTTGGGCTGAAATGACCACCGGGTAGCTAAAGACAAGCCACGGGTGAGACTGTCAAGGGACATAGTTCATGGTGACTGACCAAAATCTTCCAAAATTAAATGTTCGATTTCAGGTGGAATGTTGATGGAATGCATGGTGACTGATCATAAACACAGAAGTGAATAATCAATCTAGGGACTCGGGCATGAATCTTAGTAATTCGGATTTGGAACTAAACCAACGTGTAGATATGGAGCAAATTTATGTATGCATACATGCTTACTTTTCAGTGTTCTACTTGTGAGAGTATACAAAGAAGAAACCTGTTTATTATGCAATAGATGAAGTATAAAAGCGGTTGAAATTTTTGTGACTGAAAATATCAAAAATTTTTATGAGCGAAATTGAGTTTTGATGTACAACGCGGTGTTTTTGGACTGATTGTTGCTTGCTTTACAATCAATGTCCAAAGCATTGGACTGATTGTTGCCGTTCTGCTTTCACATATATTTGTCTATTACTTTTGGTTGTTAAGAAGTTTTATTTTTGACGGTATGTTTTGTGAAAAAATGCAGTGCCGGCTGTTAGTGATGCAACATGGCAGTCACTTGTCCTTGATTCTGAAACCCCTGTTTTGGTTGAATTCTGGGCTCCATGGTGCGGGCCTTGCCGTATGATCCACCCTATAATTAATGAACTGGCAAAGCAATATGTTGGGAAGCTCAAATGCTACAAAGTTAACACTGATGAGAGCGCTTCAATTGCAACCCGGTATGGGATTCGAAGTATCCCAACTGTCATCATATTCAAAGGTGGTGAGAAAAAGGATGCCGTTATTGGTGCTGTTCCCAAATCTACATTAACCACCAGCATAGAGAAGTACTTGTAGAGGTGGTAAGTAATAGTTGCCTTGCTGGGTCTAAGCTGCAACTTGTATCCGTTTCTTCTCTTTCGAGATTCTTATGTCTCGGGGTTGAGATACTTCTCTCCCAAAATAAACTCATGTCTGCTCCTGTATAGTTAGTTATCTGGATGACGCTGTAACTATTTCTTTCCTTTACGAGAATGTTAGTTACTCAGTAAATTATTAACTTAGTGCCTCTTTTATAATGTTAATCGTACGTGTGGATTATCTTTGACATACTTTTCCTTGTTACATACTACAATTATGTTTTCTTATCTTGTGATTGAAGATCCCAGTAAGTGATGCAGGAACCTATGCATGTAGAATTGCCTAGAAATATACGTTAGGAGGTTCTTTCAGAGCTGGTGCAATGGATAAAAGCATTCTTTCGGAAGGAAACAGTCCTGAAATTCGTGTCAACTCCTTGGGTTTACCTTTGCATTTTAGGTAATTTTCTTTCAAATTACTTTGTGGGGTTGTCCTTGGGTTTAAAAGTTTTCTAATGCCGAACTCCTCGTCGATTTAAGATGCCTGAGTGAAAGTGGTCTGTAAGAATCACCTCTAGTTATGTTAGGGCATTTTAGATGTGTGCATTCTTCTTTCAAATGGCCAGGGGGCCGTTTGAGGCTGCATTAAGTAGGAAAAATTGGCTCACAGTTCATGTACTTATAATTTTGAGTTCATTTTGTCTATTATTCGCACGTTAGACGTCGCCAATTCAAATATCATTCTCTACCATAGGCTACAACAACAAAACCGAAAAAAGGAAATGCCCTACACCATAAAACTCTCCTGCGTTGGATGTAGCAATGGCTTGGGGAAAAATAGGACTAGCTAGATTTTGATATTGTGGAATGGAGGATTTGATCTCAGGACCTCGAGTGCAAGGAAAAATGTTTTTAGGCCTTAACCAACTGAGGATGCTCGTTGTTTGAATGGTTTGAATGCCAATTCAGAGAGGAAACTTTATTCCTCTATGTATAGAGATGACTTACGTAGCTTTAGTTTATATAGACGTTCATCTTTTCGTGTGTTTGGTTCAAGTTGTAGTGCGTAACAATGTTCAACGTGGATTGAATTCGGACTTCATGTACATGCACAAGGCATATTTGTAGTTCCCCATTGAACTAAGGGGGAGCAAGATATTGTATGAAAAAAATAACCTTCAAAACGTACCTTGAAGCAACATTATCTTTCATGTTCTTCTAAACCATAACCCCCAAAATATCCTACACAATTGAATAGTTTATCTCGCGTTGGGTCGTATACAAGTCAAGGATTACACAATCATATAAACGTGTTAAAATGTGTCGTTTTTGAGTTAAACTGGTTGACCAGAAACATGAACTCTATAATAAACCTTGTCATGCAGTTATGGCCAACTCAAACCTGTGTATTTCGTGTCATTTTTTAGCAGCCGCTGAAGAAATTCAGCATATCTGCAGTGTGGTCCTTGAAGGGGTTGAGATTCCACCATAACACTAATTGGCAATATGGGGTGTAGCCCAACTTCTTATAAACTCATGCAAGGTCCCTTCTTCCATCAATGTGGAACTCATTCTCAATACGCACCCTCACGTGTGACGAATTTTCAAGCCTAACACGTGAACAACACAATGGGATGAGATGGAGCTCATATGACCGTTTGACTTTACACGTGGGACAACTTGTTTTTGATACCATGAAGACTTTAAGTATGAGAGGTGAAGCAGTTTTGGGAAACTATAAGCCATGTCCAAGAGTGTTTTTGAGATATCGAAAGATACGTTTAACTACCTGCAAGTGTGATTCTCTATGAGAATGCCTAAACTGGCACACGAAGTTTACTGCAAATGAAAGATTAGGACGAGTCCAAGTGTGCGTTCTGAAGTTCCCCAAAGGGATGAGGGTGGGGATTAAACGCAAAAGTCGTCCTTATAGAACAAAACAAACCTCTTTGTTCAAGTCCTATTCTAAGTGAACATGTATAATGCCGCAAGAGCTAGCTTTGAGGCTCTGACAGAGATGGGGAGCTTTATGTTTAATTTCAACTACAATCTCCCAAAAATCCAAATGGACTCCGATTTAGATGATGATCCTCATACATACGTGTTGAACGTAAACTTCGAGAATGACTTGTATGCCATAGAAATATCGTCACTGTAGCGTCTCGTACCATAAAAGTTAGTCTCTTAAATTCACAGGATGGATAGTTTTCCTCATCCTCCATCAGATTATGAATTATATTGCTAAAATACAGCCAGATAAAATTCAAAAGACATAGCGTGATGATTTCGAAAAGGCTAGCATAAGAAGTAGCGTCAAATGCTTCACATGGTCCTGGTATATTAGTTGAATTCATATTGCACAATATGTATACGAATAAATCAGCATCTTGTTTCTTAGTTTGATCTAACGGTATATCTCCCAACACGTTATAATGATGTATAATCGTAAGTTTAACATACATTGTCAGCTCATCAATAGGTTAAGCTTTTATGTTTAGTGGACCTCAAAAACATGATATCAAATTTTCCTTTGTAAGAGATTCCAAGTTTGAGTCACATTCTCAACTTCTTTATTGGTTTGCAAGATACTAAGTCTGTGCATAAAAATAAACAAATTTGATACACATTATAAGAGTTGCAATCGACACTCTGCACTCTTCCCAATTGAAAGATAATACAGGAAAGAGGAGTCTATAGGGTAAAGGAAGTCTTATTAGACTATTCATATTCAACCGCAGAAATTTCTTCCATATCAAGATTTTGTCTATTGAAATTAGCTCCCGATTATCTCAGACTTCAGAAGCACAAACAATTCCTTTACAAGGAGATGCTCTCCCATTTCCATACTCTTTCCATGCTGTCTTGTTTATGTGGTTACGGTTAAACCACTTCAACATTTTATATTTCTATTACTTTTTATTTTATTATTTCTATAAAAAATTAATATAAAATGTTAACGTAATTTAACCGTAACCACATATCACAAGAGGATATGAAAAGAGTATAGAAATAGAAAGGCAGACAATCAACCTCTCCTTTACAAACATCCGACTGACCATAGGCCTCCTATGGTGTCACCAAGTGTCACATTACTGTTGATTGTGATGAAAGTAATACGTGGCTCTGTGTAAAACTCCTTTGGTTTATTATATTTTCATTGAACCGTACATGAGTAACAACTAGAGGGGGATACAGATTGTCTCCTTCTTTTTGGATGTTCTTTTCATCCTTTCTTATTTTGTGCGATCATGATTAAATCATATTAATTTTTTTATAGAAATAATAAGATAAAAAACAATAGAAATATAAAATGTTGACGTAATTTAACCGTAACCATATAAATAGAAAAGAATAAAAAAGATACCTAAACAGGAGGGCAAACAATCTACCTCTACTATGAGGTGATCCAAGAATTGGAGACAAATTCTAAACCCTTATTTCAAACGATACGTGCCAATTTCGATTATTGGCACCCACTAATCCTATTCTTTTTAATTTTTTAAAAGTAGAAGTCCAAATAACTATCTTTACAGGGATTAGAAGGACCAGACATATCAGGCCACATCATTAACGTGTTTTTATATTATCTGTATTACTATTACTTTGTCAATATTGTATTGTATCAACATATTGCAAATAGGACTCTTGCTGAAAAGTAAATGACTGTATTCAATATTTTATTAGATAATCATATAAAAATTATAAGATACGTAATCAACCCACCTATCGCTTGATTTATAATTTCTTACAACATAGGGAATGAGTCTAGTCAACATGATTAGAAACTTCCAACTTCGACTGATTTGCGTTTGATTAAATCCATCTCAGATAGTCAAGAAGATTGCAAAGAAAAAGATCTCCATTATATGGGAAGAGTCCTTAATTATTTCGGATTTGGCATAGTACGAATGCTCACAGTTACGTGCATGAAAGCACCATATGAGTTTAGATATGCATGAATTCGCAAGTGACCAAACAGGATAAACTAGCATCTTCGTTGAAATGCTGGATCAATATTTGAGCTAATCCCAATGGTTGGTTTAGTGAAAAATGAGTAAAGGTTTCGAACTTCTAATCCAAATTTGAACTATAATGATGCATTTTTTGGGATTACTAGCTTTAACGTACCATTTGATTCGGATGTCGTCTCATATGATACCAAAACTATATAAAAAAAGAAGATTAATCTATCATCAATATAAAATGCGATAACTCCACATCATATGGGCATGACAAAATATATCCCAAATTTCTGGCAGAACTCCACGCAAGACCAATGTCACGTGATTTACGCTTAGAACTTGCATACTAATTATTATATATCAATTATTTACTTGTTGTACGTTATTTAGTTGATCTGTAATTGTCAACTCTACATTCAATCAGTGTCCCACTACATTTGCATGTGGGATAGTGCGTGATGCTATCTTTCTTCTTATATTATATAGGATCTTTATTTTACTACTGTACCGGCATATATTAAAAAAAGATGGCGGTTGTATTGTCACAAACAAGTAAATAAATAGAAGAACGTCGTTGTATAATCAAATAGTTTGACAATATATAAAATGTTTACATTGTTAGACTGAATAACACGTTTAGACAAAAAAAACATTAACCTAATCGCACCGTTAAGCAAAGCCTTGAAATATGAACAAATCTTTCGTCTCACAACCACAAGAAACTACGAGAAAATAATACGACCCACAGCCAAAGATTTAGGGTTTGGCCATGAAAACGGTGTCCGAAAAGCAATCCACGTGCATGGGAATAGTACATGAACATTTAACATGCGCCGGACACAAGCAGTTAGCTTATCGATTCAATACACACTGATCTGCTACGGGAGAGAATTTTCAATATGACCGGTATACGAGGTGATACATCACGTGTTATTATACAAATGATGAGATATGTATGCTAAAAAGTTAATAACTTAAAAAATAAAATTTACTTATATTAAAACACGTGATGTACCACTTGTGTTCCCATCACAATTAAAAATTGGGAGTTTTAACGAAAAACCTACGGTACTATTCACCTTAACGAAAAACCACATTTTTACACTAAAAAGTCAATCTTGGTACTATTCACTTTACCCTTTATTTTGTCTTTATCATTAAAACTTAAAGTTTTCAAACATTTTTTATTAGTTTTCTTTTAAAAATTTCTCTTACTACTGATAGTCTGCTAGGGCAACTACTCATTTCTTGCTTCTCAAGATAATCAGGCTGCTGATTATAATTAATTAGCAGCTAAATCCACCTGGTACGTATAGAACTAAGACTAATTAGGTTATTTTAATTATTAAAATCACTAATTAGATATAAATCACTAGTCAGCATATGCCCCAACATCCAACCCTATATTTTTTTTATTAAAATATAATTGATTAGCTAGTTACATTCTTCTGGATGGTCAATGTTTCGCGAAAGTAAAATCTCCATCTACTAGCCAATTTAGGATTGCTATGCTCTTTTAATAAATTGCTTCTGCTATATTTTAAGAATAATTAGCTGCAAAATAAAATAATTGAGTGTTTGATAAATTGTATTTTTAAAAGTATTATGAGTATGAAAAACAATGTAAAAGTAGTGTTTAGAAGGATAAATAATATCATTGTTTAGAATTAATGAGCTTACTATAGACTGTTTTTAAAAGCTACTGTCGGGAGGTTATTACTTTTTAAAAAGTAGTATATTTTAATTTTACCAAATATTTTTCTACTGCTTAACTTTAAAGTGATGTAGTTTTTGGTGGGGAAAGAAAAACAATACCAAACTGGTCCTTAATCTTCATTAACTTTAGGTTTTCACTTGCTTAATTAAGTTACAATTTTCCGCACTTTAAAAATTTTAACCAATGAAAACCGTAATCAGCTTTGCTTACTTACCAGCCAAATATTTTTCTTGATTTGACAAAATATATATATATATATATATATATATATATATATATATATTTTTTTTTTTTTTTTCTTCACACCTTGGTGAAGAGAATGAGATGTCATTTTTACTGATTTCGTCGTAGTTTCTAGTTGCTTCTTCTCTTCTAATTCATGGGTAGGAAGATTCCTCTGTTGTTGCCGGCCCTCTGCCAAACACCAAATAGCTAGGCTGTACAGATTTGTGACCCAAACGGTGACGTTTTGGTGCATGTGATGTAAGGACACTGTTCTAAAAATCCCCGCCTAGCACCACCTAGGCCCTAGGCCATTGGTTATCGTCCCGATTAGTGCCTAGGCGTTTGAAAATTAAGAAAGGGCACCTAAAGCTACTGAGGCGCCCTTCTAGACCGTCTAGGCACCTGCCTAGCCCGCCAAGACTCGCCTAGGTTGCGACTTACTTAGACAGAAAATAGATAACTTTCATTTTGCATTTTATTTTATTTTTCAATAAATTGTAAGAGTCTTGTTGAATACTTAGATGAATACACATTATATGCTTGTTTCCCAATGTTTTCATTATGTTTCAATAGCTCATAATATATATGTCATTCTATTTTGTAGTTTATGATGAAATTATATATATTTTAAGTATAAGTAGACAAGTATTTACACGAAATATAATAGATTTAATTAAATCCGCCTAATCTGCGGGGGCGCCCGCCTAGACCCCGCCTACCCGCTAGGCCCTAATCCGCCGCCCGACTAGCACCTAGCGTCTTTTAGAACCTTGTGCAAGGATGTGGATCATATTTTGCTCTAATCAAAGAGGCACTCTTTTCTTCTTAAGAAAAATGATGAGGTTACTTGATATACAAGACTTTGTGACTCATGTGCCCTCCAGCTCAGTTCTGCAAATAATTCACACTATATTCATAAAAAAAGAAAATTTATAGATATATATTATTTTTCTAGGGGCCTACTCCAGCTTAGTTCTGCAAATAATTCATACTATGTTCATAAAAAAGAAAATATATGGATATATATTATTTTTATTTTTATACTTTATTCTGTGTTAAGATTGTATGTGTTAAATTGTGATTTTCCGTTAAACATGGACCGCTTTTTATAATAATAATAAATAAATAAATAAATTTAAAAAAAAAAAAAAAAAAACTATGAGTTTGATTATGTTGGCCTTGTGAGAATTCAAATTGGGAGCCGAACCAATATAATGATCCGATCCATAACCGTGGAATCAGTTTAAGAAAAAGCGGTCCCTTTACACTCATATTCAAAACCATTTTTCTCGTAAATTAGAGTAATAAAATATTATCTTGTTAGTGTGGAAGGAGGATTTTTCAACCTTAAAATTAATGTTATAGATTTATATAGACTATATTCATGACAAATCATATCATCCACAACAAAAAGACCATTAAGTACGTAACCTTAATCAAATACACAAAAATTAGAGGTCACAAGACCAATTAAAACTGAGCCAATATATCTACCAAACAATAAAATTGAGCTAAGAAACTGATTTTATAAGGCTTACCAAAATATAAGTAGTTTTCTCTTTACACAAATAGATTTTCCGTATATGTGGAACACAAAGTGACACATTACATGCATAAGATAAGTGGATGAACAATAAAGAATATGAGTGCATTTTTGTTTACCATTCTCAAGTTGTGGTAATACTCATCACCCTATTTATTATCATTTGATGCGTTTAAATTTTTAGATTTGAATCTATCTCGAAATATAAACTCATTTAACGATGATAATAAGATGACAAAGCAAAAATATTCCCAAAGAATATACTCTAAAAATAATACATCTCAATTGTATAATCCATTTATATTAAAAAGCGTGACGGTACACAAAAAAAGATTTTGAAGCAAATGAAGATAATTTTTTTTTTGAACAAACGATATTATCTACATTAAATGTAGAAGAGTAAGCTAAGTCTCACAATAAGTTAGCAATAATGTGGTTCAAATCTGCCTTTGGCGAGAATCGAACCTAAAATCTCTCATTTACAAGTGAAGATGAATGTCACTAAACCGTAGTACTAAATGGCGAAGCAAACAAAGAAATTTAAAGAGGGAAAAGGAACAGCTACTTAGTATTACGGTTTAATGATATTTCTCTACACTTGTAATTGAGAGGTTTTAAGTTCGATTTTCACCAAAGACGAATTTAAATTACATTATTGCTAGTTCATTGTGAGACTTAGTTTACTCTTCTACTCTTTTAATGTAGATAATGTCATTTGTTAAAAAAAAAAAAGAAAAAAAAAGGAAAAAATAACGAAGGGTGTCCAAGACGTTGAATTGTTGTAGAGGGATGGGATGTTGTAGAGGGATGGGAAAGAAAATTAGTTTTATATATATCTTAGACATACTCGAGACCCAAAACAAGAATACCAAAAATACAAAACTCGATCTCGAAAGATAAGATCTTTTTCTTCTTTTTGTATTTATAACACCTTCACCCTCCTACTTTCGCTCTCAACCAATCCACCTCTCCTCTCTGTCGCCAACAATCAAACCCACCACCTCTCTCTCTCTCTCTCTCTCCCTCTCTCCTTCCTCTTTCTCTCGTAACCTGTAAGATTCGCAACTCGCTTTTGATTGCCACCTCGATCCGTTCCAGCATTTTATCTTCCTTGGTATGCACTATTCCTCCCTCTCTCTCTCTTAATGTCCTTTTTCGTTTAATTTATTTCTGTAATTTGTGTGGGAAAGTTCTCGAATTTATTGGTTCTGTGTGATGGGTTTCTCTTGCATTTTGATTTCACGTTTAGAACAATGATGGGTTGTTTTCCTTTTTCCTTTTTTTCTTTTTGTTGGGTTTTCAGTTGCCATGTTTTAATTTTATCTTATTTATCTGCAATTTCTGATTCCTATAAAATAGAACCGTTTCCTGTATTTCCTTGATCCTTCTTCTGCGTTTAATTGGCTTGGGAAAATTTGTGTTTGGAATGGAAAGTGTGTATCTTTTAATGTGATTTCTGTTAAGATGGATTTTGGTCTCTAGATTTTTCATAGTGGAATTCTTATGTTGATAATTTCTGCCATTGTTTCTGTACATCTAACAAAAACCTTGTTTTTATACTTGTCCCAATTGTGATTTTTCAGTTTCAACTGTTATATAGATACTTTAAATTAACATGTCTCAACTGCTAAATTTTAGCTGCTAGCAGGTTGTTTGAGTCATATATATCAACGAACTGGAAATTTTCCTTGAGGAATAAGCAAATGTTTTGTTAGGCTTACTTTAGCTACTCAGATTCTGAAAAATTGAGCATCTTAAGCTATAGTTTATGTCAAAGGCATTAATCATCCTACATGATCATCTTCGTGGTACTAAGTAGTTCACTTGAACTTAGATTTTCCTCCGGAATTCCCTTAGAATATCTGTGAACTTTCTTTTTTTGGAGAGTAAGCTTTTGACTTTTGCAATCCTTGCAAGGGATTGTAACTTTGTTTGTTACGGTCATTCACCAATATCGTGTGTAATAAAAAAAGGGTTTTGCTGTTTTGCTCTGATCTTGGATATGAAGCTTGTTGTATCAATTTCTTCTTCCAAAACATTTTTCGTGGATACTTGTGGCTTGATTTGAAGTCCTCAATCAGGATCCATAGGTTGGATTACTGAGATCTTGATATCCTCTGGGATCTTGAGATCCCGTCTTGAGAGTTGTTTTATTTATCTTTTAGACTAGTAAACAAGTTCTTGCTTCTCTTCTCCAATTTTTTTTTATAATATATTCCTATCACCTGTGTTACAGCGGTAGATAGAACTCTGGTTGGGAGACTGGAATGAAACACTATTTTTTGTTTTATTCATTTGTGTTTTTTCTAGATGCTTAGTGTCTGTTTAGAGATAGAACTCTGGTTGAGCTGGCCGTCAGTGGCGTTGTTGAGGTTGATTATAAAAGCTTTTTGTAGAGGTCATAATATTTAGGGACAACTCCTTTTGCAGTATTGAAATTCCTTTCCTGTAGTATTAGTTAATGAAATCTCTTCTTCTTTGTCAGTCATGCGCAAAAACACAATCACACACACTTGAATTGTTTCGTCTTTCTTGTTTATAATGTGAATTTATGCATACTAATGAATACGACCTTTCTTTGTAACAGAACGCCTCGCTATGGAACAGAACTTCTATGAGCCTGAGACACGCTTTGTTTCAGTTGGAGATGTTTCGGTCAAGAAGTGGAATTCAATCTCATCCCCAAGTACAGTCTCGGACAATGACACTGGTTCCTTTGACTGCAATATATGCTTAGATTCAGCACATGAACCTGTGGTGACTCTCTGTGGTCACCTGTACTGCTGGCCGTGCATTTACAAGTGGCTTCAGGTCCCATCCACCTCTGATGAACAATCCAACCTGCCGCAAACTTGTCCTGTCTGCAAGGCTAACATCTCCCCTTCTTCAGTTGTTCCCCTCTACGGCCGAGGCATTTCCTCTTCGGATTCTGACGGAAAGAAACCTCAGTTGGATATGGTTGTACCACGTAGACCCCCACCTATGTCCAACACTTCGATAACTGCTACTACCGCCACATCAACGCCAAGACAGCAACTTCATCCAGATTTTTTGCAAGGGCATTCACAGTCCATTCACGATCAGTACTACCCTGCTTATGGAGGTTATGCCACAAACTCAGAATCAGCTTATCTCGGGGGTACAACGATGACAAATTTATCCAATCCAACGATTGGAATGGTTGGAGAGTTTGTGTTTGCAAGGATGTTTGGGAGCTCAAACACCAGTTTGTTTACTTACCCGTATCTGAATTCATACACCCCAAGCAGTCCTAGGATGAGAAGGCAGGAAGTAGAGCTTGACAAATCGCTCAATAGAGTAACATTCTTTCTTTTCTGCTGTTTTATGTTGTGCCTTCTCTTGTTCTGAACACATTCTTTATATAGCTTCACTCTTTGTACAGTTGTAAGAAATGACCGTCATACAGAATATATACACAATATGCTGGTAGAGATTTTGCAGAAACAACTCTTGTGACATGTATATTTATCTGTTCATATAATTTTATTTTATGTTAAAATTGGTGTTTTACTAGTATTATGCAGGATATTACTTCTTTCTTTGGGCGCATTTAGGGGTAAGCCAACAAAGGGAGAAGCAATACTATGGGCATTTGGGAAGCCTTTAAAATGCTTTTTGCTCAAAAGCCCTTTCAATAAGTGTGTTTTTGTTAGAAGCACTAGCATGTCTTCTATAAATCGCTGGAAGTGTTATTTTCGAATTTATAAGCACTTTTAACTTTTTTTGCCCAAAATAATTAAGTGTATTATTCGAAAAGCCCTTTTCAAACAAACTTCTTAGCTAAAACAAACCGGCCAAGAAACCAAAAGCACATGATCAGTCGGTTAAGCTTCTATGCTAAGACCTCATTTGGCAAACCGTATATAGCACTAAATAGGATTAATAATACAAAACCGGGTGTTTGGTATACTTATGTATTAAATAATCACTTGCTTAGGTAACCTGGCCCTACTAGTTTAATACGGCTCACGCTCGCTAACTAATACCATCCAAAAGCTAAGGATAATTAGGGCTAGTTTGGTATTGCTGTGCTTTGAAAAAAAGCTGTTTCTGCTGTGCTGTGAGAATAAGCAGCTGTGAAATAAAGTAGCAGAGTGTTTGGTAAACTTTTTTGTAAAAGTGCTTTTGAAAAAAAAAAAGCAGTATTAGAGTGTTTGGTAAACTTTTATGTAAAACAGATGTGAAAAAAAGCCGGTTTTTCAAAGCTAGGTTCTGCAACTTCTTGTTTTTGGCTTTTTTTCACCCAAAACTGTGAAAAAAAGTTGAAGCTGAGTGTTTACCAAACACAAAAACAGCTCCCAGCTTTTTTTGATAGCAGCTTTTTTTAGAATCACCTCAGTACCAAACCAGGTCTTAGTCGGATCTTCAACGCGTTGAATTAGAAAGAGGGAGAGGCTTGCGCGTTTTCTGATTTTCATCTTCTTCCAAGCAACTGCTCTTTCTCCCTCCATTTTCTCTCTCTAACCCAAATCCAGCCCATACCCCTTATTCCCGCCGACTTACACACCCAATTGCATCTGGGCCGCTGCTGGTTCATCTTCATCTCTTACATTTTTTGCAATTCCCCATTTTTTCTTCTCTTTCATTCTCTTGTATTTTGACTTTGTAACAACTACTGCACCAAATGCCTGACTGATTAAATCAGTACTATTCGATCTTATCTGATTAAAATAGTCAATAAAATGTGAGCTGCTAGACGAGACCTAAGTGGTTGGCAATAAGGGACTTATGTGTAGGCCGTTTTAAGAGTCGTCCAACTTTATCGTATGATTAAGGTTCCTGTTGTGTTACAACTGGTTCGAAATGACCCATGAGAGTACTCAGAATGACTCCAAGGATGGTATTGGTACTTAATATCAACTTTATATTGACATATTGGTATTAAAAGATATCTATCAAATATTGCTAACACACACACATTTACACATGGCATGACTAATTGGCTTTGTGGGACTCAAATGGGTGCTACATCAACACACGAATGAATTTTTTAATGGAATTAGACGACAATGACAACATTGATGACTAAACTAAGAAATTAGAGACACAATTGATGAGTTTGAAACATAAAAATTCAAATTATTGAGTTGTCAAAACATAAAGGACTATTTGTAATAACATCCCTAAACACTATTACAATATTTAGTATTATTATCAAACCTAAAAGCTAAACAGTTCAATTAGTAAATTAGCTTTTAAGCCCTCTCCAATTCAGACCATTCCGGCCCCCATTTCGCAAATGCCGTTGGTGCCTCCATGACATCATGACTCCATCTTTGAAATTCTTCTTTGAATTGTGAAAGATTGACTATGAAAACTTGTCGAGAATAATTGTAACGATATTATATTGTTTTATGAGATATTATTTATTTGTAATTTTATGAGTTTTTCTTATTAATTATGCTTTCATTCTTATAGTTATTTAAGATTCACCCTCTTTGAAATAATTCATAATTCCACCACACGGTTATTAGAAAGAGAGTTCCGGCAATTACATATCAAAGTATAAACACATATGACAAAGAAAAAATAAGCAAAATATTAAACACATCTCTATATGTAAAGTCAATAGTCCTTTTAGGGGTCACGGGTTTCACAAAAAGTTTTTGAACAAAAATGCCCCTCAAACAAAAAAATTCAAAAGCAACCCAAAATAATGCAGGTGTATTTTCATCGTATAAACGATTTTTTTAATAATTAATTCTTTTTGTACAGTTTTTTTATTTTTATTTTTTTTTATAATTAGTACATCACAATAGGCTAGCAATAATGTGATTTAATTAGTTGCTTATTAAATATTATTATTATTTTTTTTTAAACATATTCAAAACATCTTATGAGGCGTGTAGCGTCGGTTATAAAAAAGGTCTTTCGCACGTGCATAATAATGTGATTCAATTAATTATCAAATTATTGTTTTTTTTTTTTTTTGAACAAATGGTATTATCTACACTAAAAGCACTTCTAGTGTAGGAAGGCCCCCATGGCAATTGGCAATTGAATCCCCTCCACTGAATAGTAACTGCCTTTAATGAACAGTAATTACCTTTTGCATCTTCACCCCTAAACTGAATGGCTATGGCAATAGATAATAAAATATTAATATTTTTTATCTTATAAAATAATAAAAAATAATTTTATTTGTAATTTCGGATATGATTTTTAACCGGTTTCGTGACGCCACATGTCATTATCCGAAAGTACAATTTTTTATGATAGATTTCGATAAGAGTTTAATCCAATTCCGTCGCGCCACATGTCGTTACCTTTTTAGAATCGTTAAGTATAGATTTCTAATACAATTTTTAACCAATCCCGTCGCACCATGTGTCACAATCTGTTTAGAATCTTTGATGATAGATTTCGATAAGATTTTTAACAAATCACGGCGTGCCACGTGACATTATCTACAACCTAATCCTTTCTTTTTTCTCCATATATCCCACCATCCATCCTAAGAATTCACACACCAAAATCAAAATCTCTCAAAATCTCTCAAAATCTCTATCCTTATTCATAGTTTCTCATTCCTTCTTACAATGTCTTCTTCAAGGATGTTGTGGGAAATCGATGAGCAAAAGAAAGAATTGTTTAAGTAAGGGGAAGAAATGTTCAATCTCCAGGAAGGAGAAAATGAGATGGAAGAGGAAGAGGATGAGGAAAGCAGAATGAGAGATGACAAAACAAGAAGCCAAAGAGCATCACATCCTCGTCGAGTCATCCAAGTTGTGGCTGAGACCTCCAGGCCTAGGCGTTCCGCAAACATTGATAGAAGTAGGCAACGACGAGGTAAGGATCTCTTGGACGATTTTTTTGTCAGTAACAATGCATTCCCTGATACGTACTTTAGACGTCAATTTGAGAATGCAATGACATTTGTTCAATAAAATCATGATTGTTGTTTGCAACCATGATTCTTACTTTGTGCAAAAGGAAGATGCTTTTGGTGTCATGGGTCTCCTTCCTGAGCAAAAAATTACTGCTACCTTGCGAATGCTTGCATATGGAGCATCTACAAACTAAGTGGATGAGATAGCGAGAACGGGGAAATCAATCATTCTTGAGTCCCTGATGAGGTTTTGATTTGCAATCGAATCTATCTACACCAAAGAATACCTCCAGAGACCTACAACAATGGACTTGTAAAGGCTTTTGAAGAAGGGTGAGATTCGAGGTTTTCCTGGCATGATTGGAACCATCGACTGTATGCACTGAACTTGGCAAAACTATCCTAGTGCATGGCACAGAGGGACAAAAAAAGAGCAAAAAAGTATCATTTTGGAGGCGGTGGCATCATTTGATACATGGATTTGACATGTTTTTTTTGGTGTTCCAGGAGCTCAAAATGACCTTAATGTCCTTGCCCAATCTCCAGTGTTCAACGAGGTGCTATAAGGAAAAGCAAAAGTCACATATTGGGTCAATGGACATAAGTACGACGGAGCACACTACCTAGTAGATGACATTTACCCAAGGTGGACATCATTTGTCAAAACAGTGCCACGTCCACAAAGTGAAAAGGAAAAACACTTCGCAAGTTGTTAAGAGGGGTGTAGGAAGGATGTGGAGTGTTGTTTTGGTATCCTCCAAGCTTGTTAGGCGATTGTCAAGGGTGTTGCCATATTGTTTGATTTAAAGTCGCTTAAATCCATCATGATGACGTGTATCATTCTTCACAACATGATTGTGGAAGATGAGTATGATTATGATGTCATTGATGAATTTGAGCTAGACACGATGAACAATTCCAAAACACAAATATATTGTGTTTATGACGCCACCAAAGAACCCGTATAA
This sequence comes from Pyrus communis, assembly GCF_041283825.1. Lineage (NCBI taxonomy): Eukaryota > Viridiplantae > Streptophyta > Magnoliopsida > Rosales > Rosaceae > Pyrus > Pyrus communis. The sequence continues at coordinate 4,976,061 of NC_142567.1, forward strand.
CACGAGCCATTACAAAGGGATGAACGTTACAAAGAAAGGCTCATTCAACGATATACTTCACTCCAATCCTCATACTATCACAAAGCCCGGCAAAGTGACTTGATAGAGCACTTGTGGGGATTGAAACAAGCTCAAGAAACTTAAAAACAAGCTTGTGGTGGAAGAAGAATGCTCTTAGTTTGTTTGGTGTGTTTTTTAATTTAGTGTGGCTTTTTTATTTGGTGTGTTTTTTAAGTTCATTTAGTGTGGTTTTTTTTTTATTTGGTGTGTTTATGCAATTTTATTTGATGTGTTTATGTTATTTGAATAAAGATTCTCTTAGTTTAAATAAAGTACCAAATTAAATAAAGATATTCTTAGTTTAAATAAAGTTCCTAATTAAATAAACATACTCTTAGTTTAAATAAAGTACTAAATTAAATAAATACGAACTTACGTAAAGTACTAAATTCAATAAATACGAAATTACATAGAGTACCAAATTAAATAAATATGAAATTACAACCCAAAATGATTGGAAATTATGGGCTTCGATTATACAAAAAATTCCCTAGTCCCTCGTGAATGGAAAATCATCATCTAACCAATTTGTGGTGCTAGGACCATCGCCACTTTCTCTCTCGTCTCCTTCACGCTTCCTTCGCATCATGTCTGCTTTGTCCAAATTCCAATAATATTTAGAATTCAGAGACATCCCATCTACAGGCATGTTCATAATGTCATGATCTTGTTGAGTCATTCTTTCTTTTTTAAGCACTTCCCTTTCTTGCCTAAGTAGCTCTCTTTCTCTCTTATTAGCTTGAAATAATCTCTCAACAGCTGCAACTTTTGCCTCATCTCTAACCTTTCAGCCTCAAATTTAGCCATTTCCCGCGCCAAAATCAATTCATCTTGGTGAGCAAGTTCTTCCATATATTTTTCATAATCATTCTTGAAAGAACTCCCTTTTCTCTTTGAAGCCTTCTTACCTTAAGGCCTAAGTGGATAACGGGTTGACCCCCACACTTTTTCAAGGGTCGTTTCTGGCACTTGTTATGTGTCACTTTCATGAACATGCGAGTTGTGATCTGGCGTAGAGTGTAGAAGGGTGCTGTTCATGACAACTTCTGGACCGATATGCACAACTTTGAATTTGGGACAATCTTTGACAATATTCCAACATTCCCATTGGTTGAATGATTTGTTTTTGTTTTTGGCATTATACGAAGCTTGTGCTTGAAGTGTCTACAAAATGCAGGAGAAGAAAAAATTATAATCAAAGTAGCTAATGTAAATTTGGGTATAGTACAAACAAATAAATAATATATTGTTATCTGATCTGCGTAATTTTCCACACTTCGAATATTAGTACTAGCTTGTGTCAAGACGTTTCTCCAACGAATAAACGATTGGCTGAGTATTCTCCAACGACTTGAGAGCGATTGTTTTGTTTTTTTACCA